>NC_091111.1:326428-652857 GCF_024713975.1 Paralichthys olivaceus | reverse complement strand
TCATCGTGAGATATCTGCAGGAGGCCTTGGAGCTGCTGTGCTTCCTCCTGATACTGAGCTTGGGCCGACAGCAGACTTTCCCTCTGACTCTGAACTGCAGACAACTCCTCGCTCAACTCACAAACCTGAGACAAAACACAATGAAGTCACATGACTACCCTTACATGCTACCCTCTATCGGACAATCTCCGAAGAGGTCTTACCTGCTTCATCAAGTTGTCAACCTTATGTGGAGTTTGAGATGAAGCCAGCTCCTCCAGCTGCACTCTGAGAGCTCCCTCTGCTTCACGAGA
This sequence comes from Paralichthys olivaceus, assembly GCF_024713975.1. Lineage (NCBI taxonomy): Eukaryota > Metazoa > Chordata > Actinopteri > Pleuronectiformes > Paralichthyidae > Paralichthys > Paralichthys olivaceus. The sequence continues at coordinate 652,564 of NC_091111.1, read as the reverse complement.
TGCTGTAAGCTCTTCACTCAGAGTGGCCACTGTTCTCTCAAATTCCACACAGTCTATTAGATCTGGAAACAGAAAAAATCTTAAAACTCCAATTTAAGTGCATTGCAGACTGAGCGCAATTATACAGTCAAATGAATGTTTGGCAAGCAGAGCTTCATTATGTAAAGAGCCTGACTTTAAACCTACTTTTTGGGACTTTGCCATCAAGCAGATTAGTGAGCTTAGTGTTCTCATCAAATGTAACAGTCAGCTCTTTTTGGAGATCACTTTCCATTTTTCTGTAGCGTGACTTCTCAATTTCAAGTTGAGAACACAGGCTGTTAACCTCAGCTTCCATCTTCTCAAGGTTCGAAGTGAGGGTCACCTGAGAAGATCACAACAAAACACCAAATATAAAATACTGTTCAAGTGTCAATAATACACCTATAAAAAAACATACAAATGATTAATTCAGACACAAAGTTCCACATAGCTTGCCATGTAGTCAAAACTAAACATGAGATGAATGCCTGAACGCATACAATATGTCCTGTTATGGAATTTTCATAGACACTGTCTCTTGTCCTCTCTGGGGCAGAATGCAACAGGCTGTTGTGTTTTGGGAAGTGCGAGAGCTTGGCAAAGGTCAAAAGCCTTCACTCCCTAGACATCACAGATATGAGACTGCGTAAGCAGGCACTACTGTCTCCATAACTAGTAAATACATTTGATTGTTTAGGAACAAGCACACCCATTGGATTAAATGATCTGTTGGGGTTTAAAGTCTGACTGCAGGAAAGCAGACTTCAGAATATGAGAGAGCATCATGCACAGATGTTGTATTGATGAATTCAGATTTTCTCCTTGAAACGCTAGATCTCCCTCAGAGATAAGTGTTCAGGCATTCATCTCATGTTTAGGTTTTACTACATGGCAAGCTATGTGGAACTTTGTGTCTCTAACTCATTTGTATATTTTTTATTGTCATTGTGCTAGACAGGAAACCCAATATTAAAGCTCTTCCTACATTTTAACTACTTAATTGATTTAAGTTAATTCCACTTACCTTTATCTCCTCCAAAGTAATGTTTTGGCTGCGCAAGACAGCCCATTCCTTCTTTGTATCTCTGCTGACTCCCTCTGCATCATCCAGAGAGCGACGAAGCTTTGCCACCTCCTGCACAAGTTCCTCTCCGCTCTGAAAGGAGGCAACATGATAGAACTAACCTGCTTAATGACTGAGGTCACCTCATTAACTAATGTTCACTTCAACTGATTCCAGCTTTAATTAGCCCTTACACTTCAATAGACAAATTAGTTACTATAGTCATTATTGACGACAATAATCAACCTGCTTTTGGGTTCAGTTACAATATTTACTTGTAATAACAAACAATACACACACCATTCTCTGAAGTTGCTCCGCTGATTTTGTTTTCTTCAGTATCTCCTCAGACAGAGTATCTACCTTGTTCTAAACAAAAGAAAAACACAGATAGAACATTATACAGATTTAAGTTGTAATAATCATAGGAATCTTTTTTTTTCTTTTAGTATCTTAACAATAGTCAGCCAATAAAGATGTTACAACAAGTTGAGATAACGGGACCAATTACAATCTGTGATCTGGGTGCAGTATTCTCTTAACCCCAACACACAGCAACATTTGTTCCTTGTAATGTCATATGGAGCTGGAAAAACAATAGGCCTCATTCACTAACAGTGTGTACAAATCTGTGCTTAAACCGTGCGTACGAATGTTTGACACACAAATCTGGGATTCATCAATATGTTTTTACTCTGCGAACAAATTTAGAACTTCCTCAGATGTATGCTCAAATGATGGCCCAGCTGTCCTAGAAAATGTTAACATGCATCCTTTTAAGTAAATGTTTAGTATATTAAAACTCAATTTATCTAAATAAAAATAGTAGATAGACAACAATAATTGAATTTACTAATGCATTGACCAAATGTATGAAGTACTATTAAATTGACGTACTTTCATCCTCATCTCTATCTCTGCTGATTTCACATTTATGTTTCTGGATAAACAGGGCATCGCTTCTTCTGCAACAGTGAAGTTAAAACACAATGTTGCTCATAATCTGTGGGAGGAATTCTTCTGTCTCAATTTTGTTCGGCACACCACTCTCTTCATGACAAATTGATGTCCTTAAATGGAGAAACAGAGGTGTGGCAGTATGCTAAACAACAGAGAGCGGACACGCGCCTGTCAATTTAGAATAATTCTGATTCACAAACATAAGCAAAGTGATGAGAATGCATTTATTTTCTGTGGAGAGTAAAAATATTTCTCCACACATGAGGAGTTAGTGAATGAGACCCAATGTGACCCTACAGTGAACCAGGGCTTTAAAGAGTGTCAGACTAAGCAATAAATACTGTTAATTGAGAAGAAAACATTATTCAGCTTTGAAGTACATTTTAAGCTACACTTGGATCACACAGAACAAATATGTTTCAAGATTAATTAAACCTGAGACAGAACATGTCATCTTACCTGAAGCTCCTGGCACTTGACTTCAGTCGATTCTATGACCTTCTTATAGCTAGATATTTCATTTTGCACCTCGAGCTGCAAGTTGACACAAACAAAATAATTGTATTAATTTAAGATCAAACAAGCAAAAAAGCGAAACCTCAAGTAACTCTATTGTCACCGGATCCAATGACAATAGGTGGAGTCTGACTTCACCTCCTGCTCTTTCTTGAACTCCTCCTCCAGAGATTTGAACTCATCCGTCTCCCTCTTTTCCTCCAGCTCCTGCGACAGAGCAGCTTTCTCCTTCTCCAGACGTTCTGTCTGCTCGATAAACATCCCCAACTCCTGCTTCAGATAGTCACGTTCAGCGACCACCATGTCCTGCAAACACACAGTCCATCAGTTCAAGCATCATAAAGCTATCACTCTTCACACATATTTCTCTAATCTTTTCTTCACTAGCAGTTTGAATACATCTTAATAATTTTGTTGTTGAAATAATACCCTTATTTTATGTTACCATTAGTGTAGAATCAGCAGTAACTGCACAAGTCACCCTTTTTAACCTAGTGTTTAAGTTCAGTTTAACAACAACAATACAATATATGCATTCTTTTTTCCATTCCCAGCAGTATAAAACATTATCACACAATTTTAAATAGACCATAGATGTTAATCAATAAATGGCCACTTAACAATATAAACAGAACCAAAGATGATTATTTAAAAAATGCCTTTCTACTCCATGTATGAGCAACGGGGGAGAAGGTATGTGGTATATGTAAAATGTGTGACACGTGTATGATGAGTTTGAGACTAAAGGGGCTGAGCCTCACTGGTCAACACACCTCATTGTATTAGGAGGGCTGTGACAGGATTCCAGCATTTAGTACATTCAGATTTCGGAACCTTAATGAATATTTAATTTGTCCCACACTTTTTAAATTCATATATTGTGGGTGGGAGGATGTGGTTTCAGTCATCTTTTAGTTATGCACTTCAAGGCTGCTGCAAGTAATATATTCAAAAAGGTAATTCTTGGTCCTCTCATCTATACCCTCAGGTAATACTGAGGGTATTAGAGTCAATGTGAGCTCTGGTGGGATATCTTACAGAAAAACTCCAAGGAGGGCAAGAAACAGCCCCTGTCCAAAACCCGTAACCAAATATGTATGGTTTCTCCTGTGTTAATTTTGAAACATCATGACTCACAAGTTATTATGATCTGAACAATACTGAAGTTTACTTTGTGTTTGTATTTGTTCAAGAGTTTGTGAGACACCTTTTTAAGCACACTAAAAGAAGAAGTCTGCCGTTTTGACCGGAACGATCAGGATTCGTCATTAGACACCATTGATTGATAACAAAATAATTGTGATTGTGTGATTAATTGTTTTTGTTTGTGTGAAGATGGGCAGACAAACATTCCAGACAGGAGAGAAGTTCTTCCTGCAGACTATGATGCAACGCAGTGTTTTAAATTCATTGTTGCAGAAGAAGCGACACACCGTTTATCCAGGAACACAAATGTGAATTTAGCAAGTTGTTATAATGATGAGTTCTAAATGTTAGTGATTAAGAGCAGAGGAGCCCTTTTTCTCCCTAATCTCTGTGAAGAGTAATGTACTTTATCTACCCATGACCTTTTTCATGTCATCTTAGGCTGATATATACATGTGGAAGAGATGGGAAACTAGAGTTTGTTCTTAAAGCCTAGATAAACTCTAATGACCTAGATAGACCTCCATTAGCCTGATCATTAATGAACTGATTTGATATCCGGGGCAATGTTACCTTTTTCCTCAACTAAATGATTCTAGATAAAGGCATGCTAATTCAATACTTTGTCCAGGTAACACCACTAAAAATTCATACAAAAAGATATATTAAAAGCATTTTCTCTTGTGTCATATGAAAACAAGCTATTGAGTAGAAAGTTTTGTTTATACTGACAGCAGATGGGCACAATGCATTTACCTTCTCTGAAGCAAGAGTTTCACACAGCTGGATGGTGTCTGCAAACTCTCTTCGAATCTGAAAAACAAGGGGAAAATTTGTACTGAACCAAGCCAACACAGCCCAGCCAGAGAAAATGAACACTAAAGAAATCTGTGTTAAGGTAAATCTCACTTGAGAGAGAGAGAGCAGGTATTTTCAAACACAGCACACCTGTTCGTTTTCAGTCAGACCATGTCTCTGTTCTTCCAGCTGTCTCTCCAGGTCTGCCACTCTCAATTCCAACATCAGCACCTTCTCCTTGGCCTCGAGCTTCTGCTGTGCTTCGCTTTGTTGCTGCTGCTCCATCTCTGCTGCCCTCTTTTCTGATGTGTCTACTTTCTCCAAGGCTTCCTGTTTCTGCTGGGCCTCTGTTTGCAGTTGCAGCTCCAGCTCTGCAACTCTGCCTTCCAATGATTCGACTTTAGTCATGGCCTCCTCTTTCCCTGAAAAGTCACGCATCCAGTCTGGGGAGGTATAGTCTTTGGGACTGGTAAAGAGATACAACATACAGATAATATTATGTTATGATATCAATCTGTCAATTTAGGAAGCACAAGTGATTATGAATCAATGTTACTTTTGTGCAAAGGAGAAACAGGAGGAGCACTGCCAGAGCCCTACAAAACAACCTCCAGAGACAGACCATCTCTCAGTCTGTCAGCCGCTGACTATGACATGGAGGCCTGTGCGACAGGATATGCCTCCCCACACCATCAGTGATCTACTGCCAAACCAGTCATCCTGGACGATATTACAGAAAGCTCTCAACTGAGAAGACAATGTGTGCCACTTCTCGTGTTCTCTGGGGAATCAAGCTGCACAATGCTGAGCACAGTCCCACTAGAGGACGTCAGGCCCTCATGCCACCCTCATGGAGAGACATGCACACCAGTAGCCTGGTGGTTAAAGCCCTTCTACAGCCCTATCTAGTTCTCCTGGTATGTCCTCCATGCTCTTGAGACTGTGCTGGGAGACACAGCAAACCTTCTCGCTAACGCACATATGGATGTCTCCTCCTGGAGGAGCATGACTACTTGTGCAACCTGATTGGGCTGACACAAACTAGAGAGGAATCAGTCAGGAAGGATGAGAGTGCAACTGTGGCCACAACATATAAAACCATTACCTTTTTGGGTGTTGTCTTGCTTTTGCCTTACCATTGCACCTGCTGTCACTTTCATTTGTACCAAAGCAGTTGAAATTGTTTCGCAATCACTTGAGCTACCTAAATTGACAAATTGATATCCCTGAAGTTGAACTGATTTAGTGTTATACTGTGATGATTAATTGTTCCCTTAATTTTTTCATGAGGCAAGTGTTAAGGTCATGCCAGTCCTAATAATCTGTTACTAAAACAAAGGAAAACTTCATGATGTCATAAATCATGCTCTATAGGTATAAAACAGGGGTTATATTAGCTGTCTTGAGATAACAACTAATCTAACTGTTGGCAGAAACACATTTACCTGTCCCCAAAGCTTCGCACAGTCACAGAGCTTTGACTGATTTCCATGTCATCTGATGGCTCATCAGGAATCTCCCAGTTAGCTTCAAATTCCTCGTCATCTGTTAAAATAAACCATATATGCATTTATCATCAGATATTTGAATTTTACAGATTAGGGATAGATAGATAGATACATAGATACTTTATTGATCCCGAAGGAAATCCAAGCATCCAGTGGCAGTAACATACATTGAACATACATCAGACTTGACTTATGCATTAGAGTTAACTTATAACAGAGTAACCATACGTAGAAATTGGCCTGAGATGAATGCAAATTTAAATGTGTACAGAGGAATTAAGGAAATTAAATTAAATTAGACAATTGAAGCAAAATTAAACTTTTACAGAGAAATTAAACATTTGTATAGGATTTCAATATATACAGAGGAATTAAAAATGTGCAGGAATATTAAAAATTTGCAGAAAATGTGCATAGAAAATAAATAAAAAACAGTGTTAAGTTAACCCGTGCTAATCGTCTATACAAAAACTATATAGAAACTAGAAGGTAACTATAGGAATAAAAATGTTTTATACATCTATAAACTACTAAAAATATAAAGTGACCGTAGAAGATAAATGGGGAAGAAATGGGGATAAAGGACTGTGTGCAATTAAATTAGGCTGTACACAGATGAATGAAATGAGACATGGCAATGACAGAGTCAAGGAAGTTGTGCAGAGAGATAAGTCCATTGACTATTGTGCCTCCTGCCATCACTGAGAGCTGTTGTACAGTCTGATGGCGAGGGGGACGAAAGAGATCTTAATTCTGTTTGTGGAACAGGATTGAGACAGCAGTCTGCCACTGAACACACTCCTCTTCCTGATGAATGTGTTGTGCAGAGGGTGGTGGGCGTTGTCCAGTGTGGACAGCAGTTTGTCCAGGGTCCTTTTCTCTGCCACTGTTACCTGAGAGTCCAGCTCTGTGCCCACCACTTAGCCAGCTCTCCTCACCAGTCGGGCAGAGTCCCTCTTCTCGCTGCTTCCTCCCCAGCAAACCACAGCGTAGAAGAGAACGCTGGCCACCACAGACTGGTAAAACATCTGCAGCAGTTTTTTGCAGATGTTGAAGGACCCCAGCCTTCTCAGGAAATACAGACGGCTCTGTCCTTTCCTGTGGAGAGTGTCCATGTTTGCTGTCCAGTCTAACCTGTCATCCAGCTGCAGCCCCAGATATTTATTAACTGCACTAACTAGCACAGTGCCTGTTCTAAACCTGCCTGTTTGAAAAGGGCTGTTTGCTTGGCTTGAGGTAATGATCAAAGCCTGCTTCAGAGTTATTCTTTGTCATTAGTTAGGCAGTTGTGGCTAAGCAGTAGAGTGGTCATCCTCTAACCAGAAGGTTGTGGTTTGAGCCCAGTCTTCCCCATCTGCATGGCGAAGTGTTCTCGGGAAAGATACTGAACCCCTGATTTCCCCCTCATGCTGGCCGCAGATGCACTGTATGAATGTGTGTGAATGGCAAGTAACTATGGCGCATTGAGTGGTCGTCAAGACTAGAAAAGCCCTTTGTAAATACAGACCATTTAGTGAGTCCTCCGTAAAATGAAACTGATGTGGCATATATAAAAGTTTGAAAGATGATTACTTTTTCCAGTGATAGAATGTCAATTATATCAGAGATTTGTTAAGCATCGACACAATCTTCAGACCATGTCAATAACTTTTTAAAATGAAAGCTCTGTAACTGCACCCAAGTCTATCTGTATCAGTCCAATGCCGTAAAAAAAAACAATTATCAAAATGAAATGAAAATACAATTTTGACTCGCAGTTTGACCCTGTTACTGACCACTGCTGATTCATAATCTGACACTGTTGATAAATAACAAAATAAATTTGATGTTCTTGTGTGAAGAGTGACAGTGGGAAGAACTCCACTCCTTTCTTTTAGAATGTGTGTGCGTATCTGCAGAGACACACTTACAGCACACCAGCAAATGCCAGGTTTGAGATGCTTTCCACAAATAGTTTTCTGGAATTACAAGATAGATGTTTTCCTACTCACCTTCAGTCAGCTCCATAAGGCAGGAGCGATCAGCTTTCCTCTTACGAGTGAAAGATTCTGCAAAGCTTAGGTTAGATGAATCACCACAGGCAGATGAAGTTGCAAGTCTGAGCATCTTTCCTCCCCATGTAACTCTGCGCTTAGGCATCTTAAAAACAAATTGATATGACTTGATAACATCAAGAAATTTTAAGTCCAACAACAGCCTGATTTTGTGACATAAGATACCTTTTTAACAGGAACCTGGTTGGTGCTGGTGACAAGTAGTTTGGTCAGGTTTTTGATTCTGTCCTCTTGTTCTCTCTGGAGACTATCTTTTTCTTGAAGCAGTTGGGAGAGAACCTCCTTCTCAGTCACTGTAGTCTGTGTCACTGAAGATACCTGTAGCATGTCATTCTCAGGTCAGTCATAGAAATCACAGAGATGGGCCCAACAATACACTAACAAAGAAAAACAAAAAGTGATCACACTCGCCTCGTGAAGTCGTCGCTTCAGGTCAACAATTTCATTGCGATACCTTTTGAGCAGAGCTCCGTCATCAGACACCTCTGTCACGTGGGGGTCGTTCTTCATTTTCTTTGCAGTGCTGGCAAACTAATAATAATGAACAGCTTCTTGTAAATTGTCTGCTTTGCTCTGCTTCATGTAAGCTCTAATGCTTCATATTTTCTCATATAACACTAACACGTGGACATTTCTAGATGTTAGAGGTAAATTCAGCTGAGGCAAAGCTGCAATGTCTCAATCTTCATTAATATACAGCAGAAAGGAGCAGACCCTCTAAAACACACTACACAACCACATTTCATATTACTTCATAAAAGCTCAACATTAAAATCTCATGTAGTAGTTTTAGAAGTCTACCAACCTGTAAAGTGCTGAGGGTCTCATCTAGAGTGACAGGAGTGATGGTACAGATGATGACCGTTTTGGCGTTACCACCCAAGGAGTTCTGCAGGATGCGGGTTAGCTTACTGTCTCTGTAGTTTGTGAAACCCCTGAAGCCAGAGAATAATATTTAGCAAATCTCAGCAATTTAAAATTTATAATTAAGACAAAGAAGCATATAATAACAATGTTTAAAGTTGGTTTCTTTTTGCTCCCATCATTTTCCTTTGTGTTAATATTGTTAACAATTATTCCCATCTAGACAGGAATCATATGCGCATATTTCCCAAAATGTTGAAGTATTGCTGGAAAAAGAGATTACGATTTATGAGAAACCTGTCTGGCCAGTAAAAATACTGTTTATCTGGAATTATCAAAAGGTATAATTCAGATTACTGAAGTCTGAATAATTAAACTCATAAATTGACTGTTCACTGTTTACTCACTTCTGGCTTTCTTCTGTCACTTTTTTAATCACTTGGCCAAGAGTAAACAGACTGCGATTGATGTTGCAACCTTCTTTGAAACGTGTGCCTTAAAGATTAGAACAGGTGGATTATTGTACACTTACAAGATAAATTGGCATTTTCATAGTATTAAGTAACATAACATCAGGCCTGGTAAAGGAAACTTTTCATGTGGATTCAGTCAAAAACCCAAAACATTCTATAGTATAACTTCACCTTACCTTCAGCCCCCGTTTGACTTGCTCTCTCAGATCCAGCAAGATCAACTAGATTCTAGAAGATTAAGCAAAACTGATAGTGAACAAATAATTACAACACAAACAGGAAACAAGACAGAAAGCAAAGTTAATTTGTTGAGGCTGTAAACTCCCAGGCAACTGGTTGGTTTTTTACTACACCTTTATATGAAGTTGGCTCTAAATGATATGGTAAATGGTTTGTATTTATGCAGCTCCTTTCTAGTCTTGATGGCCACTCAAAGCACTTTACACTACAGTGCCATTCACCCATTCAAACACACATTCATATAGTGCATCTATTAGCACTTTTTTCTTAAAAAAAAAAAAATGTAAATGTGCCAGGGTTAGCTGTCAACATTGGAGCATTATGCATTTTAAATAATATTTCAGTTTAATTTTAAAAGTGTAGTAATCGGTACAGTTTCTGATAACTGCAGGGAGTATATTCCAGATTTTGAGGCTCTCACTGAAAATACAGAATTGCCAAATGTAAATTTAATCAAAAGTATCCAGCAGTAACTATAGTGAGTGGTGTCCCAGACATGTGTGAAGTTTACAATTTGTTAGTCTGATTGCTCAAAAGTTTATGAAAAACCTAAACACAGCTCACATACCACACACAAAATGAGACAACACATGATGCGCACAGCAGATTCACTGTGATTATGTAACAACACTGTCCTCTAACTTGTCCATGAACACATATATATGAATTACTTTGAAACAGGTACAGGAAGTGTTGGAAATATATGATATAGACAGATAAAGACGTGGTTCACAGAGAAAATGATCTTTCACCTGAGTTTTAATGTTTATCTGATGAATTTATTTCACAAACATAATAGTTGCAATACTTCCTGTATGCCTTTCAAAATAAAAGCAATCCAGCGTTTCTGTTGACCTTATCCATTCTTTTGTTTTGAAAAAGCATTTTTATTGTGAAATATTTGCAGGAGCGGAAGATGCACAGCTTCATGCTGTAAAGTACTGGTATTTATTTGAGTACACTGGAGTACTATTATATATTCTCATATTTGTGGCCATATTCAAGGCAAAGCCAATGCAAAAACATTTGGCTGCAGTAGCAGCTCCACTGCAGAAAATATTGTTGAACTGAGAAGATAAATATAGTGCCTTGAACAGATACTGTAAATGTGAATTGATATTAATGTGAATATTGTACCTAGACAGATAAAGTTGCATAACTGCTTTTCTTTGTGTATATTAATGCTCGTACAAAAATAACAAATATGACCCACATAAATGCTTCTTTGGAAGATATCAGGTTGGCAGATCTCAGCTCACACTCAGTTTAAAAGTCTTTTCTTTTTATTTATTACTTGAAAGCATAGCCACTATTGATTTTTTATGTTGTTGTATGCGTATGATTTATTGATTATTACTGTTAAATATTTGGTATTGTGACATTCCTACACTTAACAAGTTGCTGACCTGCAATAGATAATGAAAATACTATCATAATTTTTATTGATAATATATATTATGTCAATATAACCTAAAATAACCTTATTTCAAGTATTAATTATTTTTTAATATTTTGTTAGGATGCGCTGTGTTTCACATTTAATGATATATTCGGTGTCTATTCTTATCTAGAATTAATTTAGGCTAATAAGGCTACTGGCTAATAAGGCTACCGGGTAGAGTGCATTCTACATGCAGATTATTCAGTAAGTAAAATCTAAGCCAATTTCACGCTTTCTTGGGTTGACAACAGCCACAAAAGACAGAAAAAAAGGAGATGGGAGATAACTTACCAAATGAGACACAATAATAGCACCATCTGCATTTTCACCTGATGCTACGTCGCTCCTTTCTCGGCTTTCAAGGATCTATGGAAAACAAATATGATGAAAAATCCTGATATTCCTCTGAATCCTACATGGTTGTTGTGGTTACACTTACCATTCGGAAAATAGTGTGTGAGCGACTGCTCCGCTGGTTCATTTTAGTTTTTCCATAGTGGCGGTTCTCTAAAAAGGTAGGTTGTGCAGAAAAGACATTGCATGTAATAAATTGGTTTTGTGGGGCATCATTCTCATGTTCATCAATATACTTAGAATTTACTTTCTCCTTTCCGAATCCAGGCTAGGGCTTGTGCAGGAGATATAACCAGCTCCTCGGTCAGGTCAGCCACGTAGATGTTTTTCTGCACACGGAAATTATCACGAAAGAAGCACAATGATCATGTAAAACAGGATAAATGTTTGCCTTTGGATTGAACAAGAATATGAAGTATGTTACAGAAGAGCTTTGGCTCAGTATTATATTTTAAGTCCTCTCTTAGGAGGATATTTGTGTTGCACTTCCATTAAAAAATGGACTTGTAAACAACAACAAAAAAGAAATGCCGTGCTGCGATTGTATGCAAGTGCAGTTTCCGTGTACATAATTCCACATTTTTCCCCCCAGATAAATATCACTGTGACCTTTTGGCCTTTACCTTTGACCACTTAAATGTAATCAATTCATCTATGAGTCCAAGTGAAAACTGATAAAAAGTTGAAGAAATTCCATGAAGTTGGTGCTGAGATATCACATTCAAGAGGCCAAAATCACTTTTTGATTTTAGACACATTACCGTAAGCTGATTTTAAGATATTATGTTCAAGAAAAACATAAACATACTCTGAAGTCACCATGACCTTGACCTTTGGCTACCAAAAATAAATTAAGGATTCCTTCAAGGCATTCTGGTGATTTTATAGTGTTGTCTCCCTCATCTCCTCTTCTCTGAGTGTGGGAGTGAGGCAGTTTTCACTCACACACAGGGCCCACTCACTCACACATCCATCCATACAGTGCATCTATTAGCAGCACTCAATAGTGTTTGTTTAATTCACTTGAGTTTATGGGGCACACTTTTAAACACAAAAAGGCCAACATTTTGTGCACACTAAATAAATGGCCAACTCACTGTTACCTTTCCCTCTGGGTTCTGGGATTATCATGCAGAAGCTACGCAATTCAGTTATAGTAATCGGCCGCTTACAGTGATCAATTTGGTCTGGGACAAACTTGATCACTATAAGCGGTCATTTTATATAATTTATTGCAATCAATTCTGGGACATCACAGCTGAAGCAAATGAAGGATCATTATAGAGTTCCAAAAGGCTTAATTATGTTTCAACTCCACTAAAAACTGTCAGACAGCTTTAAAAACAACATTACGGGGTTTGATTATTGTGACATGGCTATCTTAACAAAATATACTGTTGCAGACAAATACTACATCATGCATTTTCTGTGTTGATTTTATGTATCACTCAACTCATAAAGAAGTCATCCGAAGCGGAATCTTGCTCTTTAAAAAAACTTTGATTGATAAATCCTAAAATCTTTAGGGGGCTAAATATTTCTGATTGCAACTGTATATTTAATAATGATCATCATACAATACAATAACGGTGCAGTTGAAATACAGTTCATTTTCTACATATTGCAGCTTTATGGATATTTATTTTAATATTTATTCATGAGAGTGTTAAGTTTGTCATTTTACTTTTGTTGAAATAACTTAGGTAAGAAAGACACAGTTAACCATGGTTGAATAAAAATAAATTAAAAATCTGTTTAATGTTTTCTGTTCATTATACCGAACCGTGACCTCAAAACCGACGTACATACCAAACCATGATTGTTGTGTACCGTTACACCCCTAAAAGCCTGCCTTAATTTTTTTAACAATGCACCAAGCGAGATGTTTCCTTGCAGTTTAGTGCTTTAGTTCTGAGAATTTCTTTCATAACCAAGCAAATTTGGTATTTACAATGATATAGCCTTAAGTGAATTGGTGGTGGACTGAAAGTTTGAATCAGATCGATTTGGGAAATCAGTGGCGATACCCAGGCCTAGTTAAGAAAGGTGTAATATTGTGGTGCCAAAAGTAGTGAAAAACTTCTGGGTGCACCTAAATTATGTGCTGGTGCAACTAAATTGATTCTGCTGCGGAGATCATAGGTTTTGGTTTTATCAGCACAAACTCTCCTGACATCGTCAGAGTCTTCTACGTGTGAAAGTGCTCTTTCATCCAGAGATTTTCATTTTCTTTCTGTTTTTTTTTTCCTTTCATTTTTGCATTTGTCAGACTAGAGGCTTTCACTTTGAAAATTGTGTTCACAAATACAACTTCTCCAGAGAAACTCCCAAGGAGTTCGGTGCATGTTTGAAAGCAGCTTTCTGCTACTTGCACATGTTGAAAACCAAACCTTGAAAGATTTATAAGGAATCTGGATTCAACAAAACCCAAACTTGAAAATGGTCCACTTACATTTATTGTCTCTCTGACTTCCAGTGGTTTTCGCTTCCAGCTGTCAACAAGCAGATCAGTCACAGTCTCGTTGTAGATTTCCATATAAGACACCCTGAGGAGGAACTCCTTCTTTGGACACTTTGGAGAAACAGCAAAGCACTGATTAGAATAAACAGTAATTAATCAACAATCTGCAGTACAACACAATTCTTACATTTTTAATGGTTTGGAAAACATCTTCCACAGCCAGCGGTATCACTCCAGGTATATGGTCACTCCCCATCATGGTAAAGGTCTTTCCAGAAGAAGTCTGCCCGTAAGCAAATATGGTTCCTGTAGAACAAGCAGGAACAGATAAACAACACAGTTCAGCTACAATAACTAGGATGGAACAACATGCTACCACAGGATAGGTCTGACAATACTTAGCTTCCATTACATACCATTGTATCCCTCAACAGTGGAAACAACCAGGGGCTTTGCAATGTCCTGGTACAGCTGATTGGTTGTTTCTTCAGCTGTGAATACTCGATCTGTGAACAATTACCATAACGTTATACAAAATGGCTCAAAGGAATCACAATATCCTGGAAACCCATTTCTTAATCCCACACATGCTGCTTTACATACCAAAACTGAAGGTCTTGGTGGAATTCCCATCATCGATCTGATGAATTGATTTCTTATCGGTTTTCCAGAACAGCTGGACAGACTCTGCATTCTCTGATGCTGCACTTTCTTCCCTGTAACAAGGACATATATTCAAGAAATATATGGAAACATGAACAGACTGCCTTGACAATAGCTTCAAGAGACAATGTTTTGGGTTGCCTCTGTGATCCCTGGTAAACTGAGAAATATCAGCCTCAACTAAATTCTATATTCGGAAGGAAAATAACATCAAGCATTACTTTGTCCACAATATCATCCCAGTGATTATGTAGTAAAAAGAAAACAGGTGTAATGTTTTAATTAAATGTTTTTGTATTTATAACCTTTGCGTTCATTGCATAACAAAAACCATGTGATGCAATACACACAGCACCTCATAGGAAAATGCTTTAGTTTTTTGATCTTGTGGCATTATTGTTACAATAAACGAACAAGCTTTTACTGAATCTTTTATGGTTCCACATATGCTCAATTCATTTCTTGTTAAAGTTGGCACACAATGTTAAAGGAGAAAGTAGTGTTTCATCTGATGAGCAGGCGATTACTCATCTGAGAATGGGTATGGCTCAATAAGCTCATCAAAAGAAACAGAATTTTGAATTGATTTGTTTAAAGGATTACCTTTATACAAGGAAATACAGTAGTTGTACCAGAAACCTCAGAACAGATGTAGTTTGATTGAAATTAACATAAAAAACTTAAGGTGATGGACAGTAGTCTCTCTCCCACACACTCACTCACTCACTTACACACTCACTCACACAGACACACGCACACACACACACACTCTCTCTCACTCACACACACACACACACACACACACACACAGACTCGCTCACTCTCTCACACACACACACACACACACACACACACACACACACACACACACAGACTCACACAGACTCACTCATAGACTCACTCACACACACACACACACTCACTCACTCACTCACTCACACACTCACACACTTACACACTCGCCATTTGTGTGAACAACAGACTAGCAGCAGACCCGCACCACAACAGCAGCCAGCGAGGCCCAAGCGTAACTTAGCTTCAGCTGGTTAACGTCAACACACAAAAGGCGTATGCAATAATAGAGATACATGTATCATTTGCTAAAACTAAGAATCACCATTGCGTCCTTTTTCGCTATCGACGAATTATTACATTATACAGCAGTATCCATTACTTCAGTCGGTAACGTCAACAGTAGTTAGCAGTAACACGTAAACTAACAAGAGCAAGTTGAGTAGTGGCAAACTTACCTCGCAATAAGCGGACGTACTCGAACACAAACTTTAACAGCGGACTCTTCTGTCATTTTTAAAGTTCAGTCGCCGCATTAAAATGGTCATACATTAATTACTTTATAATAAACTAGATATGCGGCTATGCCTATGAGACTGTTGCTAAGCGCACCAGAAGTGACTTTCTCCGCCGTTTTTCAAATCCCGCCCGTTGCATTTGATTGGTTAACGTCTTCTTCTTCTTTGGTTTAGATAAGACACACTAGATGCGTCAATAGCGCATTCCTGGCCTTTGCTGTTCTTCGTCTGGTGGTTATTGGGGGTTGGCAAACCAGGTTTTCGGTGCATCACCGCCACCCTCTGGACTGAAGTGTGGAGCAGTAAATTGGCAGCAAACAAAACAAGACTAAACTACAATTAAATCATTTTCTTAAGTCCTGTCTCTCTTAAGTAGTTAATTAAAAAATGATGTATATTCTTCTTTATAATGTGATATTTTGCTTTTCATCCTTTTATCCTGATATTAATATCCTTCTTGTTCATTATATGTGTTACATTCTATCAATACATGAGTGACAGTTACAGTTGTTTTCAATGTCGAATGCAATCACAATCTCATTGGCCTGGACACTTTCCTCTGCCTCCTTTCCTTGTTTTAACTGTGGAGGAAACCATAGTGTGGCATATGGAGGATGTGAAGTACTGAAGAGGGAGGTAGAGATTCAACAGGTCAGGGTACAAAACAAAATCACATATGCAAATGCTGTCAAGATGGTGATCCAGAGAAGAGGTAGAGAGTCAAGATACACAAATGAAGAATAACATATTAAATAACAAGGACAACCAAAAGAGGACAAAGCGTGAGTTGATTTAAAGAAACTAGTCACTTTTATAGCAGGAGTCATAAAAATGCTACAATGGAAACTAAATCAAAAAACAGAAAGAATACAAATAATAGTAAAAGCAGCTGCACATCATCTGAACATTAATGAACTATAGCTTGAGAGGAAGTGAGAAGTTATTTCAGTGCACAGGCAAGCCAAGAGGCAGCATGGGTTGGATAAAACATGGTTTTAATATTACAATGTAATGCAAGGAGTTTGGTGGTAAATGGACAAGAACTTAAAAACTTTACTTATCAGTTATCCAGTATCCCCGATATTGTTTGTGTGTGGGAAACATGGTTGAAACCAAATTTGTATAGAATCCTGAATTATACAGCAGTTAGGTGTGATAGGGTAGAGGGGATATGCCATTCAGAGTTGTCAGTAAGGGAACAGAAGAAGAAAAGTATATTGTGGTAGAAATATGGACAAAAGAAGGACAATTTAACTTCATAAATTACTATAACCCATGCAGGAAACTTGAAATTAATAAGTAAGAATCTATATAATCATATATTTTGGTGTGGGGATTTTAATTCACATAGCATATTGTAGGAAGGGAGAAAGACAGACATAAATGGGGAGATAATAGAACAACTATTAGAGGATAGTAATTTAGTATGTATCAATAATGGGGGAGGGACAAGGATAGATGTACACACAGGTAGCACTTCAGCACTAGATTTGACTGGTATCAAATGAGGTGACAGGGAAGTTGGAAGTATGGGAAGACTCAACAACTGTAAGTGACCACTACCCAATATTAAGTAACACACACACAGGCCAGGAAATAAAAGTATAAGAAAGGGAAGTAAAGTGAATATTCAGTAAAGCTAAATGGGAACAATTTCAGTACTTATGTTAGATGGGAAATGGGAAAATAGACCTTGACCTTGAAGAAGATGGGAGGGGACAGGAGGGAGTGGAGTTATCCTGTTCTGACAGATGGAAGTATCACAGCAGTAACAAACAAAGAAAATGCAGAGGTGATGGTAAACTAAAGTACATAGTTATAGTTATAATAAGGAAGAAGGGAAAGAGGTGTTGTATATTGAGTGGCGATGATGTGAAGATGATGAAGGAATCCCTGCTGACACCGTCTTGCTTGAAGGTTTATTACAAGAAGTTCAGCATCAATACAAGCACTGCAGTATGCCTGGAGAGAGATTTGGAGCCGATGTGAATCTCTTCTCTCTGACAGCTCCAACTCCCCGTTTATATAGGGACAGTTGTTGTCATAATCCTGAAGAAACATATCTGGTTCCCCCACTAGCCCATCTCCTCTGAATTAGAAACAGAGGAAGGTGCCAGCTCAAATTTAGAGCGGTGGTTAGAGCCTTGACCTATTGACCTAATGCCAACACCTAGCTTTTCTCAGAGAACCAAAGAATATGGACCTTCAGATTATCAGGGTTTATGGATTTCAAACCCATCAATCAACTTCCTTCAAAACGAAAAACAACACATGGCATTTCAGACACCACAGAGGCAAAAAGAGGAAAAGTATCTGAGAGAAAAATATCTGCAAGTTGTTGGAAGGATTATAAACGTGAAGTTAATATATGAAAATGGGACCCCTCAGGGGAGTGAAGTAAGTCCAACCGTATTTTCAATAATGATATATTTGAGAATATCCCAGCTGGTATGGGGAGTTCATTGTTGCTGATGATGGAGCTCTGTGGAAAAGGGACAGAAATGTGTTTATAGCTAAGAAAATGCAGGAGGGAATCAGTCAAGTTGAAAATTAAGCGCAGTAATAAGAATGCAGATCTAATGAGTGAATTCTATTACCATATGGAGAGTAGATATAAGGAATGGATGCAGATATTTACAGATGGATCAAGGGACTCACACAAGTTTGGACACAGTAAGCGAACATCAAATCATCTGAATGTGTATGCTGTTGAGATGTTTGTGATGGCATTAGAGGGGTGGAGCATAGCAGCTGCACTATGATAGTTATATGCAGTGACCCTGGATCAGCCCTCACAAGTATCAAACAGGAAAAGCAAAAAACCGTCAAGATTTATTGCTTAAATATTATTGACAGTAAAATGGGGGAATAAGGAAGGGATATAATGTTCATGTGGGTGCCAGCTCATTTAGGCATTTTGGGGAATAAGTGGGTGGATAAATTAGCAAAGGAAGCAGTTAAGAGAGAAGCTGGTGAGGTCAACATTAAGTTGTCAAAGTCAGGGCAGAGGCATAGTGTGGAAGAAAGTAATTCCACAGTGGCAGCAGAACTGGGATACAGAGAAAAAACGAAGGCATTTACAGTCAGTACAGAGCAGAGTAAATCAGTTAAGAAGCAGGGGAAACAGCAAGTAGCAACAGGCAGACTAAGGATCAGGCACAGTAATTTGAATTGCGTACTACAAATTATTGGGAAACATCCAACTGGATTGTGTGACTATTTTCAGGAGGAGGAAACAGCAAAACACATACTTATGTCATGTTGGAAATTCGTACAGGAGAGACAAATAAAGATGGATTATCTAAAGGGAATAGGACAGGCTGAGGGCAGTGTATGGGGCATTTTAGAATGAACAGATTGTGCACAAGGGAGGTATGGCATCTTTAACTTTTTTATTATGACTGGACTAGATAATGGCATAATGAGAGAATGGAACCTGAAGGTGGCAATAATGCAACATTCTGGATGTCAGCTGTTGTAAAACAACAAAAAGAAAGAAGAAACACAGATATGTGATGATGCTGTATCACCTGTGCACCACAGAAAAATAAAAAATAAAATAAAAAAATAAAATAGCTTCAAGCCTGAACTAAACCTGTATCATGTGTTTTTCCTCTCTGGATGCCCCTTGACCACTCTGGCATTCTAACTAGATACATATATATATACATACATATATAGATATACAGTATATCTATATGGGGGGGGGGATCAGCATGTGTCACGTCGAATTCACCCACTCGCTCTCAGACGACGGCTTTAGGACGTGCTCGTGTCTAGTTTAGAAGGAGGTTTCTGTTGTCCAACAGAGCGAATCAGAGACCGGTATCTGCTCGTTTCTTTCACGATGTCATGGGAGATCCGGTCACCGCCTTGTTTCTAAAGAGCCTTTTTCCTGCGGTCAGACTTTCTGTTCTGTTGTCACATGCATTCCGCCTACATTACCAATGTGGCACGGAGGAGACACTGAGCATGGATGCGACTCTAATAAAACAGGTGAGTTGGTCCCTAGATGTTCAGTCTGAGATGACAGTGTGTGACGCCGTGCCCACTGCGCCAAGTGAAAGTGTGGTACCGCTCGGCAGTTAGCGCAGACACAACATCTCTCTTTAACACGAAGCTTGTCCCACTTAATCAGCTGGTGGTGATGAAGCTGCTAGTAAATTGAACATGGAGAAAGGTAATGAGGTTACTGAAGGTCGGGATGTAAAGATGGAACCTTGAGCTGCGGTGTGTTTGAAATGAACATAATAATACAGTGTGTTGCTGGCTACATCGTGTTCTTTTCAATGAGTACTACTGCTTACTGCACTTACACATTGAGACACACATTTTTGTAATTCGCCGATGACAAAACACGTCCAGCAGCTTAAACTGGGTTTAAAAATGGAAATATTTTAATTGCACATGTTATAAGGGATTCATAATAGAATGTATTTAACACAATGATCTCCTTTAATTTATATAATTATTATTATATAAAATTTATGACACTGACTTTCTTCCAACTACTTCTGTGAAGGGTTCCATCATTCATGTGCATTAAAAAAAATTTTTATCAAAAGAAAAACTTAAAATAATATCTAATATCATGCATGACAAATGCATATTTGATAAGGTTTAAAAGTTGTGTCCATACTTATGTCAAGGCCATCAGACATTTATCAAAATGTAATAACATGGCAGACAGGGTATATATAAATATGTTTTATAGTTTTTTATTAAATTATTTTTAATCTTAATGTTAATATTTCCTGTGTCACAACAATGATATGTGGTCTAATGATATTTCTGTTTAGATTGTTTAGGTCATTTTATCCTCCTGAAGTAGGTTCTGTTAGCATCTTGCATGAAGCTGAAGAGAAAATGGCTGCTACAAGAACTTAATTTGTTTTGTGAACATATGGCTATTATGTTAATACCATCAGATGTCAACTCCGTCAGATTATCTGCTTGAAAGTGGTGACAGGCTAGAAGTTGTCATTCAATGAGAAGGCATCATTTTTGAGAGTTGAGTCAAATATAGAAATAGATTATTAGATTGTCTAATAATATACAAATACTAAATATGTGGCATCTGCTGTTTTATTGCTTTTGTTAATTGACAGATCAACTCTATCAGGGTTTAGTTGAGGGAACATTGCACACATAATGGTGAAGGTACATAGACACACATAATAATATTGGGAGTGTTGTTTTTGTGTATTTTAGTCTAGCATAGGCCATGTGTCACTGGAGGAACGTAGAAGGAGGAACGTAGAAGGAGGAACAGAACGTATCAAAAAGTGGAGAGAGAAAATCAGAAGAATTAAAAGAAGAATTTCTTAGACAGGAGGGACAGAGCTGGAGACAGAAAGTTAGAGAAGGAAAAATAAAGCAAATAAAGGATTTGACTGAAAGAGAACAGAGGAAAAGGAGAAAGAATTGGAATCATAGCCAAAGAAAAATCGAGAAAGCGAGGTCAAGAGAGAGGGTTAAAACATGCAGAGACATTCAAAAGAAAAAAGTAAAGAACAAACTCAGATATGCTCAAATTAAGAAAGCAGCTATTAAACAGAAAACCCAGGAAACCACACCATATGAATCACCAAGAACCACCACAGAGAGAATGCTGTGTAGAAGAAATACCAGCTCTGTGTCAGTTAAGAAAACACTTCTGTTTCACAATGTTCTTATGAAAGAATTTAGTGAAGGAAAACAAAGTGCAGAAACACTTCAAATCAAAAAACCTTCAATTGTGATGGAAGATTCTTAAAAAATTCCGGCTGCTGAAAAAAATGAGGCAATTTGGTCTGACATACAAAACACTTAGGCCAAAGGAATCCAAAGTCAAAAGACCCTCCTACCTTAAAAACTATTTGATTAACTGTTTAAGGTAAAATAAATTTATATATACAGTCTATTTTAAAAAGGACAGAAGAAAATCTTTAAAACGTTGGAAATAACACCAACATGAGTGGGACTGCCACCCTCTCTTCAAATTAAGTGGTGGTAGTTAATTATTTTGAATTAAAAATTATAATCATACAATACAATAACAGTGCAGTACAGTTAATTTTCTACATGGTGCAACTTAATAGAAATTAATTTTACTATTTTTATTTATTTATTAGAGTTTATTTTGTTATTTTACTTTTGTAATCAGTTATATGTTTTCTGTTCCTTGAGTACTTAAAACATACAGAACCATAACCTCAAAACCGAGATATGTACCAAACCGTGATTGTTGAGTACCGTTACACCCCTATAAGATGAACCCATTTGTCAGTAAAGACAATTTTCTTACAATATTAGAACTGATTTAACATAACCATTGAGTATTAAATACATTTATACAGGTACGAGAAATCCTTACTTCCCCATTCTCTTGTGGGGAAATAGAACACCCCACCTGAGACAATACCAAGTGACTCAATGTATAGGGGCTTAAGGTTGGCTGGAATAACAAACCACAGCATAACACACAGCTGTTTGCAGAATGCATAGCGATGAAGTAATGTATCATAATTCTCATTCCGATTTCATTTTTCTTGTTTGTAAGAGACATGGAGTTGGCGAGGAACAGCCCTGGGAGTGCTGGTCTGTATGGGTTAGCCTTTAGCCTTTAGCCTTTACCCTAGCCTTTAGCCTTGCTTCCCCTGGTTCTGGTTAGTTTATAGAAAAAGCTAATTTTCTCCCTGACTGTCTCATTTTCTGTTGTAGGTCATAAAGAGGCTGTATTATTAAAATAAGACTTCAGAACCACTACCCTCCTTGTAGGGGCTTTAAATTATAATGTTGAGAATAGAAAAGGATACATTTTTTTAAGGAAGACTTGGTGTGGCTCTAGAAAGGCCTGTTTTGGTCAATCAATCAGAGACTGAAATATTTCAACTATTAGAGGGATTATTTCTACATAATATACAGATATCCATGGTCTCAGTAGGATCCTAATGGTTTTTGTGGTCCACTGAATTTTCCTCTGACATGCATTTTAATGGCTTGAAGCCTTTCTTGGTCTGAGACTCAAGTTTGTAATCACAACAACAAAAATGAATAAATAATACATTTTTAAAGAAATACAACTAAGCTCTCTACAAACTAAACTCTATTAAGTGACAGAGGTATTGAAGAAAAACACTCAACACTAGGGCTGCGAATAAGCACTGTGCGGGCTCAAGCACTTGTGAACTTTGGACCTGACGCGGCTATGGGGGAGGGCGGATAGGGACTGGTTGAAATGGCTCTGTGTCGCCAAACTCACGCCCACTAATCGTGCATTACCATCCACACCATCAAATGCAGACCACACAGTGAAAATTTAATGTAAATCAATTCAAGTTTTGAAACGAGGCTTACTTTCTGTTACCAGCAAATGGTGCTATCACTATCACTACATTAAGGACTCATAGATCTGTTCAGGTTGGAGCTCTGATGAAGCGTGAGCAATTTGGGGCAAATTGGACAATGAACAGTGGAGTTACAACAACTTAATTTTCATGCTGATAAGTAGGTGGCACTATGACCCTGAGTATATATTGACATATGGAGCTGTTCAGACCAGGACTCTAATTGTATGATAGAATTTTGGGGTTTAATGAACGATGCACACTGGAGTTAAAAAAAAACCTTACTACTTCACATTCAATCAGTAGGTGGCATTATGACCCTGAGTTAATATTGAAAAATGGGCCTGTTCAGGTGGGGACTGTGATCATAGTTTAAAAGTTTGGTGCAGATTAGACAATGTAGAGTGGAGTAACAACAACTTCCTTTTTTAAGCTGAACAGTAGATGGCACTATCACTATAACTAAATACAGACTATTAGATCTGTTTAGGTCAGGACTCTGATCATAGTGTTGTGGAAAATCTGCTGATCAATGGTCACCTCATCAATGAAGAAAGCATACAGGGGCCCTTTGATGTCTTATGCTGAAATATTTATTGACGCTTGGCCAAGGAGAAAATCAGAATTAATGTATTTACTAGTTATGGAGACAGTAGTGCCTGCTTACGCAGTCTCATATCTGTGATGTCTGGGGCGTAAAGGCTTTGACCTTCGCCAAGCTCTCGCACTTCCCAAACACAACAGCCTGTTGCACTCTGCTCCAGAGAGGACAAGAGACAGTGTCTATGAAAAATTCCATAACACATAGGACAGAATTTTGGGGCTGATTGGACAAGGCACAGTGGAGTTAAAAATAACTTAATTTTCACGCTTATCAACAGGTGGTGCTAGGACCCTGAGTTAATATTGACACATGGAACTGTTCAGGCCGGGACTCTGATCATATGACAGAATTTTGAGGCTGATTGGACAATGCACAGTGAAGTTACGACAACGTTGTATCTTTTGGCGAAGGATCAACCTTCACACCTCAATGTTTACATGGTTTGAGGAAATGTCACAATCCTGACCATGTTCTTATCGCTTGTCTGAGCTCATTTGAGCTGTATATTGTAAAGCATTCAGCAGCACTGATCAAAGTATAAAACATGTCACTTCCCGTCATCAGCAGGTGCTGTCACAGTGAGTTAATATTGACATATGTATCTGTTCAGGGTGGGACTGTGATCGTGTGAATGAGGTTTGGGGCTGATTGGACAATGTACAGAGGAGTTATAATAAATCCCTCTTTTTTGGCCACTCATCGCAATGCCACGATCAGACCGTGTGACACACACTAAAAAATCAAGGTAGTTTTAATCTCCATGGAGCTGAGATGACACTCACTGAATTAAAAGTTGGTCTGATGAAAGCTCTAGGAGGAGTTCATTCAAATACAACATGTGTAAATGGTATTAAACTTAATTCAAAATGGCCGACTTCCTGTTCAGTCTAGTATACCGATCCAAGAAAGTTTTGTTCGTTAAGGGCACGAGCACTGACAGTGCGAAGGTCCTATTGAAATTGATGTGATTACTATTATTTTTCAGGCAAATTAATTGCCTTTTTGAGGGCTAAAACATACTTGAAAACTCATGAATATTTGCAGAAAATTCAAAAGTGGTGAAAATTGAAGTATTCTGGAGTAATTTGAAGTGGGCGTGGCAAAATGTCTCAACACCGCCACCTAGAACACAGCCCCTGAATTTGCTTTCACTGATCCACACGAGACCATGGCTTGGTATCAAATATTGATTACTTGCCATCCAAACACAAAGTTGTTGTATCTCAGACATACATGGTCCAGTCTTCTGCAAACTGGAAATGTATGACGAGTCCCGGCCTGATGACATCCAATAGAAACCATGCCTTAAAATCCCAGTGCCCCCTGGTGGCAACAGGAAATGTCTTGTTTTTTGCACATCTTACACTTTGATGTAGTTGTCCTCAACCATTGACCACAACCATGTCAAACTTTTTCTGAAGGGTCTAAAGACATTGATGATGTTTTTGTCAGACAACATGTTATAGGCGTGGCATCAAAGTTCAACAAGTCGCCATGACACACGAAAATGCTGTAATTGTAGTATACACTGTTCAATCAACAGCTCAGAAAAGCTATAAGAACATGGTCAGAATTGTGACATTTCCTCAAGTTTGATTCGCCATGAAACAGGAGGTTGAATTTTTCAACTGTTGATTGTCTAATCGACACCAAACTTTAAACCAATGATGCCACAGTCCTGGCCTGAAAAGCTCCATGTGGCAAAACTAATACAGGGTCAAAGCCCCACCTACTGATTCACTGTGAAACAGGATTTTTTGTAAACTCCCCTGTGCATTGTCCAATCAGCCCCAAAATTCAGCGTGAAAGTGATGTTGTTGCACCTCCACTCTAGATTGCCCAATGGGTACCAAAATTAAATCCTATGAACACAGTCCCTTACTGAACAGCTCCATATGTCAATATTATTCCATGGTCATATCGCCTCCTACTGATTCGCCATGAAACAGGACTTTTTTTTTTATTCCATTGTCCAATTTGCACCAAAATCCCACCTTCTGATTAGCGTGAATATACATTTTTTGTAACTCCACTGTGCATTTTCCAATCAGCACCAAAATCCTGTCACATGATCAGGGTCCCTTCCTGGACAGATCTATTAGTCTGTATGAAGAAGATATACTTTTATTGTCACATTTAACACTTTTACATGCATACATGAAATTGTTCTCTGTATTTAACCCATCCAGTTGGCACCTGGATGAAACACACATTGACAGATGCCATGTACACACATATACTGGAGCGGTGGGCTGCTGTTGCCAGCGCCCGGGGAGCAGATGTTGGGGGGATGGTGCCTTGCTCAAGGGCACCTTGGTCATGGCGAGCGGGGATTGAACCGCCAACCTTCCGGTTATTCGACGACCTGCTCTACCGCTGAGCCACGGACCTCCTGCATGCCAGAACAGCCAGTTTTTGCCTGTTAAATGACAATGACAAAATGTTACAATTAAAAAAGTACTATACAATATAAACCTTACAGCAATTGGTGCAGCCGTCTGTGCAATGTGCATCTTACACACGCTAACTTCTCTGTAAAATATTATGTGTATATGTATATAACTAGCTTTTTAGATTACTAAGCTATGAAATTGACCGTGGATCGTGAAAGCTAACTTTGTTAGCAGCTTTAGTTCTCTCGGCGCAGTCGGGATCACAGTGGCCATCTGGCCGCCGTTACCACAGCATCCGGGCCCGCACCACCAGGCTCATGGACAGTTTCATCTCCCAGGCCATAAGACTTTTAAACTGCTCCCATCAGTCATAATTCATCTCTCTGCACCTTACAATATTCGCACAATTCTATTTGCACTACTTTTGTATTTTTTAAATTTTTATATTCTATTTCATTTTTTATATTTTATATTTATTTTATTTGTATTTTTATTTTCATAATTTCAGAGCATGTCTAAAGGGGGGCCTGGGACTCAAGAATTTTATTGCCAGCAACTGCTAAATGTAATTGTTGTGCATATGATTATAAAACCCTTGAACCTTGTTATAAGTCATATATTTACAGTCCTCACGTTCAGAGTTTTATCGAACACTTGCGCCTCTCCAGTGCCCTCCTCAAATTCAAATATGGTATTGTCCGGCTCAAAAATGCTAAGTCAAATTTTAAACTCTTAGCTTCAAAACAGCAGTTCACCAACTAATGCGTGACGTCATGGTAGGTTGTCACTTGGTAGCGACAGCACGTAGCTGTGCATCCAACGCTGCTTGCAGATTAAATTAACGTTTTGTTCCTTTTAGGTATAACACCGAAACATTGCAAGTAAATGTATCACTGCAAGTAAAACAGTGTGTAGGAGTGTTTTCATTAACATGTGGATCAAACATGTACTAGTAAGGCTACTTGATGAGCCTAATTTTGTTGTAAATGAATAACTATTGTACAAATTATTGTCTAGGCTCCCATAGTGGTGGCTCTTCAGGATGTGTCCCTGGTCTCGAGTCAGCCTGGCACAGTTACCACCTTAGCCCTGGGAACAGCATCTGTGGTGGGCACAGACAGAGTACAGTGTCTGACAGTGGTGACACTGGCATTGGCACTCACTTCTCTGACAGTGTGGAAGGTAAGATGTTCTGTTAATCACAACAGACCTCACATGCTGCTGCTGATCTGTCTCCTACATTCCTGTTGTTGTCAACTGTGCACTGCTCACAAATCTTCAGTTTCTTATCAATATTCTCTGACACTAATCAATAAAGTCAGTAAAAATTGCTTTGAAAACACAGCATGAGATTCCCCCGCTGAATTCACAGCCGACACCATTGTTAATGTGCTGTAAACAAAACTCATGATCTCAGCAGAAGAATTAATATGATGCTTCATGCCTCTGCCTGCTGCACCACCCCTCACCTGAATCCTGCAGAGAATTTGCTTTTGTTGTGAACTTGTCTGATCAGAGAACCTCTCTGCGTTGTGCAAACTGCGGAGAAAGTCCAGACCCAATTCTCTGGGGATCCTCCGCAGGACATGTCTGAAAACGCCAATGAAGAGGGTGGTCTCACTAGACCAGAGAATCTTTTTCCTCATATTCTTAGAGGCAGCATTTGTAAAGTTCATTTTACTTAATATCTTGGTCTTTATCCTGAAATGCAGTGTGAATCATGGAACCTTATATACACATCATTGATAAAGAAAGTGAACAAAAGTATCCTTGAACCACCCCTTGATCTGGATTTGCACCAAGATATATTGGGTGCATTTAACAGCCAGATGGGCCTAAATTATTTTAAATGTACATCATGAGAGCAACTCTTTCAGATTAGGGGGCAGCAGTGGCTCAGTCCATAGGGATTTGGCTTGGGAACCTCCTGGGCACTGCCAATTGCTCACAGGGCACTTCTCCTGGGGCTGCCCATCACTCTACTCTACTTTACAATCTCTCTCCAAAAAATGTGCATGTGCATGTCTTTGAGCCCTCTGTGTGTGTGGGGTTGTGGGTTTGAACTGCATGTGTAAAAAAAAAGTGTACAAAGAATTTCCCCTTGTGGGATAAATAAAGGAAGTTTAAGATTCAGGTAGTACTGCAACTGAGATGAGGAGCAGCTTTCTCACACAGCCTTTAGCGACAGATAGCAGGATCAAGACTTGTGAGTGAAGAAATCAGTTGTCTAGAAATCACCTCATGTACCTTTATAGTAGACAGTTGTTTCCTTTTTAACTACTCTGCTTTTTGATTAAAATCTCTCATACTAGAATGTTAAGTAATATAATGAAGATGATTCACAGTCTTAATCTATCTTCCTGCAGATGACTCCAGTTCCAGTACCACGCCTTTTTCTTTCCAGCCACTGTCCCAGCTTCACTTCAGCCAGGATGATGCTAACCCCATTGTCCATGTTATGCCACCCAAGTCCTCTTCACCCAACACCAGTGTTAGAGTACCTTCCTCCCCAATCAGCACGGTTAACTGTACCAGGTCTTCTCAGCTGCTAATGCCAACCATGTCTCACCTGGGTGCTCCAAGGTATCGGAACATGAAGGAACATCAACTCATCCGGAGGTGGTCCTCACAGGGCTCTCTGGACAGAGGCCTGGTAAATGGGCACAAAAGAGGGCCCATGGTTTCAAATGTGGACCTTTATCTACAGCTATCTTCCTCTGTGCACTGCCATACCCTGCTGCAGCGCTCACCAGGTTGTGGCCCCTGCTACCATTACAACCACAGCAGTACATCCAGTGGATTGGAAACAAGCCTGTCCCTTTTCTCAGCTCTGTCTTTCCCAGTAAAACACATTGGTCTGGACATGAGCTATAGTGCTTTACCAGATGTGAAACTGGGTCCAGGAGGTGGAAGGGTTAATGACCTCAGCTTATCCAAACAAGCAGACTTACCACTGGGTCAGCAGTCTGACAGAAGCTCCCCAATTCAGCCTGCTGTTCGCACCCATATGTGGCTGACTGAGCAGATGGCGGACAGGCCCAAAGCAGTGCATCAGATCAGTGGTACTGAAATAAAGGGCTCTCTTGGAGATGAGTCATCGTCATTGCAACAGGGACATAAGCAGGAACCAGGAATTAACCAGGTTAGAACAGTATTATAATAATTAGGGAGGTTTGAAAAAGGGGGAAAAAAGGAAAAATGCGAAGGAGGGAAAAAAATACTTTACATAAGAATCTCTCTTCTTGGTACAAACACTAGTATCCTGGTATATGTATAAAATCTGAATTAAACTAATGCTGTCCAGAAAACTTTCCTTTATCTTCCTACCTTCATTCAGGTAGGTGAATGTAACATGAATCCAAATGGTTAATTCATGATTGAGCTGATTTTTATTTCAAATTGATATTATATGGTAAATGGTCTGTATTGATAATGCTTTACTAGTCTTGATGACCACTCAAAGTGCTTTAGAATACAAGTTTGTGCCTTTCACCCATTCACACACACATTTATACAGTGCATCCATAGTCTGCACTCTTTTTTGCTATAAGGCAATCTGGCGTTTAATATCTTGCCCAAGGACACTTTGGCTTCTGGAATGGGGAAGACTGGTATAGAATTGCTGACCTTCTGGCTAGAGCACTACTCTGTCTACTCCTTGAGCCATAGCCATTAACTATTAAATGATAATTATTTATTACTTATCCATGACCACTTTATTTAAAAAATATTTCTTATTGTTCCTGAAGTTGGGTGTTTATTTTTTAATCAGACCATTCATTAAGAAAAGGAATAGAAGGCAATTTAATGAGTCAGCTGCAGTGTGCCAATTGTTGAATGAAGCCTCACTTGCCCTTTAATCCTGGCAGTTGACATCTCCGGGTTAATAACATCCAAAAAAGTGAGGAGCCAGTGTTAAGTGATCAGGGAGAAGAGTGATAATCAGTGTGATAATCTTTTAAGCAGCTGTCAATGTGCCTCTAAGTTTGGTGACAATAAGCACTTACAGACACTGGAATGAATCAGACTGAGCGATCCTGAAGCTGGAGGACAGTCCCACACCATGAGACGGAAAGTTTGATAAAGTTTGAAAATTATGGACACTATTGACAGTATACCTCTGTTTTGCCATGTCTAGCCAATAGCTTAAAGTTGGTGCTTGAGAAAAGTCTATTGCCATGGGACACTATGTGTCTGGTGAGTCGATCCAAGCTGTCAAAAATAAAAAGGAAAATGTGGAAACAGGCAGATGGAAAACTTTACAATATCTTGAAAAAGAATCCAAACCTTTGTCATAGCAAATGTCTTCAAAGATGTGAATGTTACTGTCACTCCAGTAGGAGGCTAAAATGACTGTGTGTGCATCATATGTAGAGGATCATACTTTGGGATTAAGCTGTGCATCATGTCTGAATGATATGAAAAGATCATTATTCTTCACAGAGGATAGTAATGTGATTACATTACGTGTTAAAATATTCTGCAATTGTGGATGTTACCAGATGCTGACACTGATCTCCCACCCTGTAAACACTCTGATGAAGGCTAAAGAAGGGCTCCTTAGACAGAAAGAGCTGGAGATCGACAGGTAATACAGCAACACAAACTCCATCCTCCAAAATTATCATCAAGTTGAATTAAAGGTTCAGTGTGTAGAATTTAGTGACATCTAGTGGTGAGGTTTAATGTTGCTGCTGAATACGCTCACCTCACCCTCCCATTCCAAACATAAAAGAGAACCTGTGGTAGGCTTAAGTTGTCATAAAGAAAAGGTGTTTATTTTGTCCAGTCTGGGTTACTGTAAAAACATGGTTGCGTCTGTAAAGAGGACCTGCTCCTGATGTAAATATAAAGGTTAAAGAACACAACAATCTGTTCAATTTATATGATTACACACTACTGAAAACATCACTAGTGTAACGAGTATGGTTTGGACCCAAATGCAGCACAACAAGCATGGACAGTTGGTAACAGTCTTTATTCTCAGCGTAGCTCACAGCAGATCAGGTGGCAGGCAATACAAACAGCAAAAGGCAGAAGACTTGTTCAGGGACGGAAGGCAGAGGTGATTACCAGGTTTCAGATGAGGCAGGTTAGTCAGACACAGGAAGGGTCAGCAACAAAGAATCAGTCCGGAGATGAGTGCTGGAAAGTCTTGCATGAAGGCGTTGAACAATCTGGCAACTGACTGAGAGTGGAGCTGGTGAATATATACTGGGCTGAGCAGCTGTGTTGGGTTGGTGAGAGGGTGTGGCTTGGCTGGCCGATGAAGCAGAGGCGGAGTCCATGGAAAAGTACTGAGAGGTGGAAGGATGGGAGACTGACTGAGAAATGGGAGGATGGGAAACTGACTGAGAAATGGGAGGATTGGAGACTGACTGTGACAACTAGGATTATTTTATATTCAATTTCTGCCAATAGATCCCTTTCACCTAATTCTTACACACTGGAACTTTAGCACCTTTGTCAACACAAACTGAACAACAGAATTATTCCTGTTGTACTAGACTGTGTATGTGAGTGTAAACCAGGAAATAAATATGCTATTTAAGTAAAAAAACATTAACCAAATTAACAACTATCAAGCTACAAGTTAACAATTTCAAGTTTTATATTCCTTTTAGATAGACCACAGATCACATAGAACAGCACATCAACTGCACTTTTCATCAAACTACCAAAAATATAATATGAAAAAATGTCAGTATTTTGACCCTGAAGGATGCATGTCTCCATAGCATTAACTTTCATCAATTCTTTCCAAATTAATCGAGTACCTGCCAGTGTAATTTTTTCAGAGTGCTCCACTTATTTTGCATATCCGCTGAAGTAAAAAAATGGACCCCCCTGAGTGGATGACAGTTTTTTTAAATCACCCCCTACTGCATGATAATCTCATCAACATCTTACTGATGACAGCTCAAAAACACCATGAAAGAAAGAAATCGCATTAGAAATAGCGACAAAGTCTTTAGAACAAAAGACATATTGCGCATTGCTCAGGGTTGTTCCACAGCTACCTCTATTTTTTACAAACTTTTTACAGCATGGAGGAACTGAAGAGACTTTTGTTTGGTATCTTTTATCTTCAGAAATATCGACAGCTGACATTTTGTTGTAACTACAGAGATCTGCTAGTGTCATGTGAGAGACAGTACAGTAAACATAATCGTATTCAGTTGAGTGTAAAAATATTGAAAGATTATAAAAAGATGAAAATGTACAGTATATTAAAACCAGCGCGTTCCAAACCTGGGTGTTTCCCTCCTTTCCTTTATTGCACCTGTTTTTGAGCTTTAATGTTTACACTAAATACTTTGGCTTGACCATCTTGTCTCATGTATCTGCTGTATAATCTATACGGACATTTTGCATTTACTCTGTCTTTACAAACAACAATGTTTGTAAGCAGGAAGGAATTGTGTGTTTCAGGCAGAAGCAGGAGATCTTGCAGCTCCATATTCGAATCAGAGAGAATGAGCTCAGAACACAGCAAGTCCTGCAGAACCACAGAGGGTGGTTTGACGACCACATCACTAAGGTTACACTTGTCTGATGATTGACCATTTAAATTCATAATTTGATAATTACACATCTAATAAGTAATATTGTCATAACAACACAGGCTCTGTTTGTCCAATAGGAGTCATCAGCAAGACTCCTATGCAGCAAACAGTCTGATAGGCTGTGCTGCGATGAAGAACTTGGTAGGAAGCTAGTAGTGGCTGAACTGGAAGTTCTCCAATTGAATGAATTATTCAAGCAAGTCACACGAAAATACACAGAGGAAATCAGAAAAATGGAGGAAAAGGTACATTTAGAAAAAGTGATGGATCTGACCACAGGAACAAAAATATAAATCACCTACAGTTTGAAGAACAAATGACAGACTTTGTTTAATTTGTTGCTTCTTGGATTATTTTGTGTACCCCACATGATAATTGATTTAAACTAATGAAGTGTTTTTTATTTCATACCACGTTTGTGCTGTTTAGTCATTTTGTCTGTTATTTCACAGATAAAAACAAGGAATTGCTATATCAGTAGTCTGAAAAAGAAGTATCAAAGAGAGAGTGAACAGAGCAATGGAAAGCAACAACGGATAGAGACACTGGAGAAATACCTTTCTGACCTGACAACACTGGATGAGGTTCAAGCTCAGGCCCAGCAGGTACACACATATACAGAATACACACACACACACACACACACAAACACACACAGGTCTGACAGTGCAACCAACACCATTTACTCTATACTGGCAGTGCTAATGGTTATCCACAGGGCAACATGTTACACTGTGACCTAATAGCTCAGAATATGTTTTGTGGCTGATACTGATAATGTGGAGTAAAACAATTCTATCACAATAAATTAGCCGATATATGTATTTCAGTAAATTGACAATGATAACTAAGATGTCGTCATCAAACCCTTAGGAACTTGAATTAATAAAAATAAACAAAAGTCTAAACAAAATTACAACCAAAGCCCAAAAAGAGTCCTAATTCATATCAGTCATAATTACCCTCATAGAGGCAGATCCTAACACCATTACTTCAGAGCTGTTTGTGAAAGGTTCTCAGGTTTTACTTCTGAAATAAAATAAAATCCTTTGCAAATGTTTCCCACTTCTGAGATATTGATCCCTATCAGCCCTGTCTGGTGCTTATTAACCTGTATGGTTGCGAAAAGCACCCATTAATGTTGTGTGTCGCACAGCGTCAACAGCTTGATTGTTTGTGTGTGCATGTGTGTGTGTGAGTGCATCTACTCAGCAGGAGGAGGTACAACAGAAAGCCAAGGATCTGGAGAAGACTGTGTGTCAGTTAGAGAAGACCCTGGAGGAAGGATGTGCTCTGATGAAGGAGAGAGATGTCAAGATTGAGATGCAAGCCGATAGAGAGAAGGACCTGATTGCATCTGTGCACAGGTACATCATCAGTTGACAGGTGCCATGATGTCACCTAGTTTTATTAATCCTCCACGCCAGCGTTAGCCAGTGGCCGGAGGCATTATATTTTCATTGTCCAGTTTTTGAATGTTAGACCTTAAGTTGTTTTGAACTCAATATATCAGGAATGCCCAAAGGAAGTTTCATGATATCTGGAACAATCATTCAGTTGGACTCAAGCATCCTCTGGAGAGAATTGGTGTGCCTCAACATTTTTTGCCTTGTGAATGTGATATTCACATTTGGCATGAATAATCACTTGAACTTGGATCTCATTTTGGTAGCCAAAGGTCAAGGTGGCCTCGCAAAGTGTGTTTATGTTTTTCTTGAACGTGATATCTTGAGATAAGATGTCTTTAAATTTGGACTTGAAGATGAACTTATGATGCCTGTAGGTCAACGGTCAAGGTCACTGTGACTTCACATTACTATAAATGTGATATATTAGGACTGCCCGTAGGGAATTTCATTGCATCTGGCACAATTCACTTTGAATCATGAATGACCTGATTAGAATTTGGTTGTCAAAGGTCCTTGGACCTCTCAAACAAATGTTTTGCCTTGTGAATGTAATTTATAACATAAATTATATTATATTTCTTCAGGTTTTGGTCATTTGTCATTTGGACTCAAAGATGAAGTGATTACATAATAATAATAATAATGATAATTGAACTTTATTGATCCCTCAAGGGGAAATTCTTTTTACACTCATTTTCATATTTTATACATGCAGTTTAACCCACAATCCCACACACACACAAGGGGCTCAAAGACATGCAAATTTGGAGAGAGATGGGCAGCCCCGGAAAGGTGCCCAGCAAGCAATTGGGGGGTATTGTTGCCTTGCTCAAGGGCACCTCAGCAGTGCCCAGGAGGTGAACTGACACCTCTCCAACTACCAGTCCACCGTCCATATTTTTGGTACATACTGGACTTGAACCGGCCATAATTTTTTTACAAATATATACATGGAAACTGCACTGGTTGGTGGAGGCATAAAAGCGCTGCAATTGTAGTTCAGACTGAATATTGGGCAAGACAGTGAACCCAAAATGCCACTGCAGAGTGAGAATGATGTGTGATATAAAAGGCACTGGGTACAGTGCTGTTAGAATTAGCATGTGAATTTGACTTGGACTGTAAGTGCTTTGAGTGGTTGAAGACTAGAAAGCGCTATAGCAGTATATAAATGCATGTTTGTGCAGTGTGCCTCTGCCTGTGTGATAGCTAGGACTCTGACTTCTCTGAAAGCTTCCAGGAACTTCAGTTCATCTCTACTTCCTCTCATTTTTGTCTTACCTTTGTCCATTTCAAGTTGAAACATTATGGTCACATCATTAAATGTGTGCCCACTTGGATATTTGCATTGGATATATACTGTACATAGTTGTGCTGCCTATATAATTGTTTGCATTCAGTCAGAACAATCTCTTTTCTACATTAGATGAGGAAACAGCTGCTAACATGCTCTCATGTCACTTGACATATCTCCCTTCTCTTTGTAATGATGTACCTTGTCTTGGTAAAGCCTACAGCAGAAGGTGCAGCAGTTTTTGGATGATGGGGTGAGGTTGCCAATGCAAGACCTGATGGAGCTTGAGGTGGAAAACACTCGACTTCTAGAGCAGCAAGACTACAGCAGCAGGGTAACATCCCTTACACATGCACAAAAACTATACACATACACACACAAATAATGTCAAAAAGTAATTTGCATGTCATCTCTGCTTCCCACCAGATGATCAAGCATCATAAAGAACAGATTGAGAGACTGACCTTGCAACTAATGGTACGATGATAAATAATAGAAAACAGAACATTTTATCGAAATTTTAACTGACAACCAACCCAGTGTCTGGTGGGTACTACTGTGGCTGTACAGCATATACAGATGTAGAGGGAGTAGCCAAAACCTAAACTCAAGAGAAAGAACTGTCACATAGAATGAACAAGCAATCAAATAGATGTAAAAGCCTTAACTTTACCTTCCTATCCAAGTACAGACCCAGGATAGTTCTTTATATTAAGTATTACATATCATTTAGCTGATGCTTTTATCCAAAGAAACTTCCAATAAGTGCATTCAACCATGAGGGTACAAACCCAGAACCGCAAGAATCATGTAAGTACACTGCTTAAAAAAAGCCAAACTACAAAGTCCTGCATGTAAGTGCAACATACAAGTTCAACTTGACATAGACCATCTTCTTAGCCAAGGTGTTGTCAGAAGAGATGTGTTTTTAACCTGGGGCAAAATATATGTAGACTTTCTGCTGTCCTGATGTCAATAGGGTGCTCATTCCACCATTAAGGAGCCAGGACAGCAAACAGTCGTGATTTTGTTGAGTGGCTAGATGTCCCTCGCATTGAGGGAGCAGCAAGCCAATTGGCCAATGCAGGGAGTGGACGGGCTGGGGTGTAAGGTTTAACCATGTCCTAGATGTAAGCTGGACCTGATGGGGTTACCTGTAGAGTAAAATCTACTGGGATTCATCCCTCAGCAGTTCTCAACTGTATGGGGTCCATAAGTCTCTTCTAGTCTGTGGTTTTTGTTTTCAGGGCAGCAGCATTGCTGTGTTGTTTCACTGCTGTCATTGTTGTCTCTCAACTGCAGAAATAGATAGACAGCCTTCCTGCTTGAGGTTATGTTTGAAGATTCATTCATCATTAATTGTCTGTTAGAGCACGTGTGAGCTATGAGCTTGTATGTGTCTCTTGTAAGGTGAAAGGTCAAGTAAGCTGAATTATGTTGCTCCTCGAAAAAATATTGGAACAATTATAATATGAATTATAATGTAATTCTGCATTTAATAGTGTGCCTACTAATACAATTTTTAGCTGCAAAATAGTGCTGCATGTGCCTTTGTAACAGAGGCCTCTGATCACCGTGGGTCCCTCATCAGTGACACACAGGATTGCCAGGTACAGCTCTTAAGTTTGTCTATATGTCTTCACAGACACACAGACACACATACACAGGCACTGGTCTTCTTTTCAGCCGTCATCTCACCTTCTGAGCTCCTGTTTGCCTATAGATTGTAAGTCCAAACATAACGATTGATCTGTGCATTGGTATCTTTCATGTGGTGGAGCCAATAGAGCAGAGCATGGTCCTAACAGAGGGTGAATGTGTGTCTCAGGAGGTAATAACGAAGAGTGTCGACCGCCCACCGGATTGCAGGGCACTCCTATGTACAGTACTAGGTGGGTGACTCCCCTTACCTGCTGGGACAAAGCCCCCAGCCTCCTGTTCAACGCGTCAGTCTGCAAGATAAAGGTCTCTGACCTGTTTAACCCGCTCAAATGCCTGCTGGCACTGCTCTGACCACTGGACCAGATCTGAGGCACCTTTTTAGGTCAGATCGGTCAATGGGCTGGTCAGGTCAGTGAACAAAGTGATGAACCACCTGTAGTAACCTGCCAGCCCCAACAACTGCCTCACCTCTTATTTGGACTTGAGCTGCGGGCAGGCTGCGATTGCTGCAGTTATGTCCACCTGCCTGCCACCCAAGTGGTACCCCAGATACTGTACCTCCCTCCATCCAACTGCACACTTCTTCGGGTTGGCCGTGAGCCCAGCCTTCCTCAGTGACTACAGCTCTGCGTCCACCTGCCCAGATGTCACTGTGGATAATGACGTCGTCCAGGTAGGCAGCAGAATATTCATCCATGAGGCACTGAAAAGTGGCATGGCCCCAAACAACCCGAATGGAAGAGGAGAAGGACGTTTTCTCCTTAGACTCTGGAGACATGGAGAAATCTGCCAATAGCCTTTGGTCAAGTCCAGTGAGATAAAAAAACATAAAATGTATTGCAGATCCAGGAGCTCATCGCCCGGGGCATTGGATATGTGTCAAACCGTGAAACATCTTCCACCTTGCATTAGTCCACAGAGAACCATATAGATCCATCCTTCTTGGCTACAATAATGGTGGGGCTACAAGATGCACTGTTGGACTCTTCTATTACCCCCATCTCGAGCATAGCTGTCAATTCTTTTGTCAACGACTTTTCATTTGTGTTCAGGAAGACGATAGGGTTGTTGCGATTATCCTACCTTAAGCATGGCACCATTAAATGGTATGCTTTAGGGCATTCAATACATCTCAATCAGAAAAATA
Source organism: Paralichthys olivaceus (assembly GCF_024713975.1). Classification (NCBI taxonomy): domain Eukaryota; kingdom Metazoa; phylum Chordata; class Actinopteri; order Pleuronectiformes; family Paralichthyidae; genus Paralichthys; species Paralichthys olivaceus. The sequence continues at coordinate 614,289 of NC_091111.1, read as the reverse complement.
TTGAATAATAAAAAATATTAGTTTTAAATAATAACTTTAATGTATTAAAGTTACCTCGGGGCACCACCCTTCAAAGGAAGGGAAAAGATAGGCAATTTAATGATTAAGTGAAATTACTGAATACCAATTTGTAACTCTGATTAATAATTAAATTAATAACTATAACCAAAATGACCACATCAATAGCTAGCAAAGTTGAAGGATATGGAGTTCTTGACAGTGTAGAGGTTGGCAAAATTCACACTTATGCAAAATTAATATAGACAACATGTGTATTAACAAAAACATTTATTATGAAACTAATAAAAGTGTAAACACAAACTAACTAAAGGTGTACTAGTATTTGTGTGTGTGTGAGAGAGTGAGTGAGTGAGATTCAAAATGGTGGCTGGCCACTATGAAGACAAAAGGCCCCCTGGAGTGGTGGGACCATGTGGCTGAGATCACATGTATGTGTTAAGTTTGTGGAGATGAGTGTGTGAGGTGTTGGTGCCAAGTTAGAGAAAGTAGTTAGATGCATGCAAAGAAAGTGAACAGCATAACAGAACTAACATTAGTTTTCAAATAACATGTTTCCAAATATCAAAACAACACAAGTCAAACATATAAACATCACATGAAATAGAATATAACAGTCCTTTGCTTAGCCAAGTGTAATTACAAAGCCCAGTGGTGTTACACATCCATGAAAAAGGGAAAGGTCCTTTTTGAAGTTCAGATGAGTGGTCTTGTTGGTTTGTTTGCTCCTGTTGTGTATCTACTGGTCAGACCTTGTGTTGTGGCCAATGGCTTGTGCTGAAGTTCTTAGGCAGGCTCTCGTGTCGCTGCCTTTTGGAAGGTTTTAGCAGTCTGCTCCAGGCAGGCCTGTTTGAAGTTGGAGAGCTTGCAGGGAGCGGTACCTACTCTTCTGGGAGAGGTCAGTAGGAAAGAGATAGAGAGGGGAAGCTCAGCTTTTATTGGCCTCGTGACCTCATGAGTCATGGGGCACAATGCGACCAATAGTGGTTGAGAGTTGTGTCCAGGAGGAGTTTTAACACCTATGTGTGAAGATGAAGCACCCTGGGAGACTGAGTTCTGGAAGCTCTCCTTTGTCTTCAGAACAAAGGAGACATGTGGTCATGTAGGCCAACTATGTTTCACAAATACTAGGTCCAAACAGGGTCATGAATGTACAGTCACCCCGGGGGAAGTCTCAACGTGATGTATAAGTTTTGTGTGTTCTGGCAAGGGGGAGAACACATCAGAAAAATGCTGCTGCAGCATGGCGCTCTCTGGGCAGGGGAGAGATGGTCATCACAAGGGAGTGAGGCCGTATTGATGGAATTTGGTATCTCAGGCCCCAACTCATCTCTTTCACTCACCAGTGTCGCCAGAGAAATGGGCTCTGCCTCTCCCAATGCTTTTAGGAGGTGGAATATTTGTGTGGCTCCACCCCTGTCAGACCACACAAACTCATAATCAACATCCCCCACTTGCTGTGTGACACTGGCGACGTGGCCACTTGGCGAGTCATTTAGAACTAGAAGTGGGGAGCAATACAAATACTTTTTCTCCTGGTGTCTCAGCCTGGCTCCTTTGTTGTACAGGCACTGTTGACGTGCCTGGGCTTGGAGCAAATTCTCACTTGATAACTGTCCAAGTGTGTGGAGTTTTGCTTGCAGGTCCAGGACATACAGCGTTACATTCTTACTAGGGCTTGGACCTTCCTACCAGTCAATCCAGTATGCCCCTTGGTTATCTGCCTAATGGTAGTTCAAAGTCGAAAAATCCCATGGAGGCCTGGGGCACCTCCCGCACTGCAAAAAATAGAGGGTCAAGCCATTTATCCCAATTATGTCCGTCTTCGTGAATGAACTTACGGAAAATTGATTTAAAAGTCTTATTCAGCCGCTCGACAAGACCATCAGTCTTTGGGTGGTACAGTAATCCATACAGTTCCCTTAGTGTTCGTGACATGAATGAGGTGCCTTGGTCAGGATCTCTTTCTGGATCCCTAATCGGGAGATGACCTGAAACAGTGCCCCAACACTCTTTGCAGAGATGTGCGCAGCGTCACTACCTGGCGCCGGAGAGTGGCCGTAGGGAGGTTCCTTCTGTGAGGGGCTGGAATTGGATGGCTGGTGCGGGCGAGCAGCTGCCCCAAATTGCCCCTGACAGCTGTGTTTGGAAAGTGTATGAATGGTAGGTGATAGTAAAAACACTGCGTATATAAGCGCTTTACGAATGTGTGTGTAAATGGGTGAATAAGATAAGATGTACCATTATTGAAGACTTTGAAGAGGAAATTCAGAATTGATACAACAGCACAAGAAAGTTGCGGTGCAATGGTAAGAATAAAATAGACTTAAAAATAGAAATACTATATACAAGTTTTTCCTCTGGACCTCTGGGATTGTTCTGCTGCAGCCTCCCCTCGATCCTGTGGCAGTCTTTAACCCTCCTTTGCTCCCTCTAGAACAGGAGAGCTGTATAATGCTATTTATTTATTTATATATAGTGATTTAGTACTTACTTTTCATGTAAATGAGACAATTGAGCTTGCCTCTCAGATACTTGAAGGTACACTCTGGGTGGTTGCCCCCAGGGTTGCTCTCAGTCTTGGTGGCAGCCACAGTGGAGAGTCCTGATTCACACAGGTGTGTAGTTGTGAATGGCGAGTGGGGATGTTTTCTCAGTTGAAACAGTCCTCTCAAGAGCCATCTCACCTCACTGCAGCTGGACATGATCTGAGTCCATGTGCTCGCACAGCTGAGAAAAACATTTGGAGTTGACAGCATTCTTTATAATGAAGTTCGGGTTAGGGTGTCCGCCTAGTCGTGCAGGTCACGTAGTGGGAGAGGTTTGTAAGTGCCTTAGAGATGTTAACACGGTTGAAACTACAGGCAGTGGAGTGTAAAAAGTAACAATGATGGTGGCTGACATCTCCCAAGGCAGATAATGTGGCTTTAATCCAACAGTTTACAATTCAATATAATAATAATAAGGATAAACTGTATTTGTATAGCGCTTTTAAAAGGTACTCAAAGGCACCTAAATTTGCAAAAAACAGTGACAGTAAAAAGAATTACATGCTTCACTGACTCCTCTGTTTGGCAGTCTTTTTATTAATTGCAGTGTATTATTGTGTCTAGTATGTCCTATCCTCAGCCTTGTTTCCTTTTTGCTTTCCTCTCTGTGCTCACTTGCACCTGCTGTACTGCGTATAGGTCTCTCCCTATGCATGTTCCTTGATTAATGTTTTTGCTTCAGATTCACTACTATGCTGACAAATCTGTACATAAAACAACCTTCCTGATTTGTAACTCTTCTACCCACTGTAATGCTGCCACAATCAGCACCATCTCCACTGTGTAAACTGAAAAATGATCCGAGGTTCTCCTGTTCACTGAAACTTTGAAGTCTGGTATACTGAAACCATAACCTGTTCCTCATGTAATTTTGTCTCTGGATCCATCTGTATATACTGGAACAAATGTTTTGTATAATGTATGCAATCCACCTTCTATAAAAACTATATAGAGCTATATAAAGCTATATTGCCACAATCTTTTTGTCCTTGCACTTTTTCCAGAAAGTAGAAATCGGTAGACACTGAGGGGAACAGCCAGTAGGGATATAGGTTTTCTGACTTAATGACATGTCTCTTGCTACTTTTATAGACTTTCATCATTAGCTATTTCCGCCAAAGATGTCAACCTCTCATTTGCTTCACCCATGCCACAAGAAGCATAGAACATCAGGAGCATTCTTATATACCCTATACAGGACACTAGGGTTGTACAGTTTACCGGTACTAAATTGGTACCGGGCTACTGATGCGCGAGCAGCGCGGAGCAGCAAACTGGCGACAGAGAGAGATAAAGGAGAGAAAGAGAGAGAGAGACAGGAGCAGACTGAGACTGGCAGCTGCTGCAACCATCACCACGCCGCAACTCGTAGATAAACCAGGTGCGCGAAGTGCTACGTGGAATTACTTCGGCTTGAAAACAAACAAGCATGGTGAAGCCATTAATACCGATGCACCACTGTGCAAACGGTGTTACAAAACATGTGTGGCCAAAGGTGGAAACACTTCCAACTTGACAAAACACTTGTAGAACAAGCACCCAGACCTGCACAAGGAGTTCAGAGAATGACAGGTAATAACTTATATACCCATGAAAAAAAAGCCACAGTCAGTGCTAAAAGCAAGCAACGCCAGCCCCCTTCACTCTCCACAAAAGTAGCTCTGGAAAAAATGTAATCCCGTCTTTGTAGTATTTTATTTTTTTACTCATGCATAATGTTAAAGTTCTAAGATTTTCTATTAAAATAAAGTCAATAATGACATTTTTTATGTTCTTTTTTTATTTGGAAAAGTACAGAAAATTATCGAAATACATGTTGGGTCCCTTACCGATACCAAAATGTTGGTACCGTGACAACACTACAGGACACAGTTCAAGCCTGGGGCTGATGATGCTCTTGCCCCCCTCACTGTGTTCTCCACTTCCCTTCATTTTGGAGGGCTCACATCCATTTGGTGTTTTGGCTGCTCAATGGGTGGGTATCTGATCAAATTGCTATCGGATCATTTCTCTTTGGATCAGTGTGTTTTTTCCAGGTGCTCCACTAAGTCCTGCTTCTAGGTCCTCAGGGTTCACCCTTCTTTGTGGTAAAGAGAGATATCACAAACTTGAAGGGTGTTTAAAGAAACAAGTTATTGCTTGTCATTTTCTTTTCTGAGCTGTTCTTAGGCATTCTGCTCGCCTCAAGGTTGTCAGTTGGCTTTGATGTATTCCTGATATATGTTTAATACCCCCCTCTGCCTTGTGAGGCTTTCTTTTTTCTTTTTTTTTTAACTTTATTTTTATTGAAGAGAAACCCAAACATTCCTTGACAACATCACAAATTATATATGACAGCGCTAAAGACAAGAAGAAAAAGAAAAAGAAAAAAGAAAAAAAAAACCTTGGGGCCCAGAAAGTTGAATAATACTGAATAGTGAAAAATAATAAATAAATACATAAATGGACAGTAATGAGATTCCATCGTACCACAGGATTCCCCTCAGTTAGAGAGGTATCCTGCAATAGGTAGCCACCTCCTCACAAAAACATCAGACCTTAATTGTAATTGAGCAGTTAAAGCCGCCATTCCATACACCTCCCTCAGCTTCTGTTTTCACTGTGCCACTGTAGGTGGCTGTGGATTCAACCATTTTATTGTCACCATTTTCCTAGCAGTCATCAAGAATATATGTAACAAGTGCTCTTGGTCTCTTGTGTACATGCCTTCAGGAGTTAGATTGAAAAGAAACTGACTTTGGGTGAATAGTATATTAATTCCCCAAACTTTATCTATCTCGCTCTTTACCCCCTTCCAAAAAGGAAGCATCATTGGGCAATCCCAAAATATGTGTGAGTGGTCGCCAACCACTCCACATCGTCTCCTGCAGTATATTGCCGCTGGATTATCTGCATATTTAGAGACCTAGTCTTCATCTTCCAATCAAAATCCTTCCACATGTTACTATTGATACCTTTATGACATCCAATGCACATTGTTTCCCACTCCCCATCCTCAATTATAATATTTAACTCCAGCTCCCATTTTTTTTTAATATACAAAGTGTTATCTGATGTATCCAGTAACAGATTTCTGTATATATGGGAAACATGCTTTTTACTGGGTAATTGATGTTTAGTTATATTAATAAAGTACATTTTCATGTTCGTTGGGGCATTTTTGATTATATTCCAATCTGAATGGTTTGTAATGTAATTTCTTATCTGAAAATACCGGAGCATATCACTTTGGGGTAAAAGGAATTTGTCTTGTAGATGGGAGAATGGCTGTATATCGGTGTCACAAAGCAACTGGTCAATAACCCTCAGGTTTCTGCCTGCCCACCTCTTAAAAGTGATATCTGTTGTTGAGGGGGGGAAATCTAGATTTTCATTAATCTGCATAGCCCTTGAGAGGGCAACTGATCCTCTAATTTTCTTCTGGACTGCCGAGCATACTTTCACGGTGTGTTTTACCCATACATTTTTTATTTCAAATTTCTTCTTGGACTGCTTGTTTAGAAACACTAACGTGGATAAAGGTATTGCTGGCACTGAGCTCTGCTCTATGTTTACCCATCCCGATTCTAAGTCATTGTTAATCCAAGCTACCACTGCTTTTAGTTGTGCTGCCCAGAAATAGTATTTTAAATTAGGGAGGCTGAGTCCACCTCTGTCCTTCCCAAGAGTGAACGTTTTAAGTCTCACTCTTGGTCTCTTATTTTGCCAAATGAATTTAGATATGAGCTTGTCCAGCATATTGAAGGCTGATGTTGGGATCCCGATTGGGAGAGACTGAAACAAAAACAAAATTCTGGGAAGTAGATTCATTTTAACAGCTTCTACTCTACCCATAAGGGATAATGGTAGCACATCCCATCTTGCCAATTCATTTCTAAATGTCCCAAATATTTTTTTATAATTCTTCTGGTATAGCTGTTACCTGGGGAGTGAGTATGATCCCTAAATATCTGAAACCCTGTTTAGATCTGCGGAAGGATACTATATCATCAAGCTGACTAGGCCATGTCCCAGACACCATCATTGCTTCTGATTTACTAGGATTAACTTTATAACCGGATACTAAACCATATTCATTAAGATTTTGTAGAAGAGCCGGGACTGATTGAACGGGATTTTTAATAAACAATAATACGTTGTCCGCATATAGGGCTATTTTATGTTGTTCTCCACTCTCATCTCTTATTCCTTGTATACAGGGGTTACTTCTAATCAATTCCGCAAGGGGCTCAATACTAAGCGCGAACAGGGCTGGCGAAAGAGCGTCCCCCTGCCTTTTCCCCCTTCCCAGATCAAAGAAGTCAGAACATTGGCCATTAACTCTAACTCTTGACCTCGGACTCATATAAAACACTTTAATCCAACTCAAAAAGGTTTTGTTAAAGCCCATATGAGCCATTGTTTGCTCCAAAAATGACCAGTCCAGTCTATCAAATGCCTTCTCAGCATCTAAGCTAAGAAACATTAGATTGTAGATTTAGAGCTCATCTGACATTATTAGTGCCCTGCCGCCCAGTTATGAACCCCGCTTGAATTAGTTAACTAATTTCAGGATGTGTCTCTGTATTCAATTTGCCAAGATAGAGGTCAGGATTTTTAAATCCTGAAATAGCAGACTTATCGGCCGATAAGCCATACAGTGAGTGGGGTATTTTCCATCTTTGTGTATAACTGTGATAATTGCCTCTGTCGAGGTTTTTGGGGGGTCTCTTTCATCCAGTGCATAATTATATACTCGACATAGAATTGGGGTTTGTTCGTGAACAAAAACTTTATAATATTCCCCGGAGTATCCATCGACACCCAGGGATTTACTGTTCTTTAATTTACTAATACTATCTGTTATTTCCTGCACTGTTATGGGAGAAGACAACATCTCAGTGTCATCCTGTGATAATCTATTCAATTGGATCGATTCCAAGAGTTTTGTTATTTTCTCCTCCTTCACTATCAATTCTTGACCTTCATATAATTTTTTATAGTATGCAGCAACGCCTCTGCTACTTCTTTTGGTTGGGAGGTAATTCTATTTGTGTCGGGGTGAGCTTTCCGTAACTGGAAAGCCAATAACCTAAATCAAATCAAATCAAATTTTATTTGTATAGCCCAAATTCACAAAACACATTTTGCCTCAGAGGGCTTTACAATCTGTACAGGTAGTGACACCCTCTGTCCTTAGACCCTCGGTTCGAGTGAGGAAAAACTTGCCCACAAAAAACCCTTTCAACAGGGAAAAGAAGGTGGAACCTCAGGGAGAGCCACAGAGGAGGGATTCCTCTCCCAGGACGGACAGACGTGCAATGGATGTCACGTGTACAGAACAAGGCAACAGAAACATATTGTACAATTACAATGAAAAACAATGATTACAGTAGCAGTGGTGGTAATATGTAACAATGCTACAATAATAAACAAGTTAATATTAATGTCATGGAATTATGACTAATAGTAATAACAAGAGTGGATGTCAGGCAGGGCCATGGCAGTAGTGGGAACCACGATCCAATACAGGGAGCAGCCATGATCCATGAGAACCTGCTGGACGAGAGAGCACAGAAACTCCAGGGAAGAAGTTTAGTTAGTAACATGCATTAATGAGACATGTATGTTTAGAGATGGGGATGATAATAGAGAGAGAGAGGGAGGGGGTGTCCCCCGGCAGTCTTATCCTATAGCAGCATAACTAAGGGCTGATCTGAGCCAGCCCTAACTGTAAGCTCTATCATAAAGGAAAGTCTTAAGTCTACTCTTAAAAGTGTTGACCGTGTCTGCCTCCGGAACCCAAAATGGTAGTTTGTTCCACAGAAGAGGAGCTTGATAACTGAAAGCTCTGGCTCCCAATCTACTTTTGGAGACTATGGGAACCACAAGGAACCCAGCATTCTGAGAGCGTAGTGTTCTGGAGGGGTAGTAGGGTACTATGAGCTCTTTAAGATATGATGGTGCTTGCCCATGAAGAGCTTTGTATGTAAGGAGGATAATTTTAAATTCTATTCTGGATTTAACCGGCAGCCAATGTAAAGAAGCCAAAATGGGAGAGATGTGATCTCTGATCTTGGTTCCTGTTAGAACACGTGCAGCAGCATTCTGAATTAGCTGCAAAGTCCTAAGAGACTTATTGGAGCAACCTGATAACAAAGAGTTGCGACAGTCCAGCTGTGAAGTAACAAATGCGTGGACTAGTTTTTCTGCATCTGCTTGAGATACAATGCGTCTAATTTTGGCGATGTTACGTAAGTGGAAGAAAGCAGTCTTTGAAATTTGTTTTATATGGACATTAAAAGACAGATCCTGATCAAAAACAACTCTGAGATTCTTAACGGTGGAGCTGGAGGCGAGGGTGATCCCGTCTAAAGTAACTAAATCTCTAGAAAGAGAGTTTCTGAGGTTTTTGGGTCCAATTACAAGAACTTCAGTCTTGTCTGAATTTAGCATCAGAAAATTGTAGGTCATCCAACTTTTTATATCCTTAAGACATTCTTGAAGTTTAATTAACTGATTGGTTTCATCAGGCTTGATCAATAAGTGTAATTGGGTGTCATCAGCATAAAAATGAAAATTAATGGAGTGATTCCTAATAATGTTCCCTAAAGGAATCATATAAACTGAATAGAAGTGATCCTAACACAGATCCTTGTGGGACTCCGTGACAAACTTTGGTATGTACGGAGGATTCATCATTGACATGAACAAACTGGGATTGATCTAAAAAATAGGACTTAAACCAGCTTAAGGCGGTTCCTTTGATGCCAATATGATGTTCCAGTCTCCTACTTGCTTTATTCCCCATTTCATAATATTTTATTTTCACAAATCTAAGCATTCGCTCTGCTTTATATGTGAGTAAATCATCAAATTTTTGTCTCCTGTTTTAATAATTCTAATGTATTCTTTTTCCTTGAAACTTTGTGTTCTTTTTCTAACCTGATAATTTCAGTCTCCAATTCAAGTCTCCTGGCTTCCCTTTGTTTTTTTTATTCTCGATGTAATTGGAATAATATGTCCCCTCACAACAGCTTTGGCACCATCCTATAAAATAGATGGGGTAACCTCTCCGTTACCATTTATATCAATATATTATTTTATTTTATCACGTAATTCCTGTTGGATTAAGGGGTCATTCAATATTGAGACATTAAGTCTCCAGTATCTGAATTGTTTTTCTTGACCTTGATTTATTTTCATCTTAATGGGACCATGATCTGACAAAGTTATGGGTTCTATCTTACACTCTGTTACTCTGTGCACATCAGCCTTTGAAACAAGAAACATGTCTAATCTGGAATAATTTCCATGAACTTGGGACCTACTGTATATGTATAGTCTCTATCTCTGGGATGATGATATCGCCATATATCAATCAGGCCCAATCCCTCCATCATTCCCAGAACAGTAGTCGGTCCATACTTAAATTTAGTACACAATTATAGTCCCCCCCAACCACTATGATTCCCTTCCCTTCATCTGCCAGTTTGGAGGCTACTTAAAAAAAATGGGGCAATCCTCATTTGGTGCATACAGGTTCAAAAATGTAAATCTATTTTCCCCAATCGTACCCATCACCATAATATATCTGCCTTCCTTGTCTTTTAATATTTTTTCGCAATTAAAAAAAACATTCCTTCTAAATAGAATAGCAACCCCCCTTTTCCTCCCTCCTCCATGAGATGCACTGTATATTTGTTCCACCCAGTCCCTCTTTAATTTCAGGTGTTCTGCCTCAGAGAGATGTGTCTCTTGTAACATTTCGGCTGAACATTGTAAAGCTTTGAGTTGGCTAAGTATTTTCTTTCTTTTAATTGGATTTCCCAGACCCTATATAGTCTTTGTAGTGTCGTTAGACATGTTTTTGCTGAGTTTTGTTCAAATATCGGTTTGGTAAGTTGGTTAATCAGCAGAGCTCAAACCTTTGCGTCCTACATAAACATGGCACCGCTGGAAGTCCGTGAGGCTTTCTTTTACTGCATTTAAGCTGCATCCCCTGTTGTACGAAGCATTGTAATTCCAGCTCCATTCCATGATTTCCATTGTTGGTGTTATCAGTTTTCTCTGTGTCACCCCAATATTTGCATTCTGTATTTGTAGATGATGATACCCATCCTCTCAAGCTGTATCACAACTGTGCCCTTTATCTTTTTTAAGGATACCACATAGGCCTGCACTGATGACCTCCCATTTTGCTTTTTCTGAAGCTCCAGGCCAGTTTACCTTTGGTTTGGTTTGTAAATGTTTCTTCTCCGTTGTTGATTTCCCTGGCTGAGTGGGCTCTTGTCAGGGACCGAGCAGGCAGACCAGAGAGCCACAGGTAGTTTCCTTGAAAACGTTTTTTTATTTTATTTTTGTTTTGGTTTTAGTAACAAAAATGTAAAGAAATAGACTTCCTAATTTGCCAATCACAAAGGACAGCTAACAAACTAACCTTTGATAACAGATGAAGACATGTTAACAGCACAAGAACTCCCCTGAAACTGACACACAGGGGAAACATATAGTGGCTGATCAAGCCACTGAAACACTAAAGGGTGATAGACTGTGATGTACTAATTTTAAAAACAAACTATAGCAACCACAAAACGCACTAGTATAGGCCATATAATATTAACTAGGGAAATATAATTAAACATAAATATAAAACAGTAGACAAAGATTAACAACTAAAAATCTAAATAAGGAAACAATGTCCCTCCCCATGATTACGAAGAACATTGTGCAGTCCAATTGGTGATTAAGGCCATTTAAGGTGGTCTGCTGCAGCTGGACCTCCTTTTGATGGCTGGCCAAATGACTTCAGCATCAACCCCCCCAGGAACTGGTAACTCAAAGAAAACTGGATTCATTCTCACAAAAAAAGATAGAAACAAAGTTTGTTTTATGAGAGCAAAATCTATGTGGCCAGTTATTTATCTGTGATGTTTGTGTGTATGTGCAAAAATAAGCTTAAACTAAGCAAACAAAGAAAGACTACCACCATGTTACAGAGTTTCAGTGTGTGGTTGCTGGTTTGGCCATCACAGCTCTATACCCTCTTCTGCAACTGCATCTGTGCTTGAGTTAACTTCCCTTAGATACAGGGGGGCTGATGTGCTGCAAACTATGGGTTGAATCCAGTCAATGGACTTCACTGGACTGACTTGACTTCTTAGAAAGTACTGATCAATACGAGATTCCTGCAAGTACTTCTTTCCTTGATGCGTTTGTGGCGGCACAAGCACTATTAAGTTAGTTTAAGTTTTGGATCAGAGGATCTTTCTTTTTAAATACCAACAATGCCACCTTGGGTTAGGGCCCAAGGACCCGTACTAAAGGTCAATGATCACCTTTACAAAAGGACACTCAGGTTCGTTAACTCAGGGAGGGCAGGAGATGGAGTTCAATGATTACATACAATATTTTATGAGTTAAAATGAACACAAGGTTTGGCACAAAGAAACAAAATAAGGAGGATTTATGGACTAAGGCTTACCGGCTGGAGGAGGGGTCAACAGGGGGGGTGACATCCAAAAGGAAAGGAGAACATCCCACTCACACAGCAAAACGTGACATGCATAAAGGAAATCTTAAATGGGGAAATCACACACACACACACGTAAGGGATCGCCACCACCCAGGGGGGACCACCACCACCACCGTCGGCCTTCCAATCTAGGGGGAGATAAAACACTTGTTAAAAGGGCTCACAAACAACCAAACCAAATCCCATAAATAAACAAAGCAAATTAAGAACTGATCAATTTAAGGAACTGAAGAATAGTGTTGACTCTGGCCAGAAATACCAACTCAGTAAACCATAATTACTCAAATTAAATACAAATAAGGGAGGGCTCAAAATAAGGTCTTTACTCCCAACTGAAGATTTTATATTTACAATAAACCAAAAATTAACAATACCTAAACAAAAGAATAAACAACCCAAACTAATAAGAAATAAACAAACCTACATCACACCTTTGTTGATTCTCACACACACGCACGCAGCGAGAAACAGGGTCAATAGCAAAAAGCGAGTCGACGAGAGACAGCCGCAGTAGCAGCAACGGAGAGCTCTCATAACTCACCTATGGCTGATCAGCAGCTATAAATAACTAAATGGTATCGCCTTGGTCATAGTGGAGATGCCGGACCTGTCAGAGAGTATAATTAAAGTGTTAGCGAGATGCAATGTTGACGAATGTGCACGCAAAGCACGCTAAGTTGTGCCTACCTGTGCCCTGAGGGGAGCAGTAAACAATGCCCTGGAAACGGAAGGGCCCGAAGCGGCAGGAAGCGGCTGGAAGCGAGAGGACAGGGGGAGGGACATGGCCTACTTTTATCCCTTCAGCCTGCCTGGTGATTGGCAGACAAGCCAAATAGGGCAGCAGCTGAGTTGGGTACGATGGTGACGCCTCGTACCACTACAATCCACCCCCCCCATTTTCATTGTCGGCCCGATGCTATTAAAAAGGATACCAACTCTAAGACCATGGTCTAAAGAAAGCAGACACAGCACTTGACTGAACGGCTGAGGGCCTGGCCTGAACCACCTCATCGGCAGGTCTGGGTAAATGATGGGGGTTTGAGTGTTGGCCAGCTGTGTAGCGGGCCGTCCGTCACCTGGCGGTTTCATCTCTCCCTAAAGGAGGGACTGTTAAGGGAGCGGCACTGACCCAAGGAGGTGCAGAGGGTAATGGTGCTGTAGGTAGTGCAGGAGTGCCGCTACTCCAAGAGGGAGCGGCCAGAGGGCCGAAAGAGCAGAGGACAACGGAGCTGTCGTGGCAACAGTTGTTGCTGAGGCTGGTTGGATTTCTCTAGCAGGATGACCAACTGGCTGGAGAACGGTGTCCCTCACCACAGCCATTAAGTCCTCATCGTCAGATGAGCTTTCCGACACTACAGGCTGGTCAGGGGAGACAGAAGGAGCGGGGTTGTCACCTGAAGCGGCCATCCCAACTACGGCTAAGAGCAACGTTCGATGTACCCGTTTGATTTTGGCAAGGTTGTCCTCTGGTGCAACTGTGTACAGTGCACCATTGCCGTGGAGGACTTAAGCCACCCGATGCACCACAGGATTCCACCTGTCCTGGATCTTATGACGACCTTTCCAGCCAAATGCTTGGCCCACCACCAGTGGCTCTGACCGGACAGACTGGTCATGATTTTCCTTCAGCCTGTCCCGAGCGCCTTCAAAAGCCAAGTGTAGCCGGGTCTGATGCTCCCAGACCCAGTCATTTACAGTCCCATTAAGAGGATCCTGCACCCTCCCTAGCAAGCAGTCAACGGGGAGCCTTACCTCACTACCGAACATGAGGAAGAACAGATATTCCCCAGTGGATTGATGAGGTGTCGTGTTATAGGCGTACAAAACCTGAGGTAGACAAGAGTGCCATTCACGCTTTCGAGAGGGAGGCAAAGTGCGCAGCAAATCATGCAGGATGCGGTTGAAACGTTCGAACTGACCGGTACCGGCGGGATGGTACGGTGTAATGCGAGATTTTTCAATGTTGTAAAGACCACACAGCTGCTGGATGAGTGCACTTTCGAAATTGCGACCCTGATCAGAGTGAATACGTGCTGGAACGCCAAACTTTGAAAACCACTCTGTCACAAGAGCCTGTGCCATTGTAGAGGCACACTGGTCACGAGTGGGGATGGCAAGAGTGTATTTACTGAAGATGTCTGTCAACACAAGGACATTCTCTAACCCGTTATGGGTTGGATCGAGCAGGGTGAAATCCATCACCAGGATTTCGTTAGGCTCTGAAGCAAGCAGATGTCCCATAAAGCTACGAACTGGTGGCCCAGTACTTCCCTTCTTTCCCATTAAGTGTGTGAACTCAATTTCACTTCAACACTCAGTATAATACGTGGATGTCTCCACGAATCCTTGTTTCTTTTTATGGCAAAACTCGGTAAAATGCCTTCACAATTAGAACCCTTTCTAATCGTAGTCGGTATACATAGGGACAGGTCAGATCATCATTATCAACCACAATAATCCAAAGACAATGACTTAATACCCCTGTTCCAAATAAAACCATAAAAGTGTTATTCCCTATGTCTGTTTGATTTTCTATTTGAGAAATCATCTAAGTCATGAAAAAAATCAGAATTTCAACATCTCACCAAATATAAGATGACCAAAGAGAGGTCTTTGGATACCTGTGAAGAAGGTCTGGAACCCCAGTTATCTCAGCCCTCTCGTCTCCTCACTGTTGGAGGTAGAGGCAGGAAATTCGCTCTCCTGGATGATCAATCACCGAAGACTTCTTGGGTCCAGAAAAATTTTCAAGGGATCCTGTTCATGACGCCAAGTTTGTGGTGGAAATTTATCTCGAGATGTGAAATAAAGAGTTTCTCAGACCGGAGTTGTCTTTAGGTCATTTAATAGGGCTCTGCAGAGGGTTTCACATGAATTCTCAGAATGGAACAACCCAGAATAGGGAAAGAGGAAGGTTTTATACAGTCAGGTAAACAGGAAACATGAGAGACAACTGTTTCTGAGTAATGTCATGAAAAACTGAAGCCACCTGTAGTCTGGTTAATACAGGAAGCTGTCTGCTCTTGCTTGTGCAAGAAAGAAGAGGTTTGCTACTGCAAAGATCATAGTCAACAAGAGGATCGTCATTAAGAAAGGACATGAACTCTGAGGTTACATATGCCAAGTCCATAGCAACAGTCATGGCATTGGATAGTTAAGGGTAAAAAAGTAAAAGGTGTCTTTCTAGTTCCGAATCGTCCGTCTGCATGTACGCCAGGCAGTTCCTCTCATGCAAGCACAATTGTGTTTCTATATGAGTTATTGTTGAACACAGCACACGAGCATTGATCAGACATAGAAAAGAGTTCAAGCTAAGGTCATATGCAAGTTTTCCATTACAATATTTATAATATTTTAATTTTTTTTTTTGGTTTACTGCATTATTATAACCTGACACACAAAATTTGATTCCAGGAGTTTGTGTAACGTTTCAGAGTTTCTTTGGACCCCAGCGCAGAGACAGACACACAAGGCTGTACTCAAAGTGAAGGTTAAACCTGAGTTTATTTGTATGACAACAAGATGGCACAAGGATGTGATGAGGTGGCAAGAGAATGATTTGCTCATAGAGCCCTTCCCAGCTGCATAGGCTCCTCCTTGAGTCTATGATCAACATGTCAATGATCTGAATGTCTTTAATATATTATCTAGGGCAGCAAGGTTCCATCTGATTGGCCAAATATATTGACATGCAGAGAATGAATGTGTGGCTTATTGGAACACCTTTTATCACAGTTTTTGTTGTCTTTTGTGATAAGTCTATCACGCACATTGATATCACGATGATGATAGATTTTTAAAATGGGTTAGATGCTGAACCCTGAATGGCTCCTCATAGAAGAAAGTGCTACACATTCGTATATGCACTGTACGAATGTGTGTGTGAACTGTAAAGTACTGTACTGTAAAGTGCTTTGAGTGGTCATCAGGACTAGAAATATGCCATATAAATACAGACCATTTTCCATTTATTCTTGACTGGATTCAGCCATAATGGCTGTGTGTGTGGACTGTAAACTGCAGCGCTAACAGTTAGGGGAGAACACCAAGCGACTGAAGTTGGATCTTCGGGAGAAGAGTTGGCTGATCGAAGGCTGAGCAACGTGGCTAGTGCCCAGGCAAAACGATTTCCTACTTGTGGTCCTCCAGTCATGTCGCCCCAATCACCTCCATGATGTCTCTGATGGTCTTGGCTACTGTAACTTCCCTTCCCTGGCTGGCCTCCATGCACACTGGTACTGAGCCGGTGTGGGGTCCAGCCACCGGGGTGATCTGCAATTTGCTACAGCACCGGGCCTAGAAGTAACAACACAGCCAAATGATCCACAGGTCTGCAGCGAGATGGGGCGCATGGCTCCAGTCCAAAGCTCCCCTACTAAATCTTCTCAGCCGTCTTGGACAGAAGTGGTGAATGAGAGAAATATGGACTGAGGGGGAATCTCTCCACCTCCTTTAACTCTCTCAAACCACGTCACTACCCTGATGGATGAGACTCCGGTCCACCCTGGTGATGCCTCGACAGTCTCAGCTACTGTGGTTCCTCTAATCACCACTGTTTCCCTTAGACCAGTGACCAGGGCTGACCCTCACTCCACCACTGCACTGCCTGCCACCACTGCGTCTCCTTCACCCGTGGTTGGTGTTGGGTGGGCAGCTTGTCACTCCATCTCAGAGATCAACCACTTTGGGATGCTACAGGAGGCTATCAGTCGCCTCTTGAATTTAGCCTTCTCGCCCATGTCTCCTGGTGGAGATCATCCAGCCTGTCATCCTTAATCCAGACATAGGCAGAGTGTTGAGGCATCTCATGGGGCTTGTTTTGGAAAGATTAGAAATAGATGCACATCCCTTGTGAGAAAAGTTGAATCTGATTACTATTTAAATTTGGTTTCAAACTCATATTCCAACCCTCCTAAGTTCTGGAAGGTGGTTAATTCTTAAATTCTGTAGACCCTACCATGAATACTGACCATTAATACCGACTGTTAATTTTGGTAATGCATTCTCTCCATATCATGCATCTCAGTTTAGTTATTGACACTTCAAAACATTCATTATAAGAAATTGACTGTTGCTAGCAAAAGCATATTTTTTCTGCACTGTTAATTTTAACATTTTAACCTTTCTATCTCTACTGATGTTGTGAGTAGACCTTGGAAAACTGCTTTTGTGGTCCCTTTGCACAAGGATTGAGAATCCAAATTATAGACCAATATCCATTGGTTAATTGTCTTGCTCGTAAATTTCAACTTAACCCTTAATCAACTTGAGGAGTTCTTCACTATTAACTCTTTTTTACAATCTGCATCAATCTGGGTTCAGGCCTGTGCACAACACAATTTCTTCAATGATATTAATCATTAACAACATTGTTAAAGCTTTGGATGTGAAAAAACATTGTTCTGCCATCTCTTCGTGGACCTCTCCAAAGCCTTTGACAAAGTTGATCATTCCTTGCTTTTACACATTTTAAGTAATGTTGGTTTTAGTTTTAGTGCCTTTTCTTGATAACATGATTACTTGTCAGATCAACAGCAGTCTGTGAATGTGGGCACTATTTGTTCAGAGTTTTTATCAATAACAAAGGGTTTAACAAAGGTGTCTCAAGGTACAATTTTAGGACTACTTCTTTTTGCAATCTGTAATAAAAAAGTTTCCACACTAACCAATTGCCACACCTATTTATATGCAGATTACACAATATTGTATTGTATTGCAGATTCTATTAAATAACCTGCAACCCTTATTCTGCAAGTCACACTTGCGGATTGTTAACTTATTTTAAATGCACATAAAACAAAATTTATGTTGTTCTCTTGAGCGAGAGACTTAGATAGCAAAAACCCTTTGCATCTCTGCTATACATGGCTCCTTCACCGAGAGAGTGTCAGAGAACAAATATCTTGGTACCACAAAATTTTGGTTTCCTGTACATAAATAGAACTAACTTTCCCATGTGCTATCGGAAAAAGATTGTTGAATCTATTTTCATCTTTCTATTATGGATTATTGGTTATGGTGAGGTCATGTGAATTATATGTACGCCTCCGCCTCTATACCCCAGCCTTTGAACGCCATTTATCACTCTGCTCTTAGGTTTATCACTGGAGATGTTTAGAGCACGCATCATTGTGCCCTGTTTCAAAATGTTGGATGGTCTTCCTTGGGGTGAGACGTGATAAGCAATTATTCTATGTTCTGTATATTTTATGCATCATATTTACTGTGTTAATTTAAATAATGTATCTGTATTTTATTGTATCCTCTCATTAGACTTCATTGCAAATGAGGGCCTCCTTCAATTAATTTTTGAGTATAAATAAACGTTAATAAAATACAGTGGAAACTGTATATAGTGATCCACTGTTTATATGGATCAAAAAGCTTGGGACAGAATCGTTCTTATAAAAATGTTGTTTAAATAATTTGGTTATACTGATCAAATAGTCCTCTTACAGTGTTCATTTTGGATCTTATTGTAAGTAGGAGGGCTGTGACTCAAGGTCAGTTTATAAATTCTGTTGTTTTTACCCTCTGTTGAGTGTACAGATGTGTTTGATGCACTTTGTGCATGAGAGAGAAAGAGAGTGAGTGGAGTCAGGATGAGCTGAATTAATGAATGAATGCGCGCAGCTATGAAGAAAGAGTTTACTAATTTAAGAAAATAATTGCTAATTATGTGGTGATCAGTGTTGTACTGTGTCATTTCAAACAAATCAACATTTAAACTGTAGCGAGTGTGTGTGTGTCTGTGTGACTGCGAGTAAAGTAATTTGTTAAGATGACACAATTATTATTCTGGAGGAAGTCACACAGCTGATTAGCGACAACTTTCTCAAGGATTTTCAAAAGACAGGGGAGGTTAGATATCGGTTTACAGTTGGTTTTTACTTGACTGAAGGGTATAGTGATGAGGAATGCAGTGTGCAAAACAAGCACACATAACATTAGCTGACAACCCTGTACAGTAAACTTTACAACTATCAACAATCAGAATAATCCATTTTGCTGTTAATTTTCTTCTGGAAAAGAAGAAGCAGTTGTTAACCTATCTTTTTTTCAGGAATTGTACATCTGTACATAGGCAACTGGACTTGCTTGTGTTTCATGAAGACATTTCACTGCTCATCCAAGAGGCTTCTTCAATTCTAACTGACTGGTGGGGGGTTTCAGGTATTTTTCCTTTGTGGGTTGGTATGTAGCTTGAGAGTTATTATGTTCAACACGCAGGTTATTGAACCCCCTGCCAATGAAGATGGGTATTGAGCTGTTTGGGGAGAGAACTTGGGTCTGCATTGTAGTTGGCTGGTAGTTTGTGCTTTAGACCACCTCCTCTGTTAAAAAATGTGTTTCCAGGCAGATAAGGATGGCTTCTTACACTTATATTGACAGGGCCTGCAACCAATCATCGATTATATTATAGGGTTGCACTGTGGCAACTTCTCCTGAGGTGGGGGCAGTTAACCAGTCAATCCCGTGCCTTGTGTAGCTCATGTGACTCTGTCTCCTCTCTGGAGTAAGTGTTTGATAAATGACGGAGGCAAACACTGCATGTAATGGAGAAGTCGATGTGTCCCGCTGAGAGGGGAGGTTGATGATATGATATTTTACCCAGAGGTCATGTCTAAAAATGTGTATAGACACACTCAGCAGTTTAAGCGTTTTTAACTTTTATTTGATGATCCAGAATTAACTAATTTTCACTAGTGAAATTTTAATTGTGATTAGAAAGATATATCCCATCATTCTGACCACTTAAAACAATATCTTTAATTTTGTTTTAACTTTTTTAACAAAATCTTTACCATCTGTAATTAAATTCTTACCAGTCAAATTCAAACTACTACCATTCATGTGCGTTTCTCATTATAGATGTCTACTATTCAGTCGAATTATTACTATATTTAATTGAATTCTGACTAGTCATAACTCAAGTTCCTGTAATCTACAACACCGTACTCACGAGTTCAAACTTAATTTAGGGTATCATGAATTGAGACAAAATAAAGTATATATTGAACACAAGTTAGAAATCTAAAACTAGAATTATAGTCATAATTAACTTGCAGATGTCTGTAATACATATGCAAAGAGCGCTGTACAAGAAGACACCGTTGCTTTTAAATAAACAACTGAAAAGGATATAAAATGTAGCTTTTTATCCAATTAATAATCAATAATCGAAAAAACTGATCAAAATAGTTAGTTTGTTACAGCCCTAATATTGCGGACATTCCTACACTACAGTCATACTCTCTGTTTCTGTGAGGGTTGCTCCAATTTAGAACAGACAATCATGTATATGAATGAGCTTTGACATCCCATCTAACCTCAGAAAAATTGTGATGAAACTACCTTATAAGCTTAGGTGAAAATGGTGAAGTATTGCATTTGATCCACAGAAGCAAAGGGGACTTCTAGCAGTGTTCTCTATTGTATCGAGATTATCTCTCCACTCCATTCTGTATGAGGGGATGATTCCCCTGCTGTCAAGGTGCATGGATATTTCTTTAGGAAACACCTGCTTGCCCGGCCATGCACTATGGTTTACCTATAATACACCTGTGTTGGCATGGAATCAGTTTGATCTCCACCTTTGTAAGGGTGCAGCTTGTGAGATTTCAGGAAAACTTCTGAAAGCAAGTGGGTTACAGCATTGTATCTGCTTACCCATTATTTATTTGGCTCATTCCAGAGCATTGTTTGAATAGCATTGTTTTACTCACGCTCTTGGTGAAGCTGTGCTGTGCGCGGATACTATGCGCTATCAGCAGCAAGGGTTTAACTCTCCAGTCTGCTGGACTGACTTCTCTGTGTCTCTTTTCCTCGTTGTGGTTGTCGTGATTCCTTATTCCAGCATATAGTTCCAAATGTTGTGAGCTAATGTGCTGTGACCGCCATCAGCAACAACGTTTTTTCTGTCCAGCCTGCCAAACCGGATTCTCGGTTTCTCTCCTCCTGGCTACGGTGGCTGTGACCCCATTCCAGCCCCATTGTGCCGTTGTGAGCAGATGTGCTTGGTGAGTGATGTACTGTGTGTGTGTGGATGGTGTCTGTAATCAGCAGTGGAGGTTTTCCTACTCTGCTTGCTGAATTGGCTTCTGTTTCTCTGCCTTCTAAATAGGATTGCTGTGATTCTTTATTATGGCATATGGCTCAGAAGGCTATGAGCTATCACGCTCATTGTGACCTGTCAAGCTGGCTTGTCTGTGCTCATGCTGGCATATAGCTCACGCATCATGGGCTTACAAGCTCTGTTGAGATTTCCCGTTGATAGGCTTAGCTGAGTATCTCAATGACAGAATTTGACATTTCGACCCTCTTTCTCTCCAGATCTTAGGTTGAAAAAGAGAAATAAATAAGCATGGGCTTACAGGATAGAGCCAGAGCCGACCTTGTTGTGATAGCCTGCACCATTATCCTGGGAAAATCAAAAAGGAAAAATTGAGAGACTGACTGAAGCAAGATTCAAAGGGATGAAGGGTGTTCAGGGTCCTAGCAGGTCACCCAGCACTCCCCTATCCCCTGGCCTGGACTTGGTGGCACTGTAGCCAAGCTGTGCACCCTCTGTCCTTGGTCCCTGCATCTGTAGCCAGGTTTTTCAATGAAACCATGTTGTTGGAATGGAAATAATGCTTTTCATTTTTCTCAGTGTCTGCACAGGCTTGCAGTATGGGGTCTTGCATCACACATCCTTGGGTAAGTCTGGCATCTTTGCAGACTGATCTATTACCCCTCCAACTCCTGGGCTTTGAGTGTATTTTGCGGCTTTGACCTGGCTGTGGAAAACAGTGTACATTTTTAAAATGGGCATTGTCATATATTGGCTTGTGGAATAAATGTTCTCCTCAAGGAGTGTCTTAAAGAGTATGGAGTATGTAAAGGAGTGGAGAGATATGATAGAGTTTGTGTGAATGGCAAAAAACTACTGTAAAGCGCTTTGGGTTGTCATCAAGACTAGACAAGCACAATATATATATAGACCATTTACCATTACTTACCTGAGAAGAGGGTTTTGCAACACAAGCCTCCTTTTACAAATGTGGGGTTTGACTCTTTAACCCCTTGGAGGTTTAAAGAGGGAGAAAGGGGTACAAAGTGCTTTTCGCCTGTCAAAAACTGAGTCTGTATCAGCCATATGAAATCAACTGTTCTTTCTTTTCACAAATATTCATAAACATATATTTTCAGATATTTCCTGAAATATCTCAACTGAGAGTTAAGAAGTGATTTTTAGTGACACAAATTCTCATGTTACTCACAGGAGTATAATTCCATCCCATCAGTTCCTCACAGTGGCCCCGTACACACCTGGCATTGACTTGATTTTTGTGATTCAAACACAAGTGGACAGCTCTGAGTGGGTGCATTCATACCTGGTATTAACATGTGGCCCCACATGTGTCTCGTGATCAGATCTCATTTCCCTGCCCTATATGCAAAGAAACATGTGTCATCACAATAATTTCTGTTCACAAAGACCAAGTTCAATTTTCAGCTTCCAAAGTTATATTTGATAAGGACGGTAGATATTTGATCATCTCAGGTAAACTGTCTCAGGTTCCCATTTTATTAGTCAATATCTATGCCCCCAACTTTGATAATCCACACTTTATGAATAAGCTTTTTGAACACCTCCCATCATTAAGTAACAGCTTTCTTATATTTGGTGGTGACATGAACTGTGTAATTGATCCCAAACTTGATCGCTCTAATCCTCGTTCCCTGACCCAATCATTGATCTGTTTCTGATTTTATGTCTAAAAATGGTTGCATTGATCCTTCTTTTCACAGATGCATCAGTCCTTGTGTCTGATCGATTATTATTTAATTGATGCCAAACCAATTTCCAACGTGTTGGCTGTTAAATTTCATCCTATCATCATATTCAGTTCTCCCCTGTGGGTACTTTTGTCAGACGATAAGCTTAACAAATTTGTTGCAACTGCAATTGATGATTTTATTGTCGGAACCCATCTCTTGCTTATTGCTGTGGGAATCACTAAAAGCATTCCTACGGAGCCCAATACTTTCTTATTCGGCACATTTGAATAAAACCCGCAAAGCTAAACTGCAACAGCTCTCCATAAATATTATTGATTTGGATCTTCAACTTGCCGCTGGCTCCTGTCCTAGTTTACTCAAACATTGTTTAGACTTACAGACTGAAGTTGAACTTGATTCGCCATTAACTGTAGGGGGAATCATAAGTGCAATGAAAAACATACAAAACAATAAAGCTCCTTGCCCTGATGGAAACACAGTTGAATTTTTTTAAAGATTCCAGGATAAACTGGCCCCACTGTTGCACTCTGTTTACATTGAATCTCTGCAGCATTCTCTGCTTTCTCCCTCCTACTATGAGACAACTATTATTAGAGAGACAACTACTATTAGAAGTCTGCTTCTAAAAAAAGATAAAGACCCAAATCTCTGCAGCTCGTACAGACCTCTCTCTTTCATAAATGTGGATGCTAAGATCCTTGCTAAGGCTCTGGCTCATCATTAATGTTTCAGAGGAACAAACTGGATTCATAAAAGTGCGTCAGCTGTTCTATAATGTCCGAACCCTCTTAAACATAATTTACTCTAAAACCATCACAAACTCCCCCGAAGTTGTGATATCTCTCGACACCGAAAAAGCGTTCGACAGGGTAGAATGGGACTGCTTGCTGTTCTAAATAAATTTGGGCTGGGAAATGTTTGTTTCATGGATACGCCCCCTTTATACATCCCCATAAGCCAGCATCTCCACCAATGGCATTCAATCCAGCTTTTTTACTTTGACACCTGGCACTCAACAGGGATGTCCCTTGTCACCTTTATTATTTTAGGTCCTCTTCCATTTTTGCCAGAATATCTCGATCAGGCATGGAATTTAAGCTATCACATTATGCGGATGATCTATTACTGTATGTCTCAGATCCAGATCATTCTATACCTGCTATCCTATCCTTCCTACAGACATTTGGTTTATTCTCAGGGTATAAAGTAAATATTATAGAGTGAATGCTTCCTTTCAAATTGAGCCCATCCGGCTTCAAGTATCTGGGTATTAATGTGACCTGAACATTAACGTCTCTTTTTTCTGCCAACATCTCCCCTTTGATGTCCAAAATCAAATCTGACCTTCAAAGATGGAGAAGTTTACCTTTGTCATTGATTGGAACAATGAATGCAGTGAAAATGAATATCATGCCCAAATTTCTGTTTTTGTTCTATTGTCTCTCCCTTTTAACCAAAATGCTTTTTTAAAACTATTGATCAGACAATTTCTTCTT
This sequence comes from Paralichthys olivaceus, assembly GCF_024713975.1. Taxonomy (NCBI): domain Eukaryota; kingdom Metazoa; phylum Chordata; class Actinopteri; order Pleuronectiformes; family Paralichthyidae; genus Paralichthys; species Paralichthys olivaceus. The sequence goes on along the minus strand of NC_091111.1, from coordinate 589,927 downwards.
TCTTATGGTGTGGAGAGGCACCCAGAATCCACAAATCATTACTGGAGAGATACAGATTTAATGGTGTACTATCTCTCCCCAATTTCCAAATGTATTATTGGGCAGCACACATCCAAAAAATCTAATTTTGGTTTAATTTAAGCGATTCACCCTATTATAAGCTAGAGGCACAGTCTTGTGTCTTGTCCTCTCTGCTTTACTTACCTCCTCTATCCCAACCAGCCCCTTTGGCTTTACAAAAAATCATTTCCACCTTCAAGATCTGGTACCAATTCAGACATTTCAAATATAATTCAGCTTCAACTTTTGCTCCCTTACTAGAGAATCACTTTTTCCAACCCACATTCACAGACTCCGCCTTTTCTGTATGGCATGCTAAAGGCAGAGTATGCAGGACTGTCATGTGAATTTTACCTCCCTCCCTCTCATGTCTTTTGTTATTTTCAAATCAGACACTATCAAATATTTTTTTCCTACTTTTCCTTTCTCACCTTCAAATCAATTAATGGATGAGTTTCTCTGCTCTAATCCCCTCAAAAAATCCTTCATATAACAGTTATAATATTATAGAACTAGTATAGTAATATTTAGAACTCATTTTTTGCTCGACTGTCACTAATATATGCCAACGTCATTGATAGTTGCGAAAAATGACATTGCAGAACTACTTTGATACTGTGTCAAAAATACTTTCAATAACTATATCGGTTTCTCCCCACATTGCTTGGCTTCCTGAAGATTATAGCCGATACACCTCCATGCAACCAGACATTCTGGCTTTACTTCTTCACTTGCAAGCGCTCGCCATCTTCTGCTTCACTGGAAGTTCACCAGAGCTCCCTCCAGCTCTCAATGGCTCAGTGAGGTCATGTCTTTTCTTAAACTAAAGAAGATTAAATATTCATTGCGAGGTTATTTAAGAAGTGGCAATTTTTCTTAATATTCTTCAACTCTCTTCCTTCTCTGCGTCCTGATCGATGGGTCCCACCCTACTTTTATTTATTTAATTATGCTATTTTTTATTTTATTTTATTTTATTTTGTGTTAACTCTTCATTTTATTATTATTAATATAAATTTTTTTTTCCTGATCTTAGTTACTAATTTGTTAAAAAAATCTGTTAAAAAAATAAGTAAACGTAGAAACTATGGCATATTTTTCATTGGACCCAGTGAGACTCGCTGTAGCTATGATTGTACCATCACTGTTTCTAGAGGCCTTAACGATGATTCACTCTCTTAAAATGTCTTTTATATGTATCCCCTGTGCCATATTTTCAATAAATAATATTGAGAGAAAAAAAAAAAGAGAAAATCTTATGAGGGCTTTCAAATTGATTTCATACTTTATTTTCATTATCCAGGAGATTTTAGTATGTTGCTTATAATAGTCACAATAAAATATGTCTTCTTTTTTCATTGGCAGTTGGATGAAAGCTTAGTGGTGCACCCTCTGTCCCATGTGGAAATGCCAGAAGTGGGTCAGCTGCTGAGAGAGATGTCCCTGTGTCTACTAGACCTCCAGGCTCTGTGCAACATCCTGGCTCAGAGAGCACAAGGGAAAGAGCCCAACCTGTCTCTACTCCTGGGTATGAAATGTATGTGGGTAGTGCAAGAGCACACACACACACACACACACACACACACACACACACACACACACACACACTACTTCCAATCTTTATGCTTTGCAAGGCTAAGCATTCCATTTAATAGAAAGAGTGTTAGCAATATTCTCATTTTACTCTTGACAAGAAAAATGATCAATGACACAGTACAAATTTTGACACTGCTTTATGTAAAGGCATTGATCCACTATTCCTGTGTTAATTCAGTGATAGTCTGGGAACTGTACCTTATCTCTTACTTTAATGTCTATATACAGCATTGGGTGTTTCAGCAGAAGAGAAGGACAGGAGAGAGGTTGTCAGAGAAGAGCTGAGGTTCATGCTGATGGAGGTCGGCCAGCTGAGGAGAGACATCGATGAGCTGAGGAAAAGCATCTCAGGCCGCTGTGCTAAGTACATGGGTGACAACTGTGTCTCCCAGTGATCCCCTCACCCCCATCCCCCCAGCTCTGATGACACAAAATTTGTATTCATTTGAACACAAATTTTAAGATTCATACCAATGCAGGGTTTCAAGTGTTTGGTGTCACCTTCATGCTGTGGTTTGAATATAATGATGGCAGATGTTAATATGACCAGTCCCCATGTATAGTGGTTGACCCTGACATTAGCTGTGGACTCAGTGGGGATGCACCAGAGCTGAAGCAAAGGATAATGGAGACCACAGTTTTTTTTTGTTGGACACACGACCAATCTACTGTATCACACTTATTCAACAACTCTCAAAATAAAGCAACATACTAAAATCTCCTGGATAATGGAAATAAAGTATGAAATCAATTTGAAAGCCCTCATAAGATTTTGATCTGCTAATTACACAGCTGAAGGAAAATCTATAGACTTGAGAAAAATAGACTTGTTTAGTTTTCTGAACTTATATCACTGAATGATCCAAAATATTTGTAGATGCTTGAATTAATGTTTCATACTGAAAACATGTCTCTGCTAATGTCTAAATAAGAAGAGAAAGAGCACTTTCAGATATAGACAGTGCTTTATCAACAATTATGCATAACACTGAAAAAAACCAAGGGAAAATAAAAGCATATGCCCACCTTCAAACATACAATCTCAGCTATGTGATTAGCTAATAAAACTGATACATATATGATATATATGTAATTGTTACAAACTGATATAATGTGCAGTTTTACTGGAAACCACCTGAGTGTAGTTTACCAGAGAACTCTTTGTTCACACATGCACTTTTTGGTAGCTTCTGTTGAGTTTGACAACAGACTGCATGATTTAACACGTTTGTAAAATTTAAAGTTTTGTTCAGTCCACTGCTGGATGATTCGGCAAGCAAATAGATGGCTTGTTCCTCTGTTGGAGAAATAATTCAGTTTAATATAAATTTTCATTTTACTGCCATATGGATGAAAACTGAAGTTATAGTTATTTACAGTGATGCTCTTAAATAATACTTTTTTGAGATTGATCTTACTTCAGATGGCAAATTAAATATTTGTAATATATATTATAATATTAAGAATTGTGTGTTCAAATTGTCAGCAGTTTAATGCTTGAAATTCTATCGCTCAATAACAAAGAACTAGCTTCACTAAGTTTGATTTCCTCTACTGCATTATGTTATAATGCCTTTTTCAATAATCTGCTGCATTTTCTTATGAAAACCATAACTGGGTGATATTAGTTATTACATAATGCAGTGGTAATCATTGGAATTGCCCTTTTTATAATGAAAATATTATATTGTGCATTATGTAATAATAAACCAAAAATATTAATGTTTTCCTCTGTAAATTGGTTATTTATAGATAAACTGAAATTTGCAAATTAGATTACTATATTTAATTTTTTAGTTTGGATCATGTCCAATCCTGTAACGTGGCGGGCAGAATTTATGACCTATACTTCAGCCAGCCACCAGAGGACAATCCAAATGTATTGGCTTCACTTTTGGGAGAGCTGTCATGTACTCCATCCGCTCAATGCTGGACACGAATTGAAGCGACATTATGAAAGGTATGATAATGAGTGTGAATAAATCTCTCAGTTGAAAAGGTTTAGATTTAGAGATTCTTTCTTTTGGAGTTTAATGTAGATTAATCCAATTCAATTCAATTCAATTTTATTTGTATAGCACCAAATCATAATATAAATTATCTCAAGGCACTTTACATAGAAGGTCAAGATCTTAAAATCTTATTTAATATAGAGAAACCCAACAGTTCCCACAATGAGCAGCACTTTGGCGACTGTGGAGGAAAAACTCCCTCATTAACAAGGAGAAACCTCTAGAACCAGGCTCAAAGTGGGCGGTCATCAGAAAAATGGGGAGGAGAGGAGTGATGGGTGGAAAAGAGGGGAGATAAATGAAGGTGATAGTGGGGAGGGGGAGAGAGAGACCAGGAACACTTGTGCACCATCAGGTATCAGCTCTGACTAGTTCTACTGAAAACAATAACAGTATAAAGAAGTTATTGATTATTATTGATAGCAGCAACAATTCATAAAATAATCAATTACTAATAAGTATTGTTGTTAATAATAATAATAGTAATAGTTGTTGTCCTGCAGTTCTGGAGTCAGAGATACCTGCAATAAGAGAGAGGAACTATGGGAGAATAAAGACGTGTATTAAAATGAATGAATGTGGGAGCTGGTTCCACAAGAGAGGAGCCTGGTAGCTGAATGCTCTACCTCCTGTTCTACTCTTACAGACTCTTGGAACCACAAGAGAGCCTATGTTTTGAGAATGAAGTGATCTATTTGGATAATACGGTGTTATTAGGTCTTTGATATATGGAAGGGCTTGATTGGTAAGGGCTTTAAATGTGAGGAGCAGGATCTTCAATTATATTCTGAATTTTACAGGGAGCCAATGTAATGAAGCTAAGACAGGAGTAATGTGATCTCTCCTTCTGGTTCCTGTCAGCACTCTTGCTGCAGCATTTTGGACCAACTGAAGACTTTTTACAGACTTCCTGGGGCATCCTGATAATAAAGAATTACAGTAATCCAGTGTAAAGGTAACAAATGCATGGACTAGTTTCTCAGCATCCTTCTGAGACAGGATGTTTCGAATTTTTACAATATTGTGCAGGTGGAAGATACTTGTTTTATATGTGGGTCAAATGTCCTGGTGGAACATTCATCACAGTGGAGCTGAAGGCCAAACTAACACCATCCTAGGTGACTATCTGGTCAGACAGTGATTCAAGCACAGAACCTTGTGGGACTCCATGACTAACTTGCATGTGCATGGATGGGTCATTGTTGACATTAACAAATTGAAATCTATCTGATAAATATGATTTAAACCAGTCTAGTGCAGTTCTTTTGATCCCTACATGTTGTACCAGTTTTTGTTACAGGATCTTATGATCTATGGTGTCAAATGCTGCACTAAGATCCAACAGGACGAGTATAGAGACAGGTCCATCATCTGATGCCATGAAAAGGTCATTAGTGTCTTTTACTAGTGCTGTTTCTGTGCTGTGATGGATTCTAAATCCTGACTGGAATTTTTCCAGCAAACTATCTAAGAAATCACACAGCTGTTTAGCAACTGCTTTTTCTAGGATTTTGGAAATGAAGGGCAGGTTTGATATGGATCTATTAGTTAAAACCTTTGGAACAAGAGTGGGTGTTTTAAGCAGAGGTTTAATAACAGCTACCTTAAAAGCTTGTGGTACATAGCCAGTTAACAAAGACATATTAATCTGATTTAATATGGAACTGTCAATTAGTGGAAAACGTCATTGAAAAGTCAAGTTGGGAGAAAGTCTAATTGACAAGTTGTTGGTTTGGATGATGAAACTAATAAGGTCAGTTCAGGAAGATCGATAGAATAGAAATGGTTCACATAAAAATCTGGGTCTTCAGGTGGGTCTAAGGTTTCAGGACAAGACAATGTATCTGTGCTATTCATGGGGAGGAGGTGGTGGATTTTTTCCCTGATGGTTATAATTTTATTTGTGAAAAGGTTCATGAAATCATTGCTTCTGAGGGTTAAAGGGATAGATGGGTCAGTAGAGGTGTGACTTTCTTTCAGCCTGGCTACAGTGCTGAAGAGGAACCTGGGGTTGTTCTTATTTTCTTCTATTACTAATGAATAATAAGAGGTTCTGGCATTTCTAAGTGCTTTCTTGTAATTTATCAGGCTATCCTTCCACGCTAGATGAAAGTCATGTTGATTGGTGGAATGCCACTTCCTCTCTAGCTTCTGTGATGTCTATTTTAAATATGTGTTTGAGAATTATACCATGGAGCTAATCTCCTCTGATGAGGAGTCTGCGTGGAGAAAATTCTTTGTGTCTAAATACATGTTAGTACCAAATTGAAATACATTCCCTCAAGCTGATCTTGAGATATAATGTTCAAGAAAAACATCGACATACTTTGTGAGGCCACCGTGACCTTTGACCAACAAATTCTGTTCAGATCATCACTGAGTCAAAGTGAGTGTTTGTGCCACATATAATTTTTTTTTTTTTTGTAAATTTTATTTATGCAGTTTTTATAATTTTCTGTAAATACAGACATATACAATACCACAAAAACATTTAAAAAAAACAAACAAACAAAGGAACGGGGGAGACCTTTCGTGATTAGTAAGAACAGAAGATTGGGGACCAGCATAAAGCATCTTTAATATATTCATACATTTCGAACCAAAGCCAATTTATCGAGGGCCGCCAACATATATCTCCACTCTACCTGGTCAAAAGCCTGCTGAGCATCTAGTGAGATCACAGCGGAGTGGGGCAATTTGGTTGAATACAATAAATTTAGCAAACACCTTGTGTTTGAGAAAGAAAATCTATTGGGGATGAAACCTGATTGATCAGGATGAATTAAAGTGCCAATATATTTGTTTAACCAGTTGGAAAGGACTTTTGCAATAAGTTTTTTGTCAGAGTTAAGCAGACTTAGGGGACGATATGATGTAATGTTCGTTTCGTCTCTGTCCTTTTTTAAGAGGACACAGATATGGTCATCGTAAAGGGTGTGAGGGAATATACCATTTTCCACTGAGCAATTGACCATCCCAAGCAAGAGCGGAGCGATAAAGTCAATGTGTGTCTTATAAAATTCTATTCCAAATCCATCTGGAACGCATGCTTTGCCGTTGGGAAAAGAACGAATAGCATTTCTGATTTCATCTAGCGTTAAGTCAGAGTCCAATTCCAGTCTTGCAGAATCAGAAAGGAGTGGAAAGTCTAGAGTATGGAGAAAGTCGGCAATGTTTGTATCCGTGGCAGTAGATCTAGAATTATATAGCTGGCTGTAAAAACTAAAAAATCTGTCATTGATTTGCTTGTGATCAGTTAAAAGCTGACCGGTGGATGAGGAAATTTTATGTATTGCCCTATCGGATAGGACGCCCTTCAGTTGCCTAGCAAGCAATTTATCGGCCTTCTCACCCAGCTCAAAGTGCTTCTGCCTTAATCTACGAATATAGTTCCCAACCTGCTCGCCCAGAATATGGTTGTATTCATATTTCACTTTCAAAATAGAGCTAAGGGTGTCTTCAGAACCAGTGTTATGATAGTCCTTCTCCAAATCAACCAATTCAGCCTCAATATCAGTGCGACACCTGTGCCTGGCCCTTTTGCGAGACGCCTGAAACGAGATGACGTGTCCTCTTATAACGACTTTAAAGGACTCCCACAAGGTAGAATCTGAGACGGTGCCATTGTCATTAAAATGCAAAAAATCTGCAATCTTGGACGATATGTAGTCACTGAAAGTGTCATCTAAATATAAAGAGTGGTTAAATTTCAAATTATATTGAGGGGCATAAATATTAAAGTCAATCACCATTGAGAGGGGTGCATGGTCTGAAATTAAGATACGATGGTAAGTCGAACCTGTTACATTCGAAATAAGTCTAGAGTCAACCAGCAGATTAACAATTCTAGTGAAATTGCCATGCACAGGGGAGAAAAAATAATATTGTCTTTCTAAGGGGTGCTGGTGCCTCCATATGTCAACCAGGTCCAAAGATTTGGAAAGATTTTTGAGTACAGAGACAGATTTCAATAATGGGGCCATGGACGAAGAGGACCTATCCATTAGTGGATCAAAATAACAATTAAAGTTGCTGCAAATAATTATCTTATGATCGTTATATTGCGTCACAAGGTTTAATACTTTACAGAAAAAATCAGGGCAATCGAAATTGGGGGCTTAAATGTTTACAGGAAATAGAAAGACTGAGTTTACCGTACCCGTGACAAGTATGAACCTCCCACCTGGATCGGTAGTCTGCTAATTTTTTTTAATTAAATTTAAAAAATATATATATTATTTCAAATAATTTTTTTTTTTTTAATTTCTATCTCATTTATATGTATTTAATACAATACATTTAATACATTTTCTCTCATCTATGTTCTAAGGTTAAGTTTACTGTCAAGTTCACGTCAGCAATGAAAGGGTTACTGTCCTGAAAACATGTTATCCAATCAGAATCGTCCATCTCTATCAAGGCCCGGTTAGCTGGCTCATTGATTAGTTAGGACTTCACGAATCCCGAAAAGCCAAACTATGTGTTATGGTTTGGAGAATGACGGGCAAATTGACCAATCACGATTTTATTTCAAGTGGGCGGGGAAAAACCCTAGATCGTAGGCCTTCGTGTAGTCTGAACATTTGAATCTCTGAGTTTTGAGAGCGGTTTAGAGACAGAGTTAAATGGCGGAAGACGAGAGTGACGTTGTTCTTGATAGCATTGCCTTTTTCAAGGCGGTCTTTCACAGAAAAACTTCAAATAATAAAAAACGGAAGACTAACTCCAGAACTGGAATTAAAAGAAAAGGTTAAGAAAGTGGAAAGGCATTTCAAGACCAAAAATTGTCAGCGATATCCATGGATGAAGGGCTGTAAGAAAACAAACAGGCTGTACTGCTGGAGTTGTTTACTTTTTAAAACTGACAAGTCATCCATCTGGGTCAGCGGCGGATTTGTCAGCCTAACAAATCTGACAAAGTCAGCCCACCGACATCAAGATTCTGCGGCACACCTGCAAGCGACGGTCAGTTTGAAAACTTTTGGGGACACAAGAGTTGATCTTCAGCTAGATGAGCAGTGCCGTAACCATACTACGCCCAACAACAACAAGGTCAGGCAGAACAGAGAGATCCTGAAACGTGTCGTATATTGGGGTTGCGATGATGTGAAGATGATGAAGGACTCTCCGATGACACCGTCTTAATTGTATAAAATGTTTATTACAAAAAAGTTCAGCATCAATACAAGCAATGCAACCTGCATATGGAGAGATCCGGGGTCAATGTGCATCTCTCCTGCCTGGAGAGAGATTCGGGGCCAATGTGAATCTCTTCTAAGGGGGCAACTTCAACTCCTCGTTTATATAGGAGTGTTGTTTTCGTTAATTTAAAGAAAACACATCTGGTTTCCATCCAGCTCTTCTGATTTGTCTGGTGACAGGGAGAGAAGGCACTAGCTCAAATTTAGTGTACCCCTTAGAACTGTGACCTAATGCCCTACCATACGTTCAGGCTTTCTCCAAATTCCTCAGGACCTGTGGACCTCGAACCTAAAGATACATTTCTTTTATGGGGAGGACTACACATGGCATTTCAGACACCACAAACGTCTCATCAATGTCATCACATTTCTTGGAAAGCAAGAGCTGGCATTTCGAGGACATGATGAAAGTAAAGATTCCGAAAACAAGGGGAACTACTTGGAGTTGCTGGAGTTTTTGGCGGAGTATGAAAGCCCTCTGCGCTGTCACCTGGATTTGGCCACTGTGTTCATCGGCACCTCCAGCAAAATTCAGAATGACCTGATTCAGTCGGTGGCAGATGTAATAACCGAAGCAATGAGGAAGGAGGTGAGAAACACGCCTTTTTTCTCCGTTATGGTAGACGAGACAACTGACGTAAGTAACACCGCTCAGATGTCATATGTCCCGCGTTACACCACTGACGGTGGTGTGAAGGAGTGCTTTTTCCAGTTTGGCGATGTCAGTGGTGATAAGCGCGCAGAAGCCATAGCTGGTCAAGTTTTGGAGTTTCTGGAGGACTGTGCCTGCACCAATAAGGTAATTGCCCAGTGTTACGATGGAGCTGCAGTCATGGCCTCTGGACTGAATGGGGTCGCAGCTAAGGTAAAGGAAAAAATACCACAAGCTCTATTCGTTCACTGTTATGCACACACTCTGAACATTGTCATGTCTCAAAGTGGTAATAAAATCAAAGAGTGCAAATTTTTTTCTGCCACCTAAGTGGCCTCGCAGCCTTTTTCACAAGGTCAGCCAAACGCACGAAACCCCTGGATGAAATATGCCAGCGAAGACTGCCCAGAGTGACTCCAACACGGTGGAACTTTTCATCACGTTTGGTTTGCACTGTGTATGAGTGGAGAGAAGAGCTCTTTGAATTCATTGTTGACAACCACAATTTTGATTTTGATGATGATGCTGTACACAGCGCTGATGGATACATGTCACAGCTGATGGGCTTCGAGTTCTGCTTTCTCCTCGCCACATTCAACTCAGTGTTCGCCTACTCCGACGTGCTCTTTGGGATCTTGCAGAATAAGGAGTATGACATGCAATTCTGTTTGTCCAGCATCGATGACTTTTGCAGCACCACAGAGAGAGAAAAGGCCAAATTTGACTCCATCTATGAGGACACTGTGTGCGAAGTCGGGGGGTCCCAGCGGGTGCAGGGCACGGAAAGTTGGAGATGTGCGTGCAGCGTACCAGCAGCTGCACAGTGAAATCCTGGACAATGTTCTAACTCAGCTGAGGAACAGGTTCAAGGATCATGAAAAACTCATGTTCCTTGCCCTTCTGGAACCCAAGAAGTTTGCCTCATACAAAGAAAACTTCCCCACTCCTAGTTTCAGAGCCTTGCTGAAAATTACGGGCTGTACTTTGACCTCCCCAGGGTCAAGACTGAACTGACGGTCATGTACAACATGGCAAACTTTCAGACAAGGAGCCCATCAGACCTGCTGCACTTTCTGACACTTAAAGAGCTGAATGAGAGCATGCTGCAGCTGTATCACCTCACCTGCCTGGTGCTGACCATCCCCGTGTCCACCTCCATCGTGGAGCGGTCTTTCTCGGCTCTGAAGTGCATCAAGACGCATGCCAGGAAAGGTACTGGACAGGATCGCATGGGAGCTTTGGCACTGATGTCCATAGAGAAAGGACTTCTTTTGGAGCTCAAATCAAAGGACAAACTTTATGACGCTGCCATCGCCCACTTCACAAAGAAAGACCGATGAATGGACTTCGTTTTCATGTAAGGTAGGCCTATGTTATAAGCCACATTGATTATTATTTCAAGGGATTAATATTACTGGCCAAGTGGACATTCAGGAATTTGTATTTATTGCGGAGGTTGTCTGTAAAAATCCCAGTGCAAATTGCCTTTAATTCAATATGTAAACTTATCAAACTTATCAGAAGTGTGTGGTTGGATTTTTGTTTTCAGAGGGTTTTTATTTCCCCCATGCTCCCTTGTCTGTCCCTTTCCCTGTAGAGAATTAAGGAGGTGTAGTAGAACCTATAAATGAAAATTGTGACTTCGATTTATTTGACATATTTATTCATTGCCCCAATGCGTAATTGCGCATGGAGAGGCATTTGCACTTTATTGCAACTTTAAAAAATAGCTTTTGTATTACCTGCTTTGTGTAACGTTTGGCGGATTGTGCATTTGAAATTGTATTGTAGCTTGATGATGCTCATGAATTTATTTGTCAATGTGTGAATGATTTGTAATGCGTTGTCTGTGGTGATGAAATGAGCCTCCGTGTCCGTGTCAGCTGCGTCACGGGGTGACATTCTGGGTGACCTCATTTAATTTTCCAGATTTTAGCGTTAGAGTATGTTTATTTAATTTCAACTACGCAGCCTAAATGGTCTCGTTTTCTGAAGTTAACGTTGAGAATGTTTCTTGTTGCCGAGAATGTTATTGATGTTATGGTCTATTTGTTTACATCCTTGTCATCGTTAATTAAAGGATTGCAGTTGTTAAACCCTTTCAATTCATCGTACTGTTGCTTTTTTCCGTGATGATTTCTTTTCTCGGTGATGGCTGAGGTGAAGGCCCAGCTGTAGTGCTCACGGTTCGCCACTGCAATCGGCAATATTCAGATCATACACTTAATGAAATATAAAAGGTGGGAAAGATTGACCAGTGCAGCATACAAAACATCAAACTTTAAGAAAATATTTAAGTTGAAAAAATAGATAAAAAATACAGTGAGAAAATATGCGTATACGTGAAAAGGTAAACACATAAATAAATCAATGTTAATACATCAAAAGGTAATAAATGACATTGTCCCAGTGCTAGATTCGTGCACCTGAGAGAGCGCACTGTGCGAAGCGCTATTTGAAAACAGGCATTATGCTGCATCAAATATAGAAGTGTTGGATCTGAACATCTATCAAAGCGCTGGGTAAAAAAAAGAAAATAGCTAAACATACATAAATATATATATAAGTATGTATATACAGTATATATACATATCAAAATATACAGTGATAATAATCTATACCATATAGGAGTTAAGATTCATCTGCTGGGCCTAAAGAGTTGGCAAACCGTTCAGCATCGGCCTGTGACATGAAGGTCTTCGATGTGTTGTTGTGGTCGACATGGAGCTTGACTGGAAAGCGCAGAGAGCATTTAGCACCAGCTTTGATTAGCCGCTTCCTCACGTTAGTAAAGGCCTGTCGCTGTGCCCAGACCTCCGCCGTGTAGTCGGGGAAAATGGAGACTCTGTCACCATGGTATTGCAAAGGCGCTTGTTGACGGCAGTATGTCGTAGTATGTCGATTACGTCCCGGTCGTTGTGGACCTTGGCGATGATGATCCGTGGCCGCTCATTAGGCTGAGGCTTCGGTCTCAGCCTAATGAGCGAAAATAAAATGAAGGAGATGACACGTCTACTCCATCACTGCACACGAGTGCCCCCCTCAAGTGACAATTACCTTTTGACCTTAAACCACCAAAATATTGCCAGTTCATTTTTGAGTCGAAGTGAATGTTTGAAGAGCTGATAGAGCTGATCTCAAGATATCATATTCAAGAAAATCATAAACATACTATGGCTATTATGACCTTGACCTTTGCCAACAAAAATCAAATCAGTTAATCCTTGAGTCCAAGTGAATATTTGTGCCAAATATGAAGGATTCCATGAAAGTGTTACAGAGATATCACCTTACAAAGGCAAGAATTTTGCATTGTGAGGTCATTGTGACCTCTACCTTTGACCACCAAGATCTAATCAGTTAATTCTTAAATCCAAGTGAATATTTGTACCAAATTTGAGATATTGCAATCACAAGAATGGGACGGAAGAATGGACGTACAGACGGATGGACAATCCAAAAACAATTCCTCTGGCCACTGGCTCTTACTGGCGCGGGGTCATAATGATGTACATGTTTATATGCTTACAGAGTGAGGATGTGAGATCCGATCAAGTAGTCACAGGAGATACATTGAGAAAGCATTTAAATGCCAGGTGTGACCTGAGATACTTATATGGACAGGGTTACAGAGAACAGACTACCTCATCATCTCACACCAATGCTACCCTGAATACTAAGATGAGGGCAACACAGGAGGACCTGAAAGTAAACTTGAAGGAGGTTAACGACAAGAATAAGAGGAAACTCTAGCTTCATCATGAAAGAGACCTCAAGTGGAATTAGGATCATCACTGGCTTCCATCCAATTGGCAACCGAGGAGTGGAGACCAACGTGGATAGGGTGGACAAACTGAGGGTGATTTCAGAAAATCCAAAGAATCTCCTTTCCTAACAACTATTCCTTGACTCCAGTGGAATACATCACAAGGTCAAGGGAGATATGAAGGAGAAACCGTGAGGAGTTTAAAAAGCAGAACCACGATGCAGAGAAAATCCAACTCCACTTACACTCAGCATTTAGAAACAAATGTAAACTTTATTAAGACAGAAGATACACACAGACAGTATGTTACTTTGTGCTGTACAGTAAGATTTCCTGTTTAAAACAAACTGACACATCTTGAGAAAATGTTTTTAGTTCCTACAGAGGGAACATTCAGCAATCAGTAATAAACAACAAAATAGAAAACAGGACTAAAATGTTGAAATAATATAACATGAGGATCATTTGTGGAGAAAACCTTATACAAGTGAGTGCCTTCCTTAATGGGGTGATTTAAATTACTTTAATATTTGTATTTAGTTCTGATGATGATTTTGTTAACTACAAGTTCAATATTTTTTTTTTCACTGTGACTCCTGACTGGACAGATGTAACAGAGAAGAAATCAGGAGCTTAGACAAATGTGAGGATTTACACCACTTCAGGATCAGATGAGAATAAAACAGCTGTTCATTTTATTTCATATTTACATGGGTGTCCAGATGCAACTATGATATTGGTTGGTCACTTTAAATGTTGCTACTGCACAGAATTGTAGGATGACATTTTCTCATTTCCTTTTGTAAAGTATGGTCCGGTGTTCCCTTTGCTTAACGAGATAAGTAAGGAAGCAATGAGGCTCCTTTCCTTATCGTTTAGAAAATTCAGTTCTTATTATGGTGGCCTCTGAAATACTTCTGAGTCATTTGACTCAGTCGGGAAAGTTCTGAAGCAAAATGGACAATTTGAATGCACATTAAATCTTTTCAACAGATTTGACACTGTAGCCTCTGTCCATTTCCCCCTGAGACTCGTCTGTTGTAATTCTCTTTCTCCTCCTTACAAATCCTCTGACTGCGTCGAATACTCTGACTTACTCCACACAGCCCCATATTCTACGCTTTGCAACACAAATGCATATTTCAGAAAATAAATCATATGATCTCTGCAGCTGAATTTAGATATTATGTCCTGCATTTGCCTGCTGCACCTCCCCAACTGCATATTTCATGTGTTAAAGGCTAAGTCCTGAGAAAGTATGGACCCAACCATGTGGACATTCTCCATGTCTGAAAACCGCTCTATACTTCACACCTTCCCCTCCTGTAACCTCTACTGTGTCCTTTACAATTGAGCATGTGAGAAGACAGATGAGGAGATGAGGCTTGCAATGACATTTGTATTATTTATCTTTACATACTGCTTGTTTTGTATATTCTTCACATTTAAATTTTATATGCCCATTTACTCTGCATAACTATCCTTGGGTGAGGGAACTATTTGTGATTCTGGCAGTGCTGTCTAAGGGTGTCTGTTGGAACATTTTCTTATGTATAAATACTAAACATTGACTAGCCTATCTAAGAAAGAAATGGTGTAAATATTGTCATTTTGCTGATGTATTCAGCTACATGCGGCAGCTATTGTACTTGTACCTGGGAGAATGATCCTGACACATGGCTGTCACTGAGGTTTCTATGTGTTTTTCCGCCGTTCATAGGGTTTTTTTGGAAGGACAGAATGTGGCACCTTGATCAGTCCAACTAGATAATTGTAATTTGTGAGTATGGGCTATACAAATAAAATTTGATTGATAGATTCCTTTGATTCTGCACAAGCATCTCACAAACTGCTCATTAAAGCTTCAATCATCTCCTATAAGTTTTTATTTGTCCCTTTAGGACCATTCATTCCCCTAGTATAGTTAAAAATGGTAATATATTTTCTAAACTCTGAAGACAAATTTAATATTTAAAAAGGATTTCTCAGAATGTATTACAAACAAACCAAATGGAAACCAAACTTTATTTAAAGGCTAAATAAAATGTTTAGCTTGAACATAAATATATAAAGATGTATATCATACATGTGAAGAGTTTAGAGACACAAATTGAGCTCCAAGGGTATAGACAAAGAAAAAACAGGTAAAGAATGGGACATGTCAATACTGTAAGGTCATAGAGTCAGAGCACACTTAGGGTTCCAGCTACTTCAGTTCATTTGGGCCAGACCACTGGCAGCTAGCAGTGCTGCCAACACATATAAGACTCGGGTACAGTAAAATATAAGTGAACATTTTTGCAATAAAGGTACACTGGTAACATGGGTGTCAGGTAGCTGCTGTTGAAACAATTCAGTTTGTTGCATTTTCTGCATTATATTGGAAGGTCTTCTTGACAAGCTAAAGTGTTACAAAACAATATTGTGATACACACGAAAAACACTACCAAGTATACAGCAATAAATGTAAATTAGAAAGACCCCATCATTAAAATTGACTGAATCCACCTACATTAGATCATTCAAGTGATATTATGCTCACCCCTGTATATCCAACAGAATGCCAATACATTTTAGTGATAGAACAAGGTTAAAAAGCTGTGGCAGGATAATATCAGTGGAACATCCACCCTACCTCATTTACTGGATACAATACCAGCACAGGGTTTCAAGGACATAAACTCGTATGACAAGTACAGTCACTAATAATTACAATGACCATACGGAGTAGGAGAGGAATTTCAACTTCAAGCATTAAATGTTGTATAACATGCTCTCTAAATATTTATGCTTTAGAAATATCTAGACCTGTTCCTTTCTATCTAAAATGGGAATATGTCTTCATTGTTCAATTATTTTGACAAGAACTGTTTTTTATTGACTTTATACGGAATCCCCTAGAATTTTAATGAATGTAGTATGGGACACTAGGTATGCAGTGACTAATCATAGAACAGAAGGCTGCAACCCCAGAAGAACCCTTTATGATAAAGGAAACAAACCCCTATGGGAGGATGCAGATACAATTAACTTTTTTACTGCCACTGTTGTCATAGGAGGGTAAATTAATTATCACCTGAAAGCCCTCTATTTGTGATTTCTATGTCACATCCAATTGTTGGATTATTAACAAATAGTAAATGTGTATTACGATGGCAGGTAAAAATACAGCATTTTTCAATTTAATATTTACCTCACATGATTTTTATATTTGAACATTATTGATATTTTAACAATTCATCTCATTGTGAATTAATAGTCTTGGCCTTGTATTACAATAATTTATTAATTGGTTTTGAGACATTTTACACTCTCCTGGGGTCTCTTGAAGTGTCTCCCTGGCATTTTTAACCTTGATTAACTGTACCTACTCAATACAGCTTAGTGAAATCTACCTTCTGCTCTTCTCTCATATAAGGCCTCCCTAGCAATATCCGCCACTCTTTCCATTAAATATCTCCAAAAAAGCTTGACATTATTCATCAACAATCTCACTCACATAGCTAACATGTCTGCTAAACTTTAACACCTAATCATTGCCACAACCCAAGGCTAAATGCCCTAATCCCACAACCACCATTTTCCTGTGTTCCTTGACTAGGCTCTTCATGGACTTAATTTGATTCAGTTCTTAGAGAGGAATTTTTCCAACCAATCCCATTGCTTTCGCTGAGCCCTTTAGTAGGAACAGTCAGTCACAGGGGGCTTTGAAGATATTTCCTCTGAAGGTGTCTCACTGGAGATCCCAGTATCTCCATTCTCTGCTCCGTTGCTCAGTGATATCTTCTCCAGTGCTGCAAAGTGGACACAGATTCATATGAATAACAATTAACAATGGCAAGAAGCATCCCTCATAACCATAAAACTGTTAAATCATGGTGTCTAAGCTTGTTTTAATCAGAAGCTTGAGGTGGAGAGGAGGTATGATTCCATTACAGGGTTTCAATGAATATTATATTGTACTTTCTAGGAACTATACTGTAGTTTCTCACTGGTAACAGAGCTACCTTATGTAACCTTGGTTCAATTAAAACAAACCATGCACTGAGTGAACCATCCACATAATTTAGTTGGGCATGATTTTACAATCTAAACTTTTGTTGCTGTTGTACAGCTTTTTCCCCAGAACCTGTTTGTCTTTTTTCATAAAAAGCGACTGAGATACACTCTATTCCTTTTTTGGTACAACAGAAAAAAATGATATATACATAACTGGCATTAAAGGAGACATGTGAGACATATGCCTAACCAGAAAATCCGATCAATCACAAGAGACTGGTGGACCAGCTGGCCAATCAGAGCAGAATGGGCTTTTTTGCGAGAGGGGGCAGGAGCTAAAACCAAATGTCAGATGAGTTGCAGCAATAACTGGTATAAGGAAACTGAAGCCTTTTCTGAACATTAGAGCAAACAAAACTTTTCAAGTAGAATCCCAAATTAAAGGCATGAACCTGAAAATTAGTCAAATATGTCTCCTCTAAAACACAGACTGATAATACAAGATGACAGTCACTAAAACTGTCCAATGAATGACATGCCTATCAATCTGTTTAACTCGATGTTAGACACATAACCCACACATAAGCTCTTTGAGTACTAGAGTAATGCTGACTGGCTGGTAAGCATGTATTTCCACAAAGGTAGTTCCACCTGTCATAACCGGTTGGTTGGACAAAATAACTAATAATAAAATAAATAATTTTCATCAGCCCAAGCAAAAATGGTTGACTGGGGAGGTATCTCACTCATATTGCTTTAAGACCCGTTCTATGTTTCACTATGGAATGTGGTAGATTCAAGATTAAAGACTTTTTTGTCATGTGCACAACAAGTACATTTAGCAGTTGCTGGCAATGAAATGCTTGGGTCACAGGCTCCCTTTCAGTCACGTCTTAAAACAATCCACAAGCAAAAAAATAATAAAATAAAAATAGAATGGACAAAATAAAATACAATATATAACATAAAACTAAAGTGTTAAAATTAAATATGATAAAATATACAGCTAAAAAGTAGTGCAAATATTTTACTGAAAAGTAGCTCCTGTATTGCCAAACAAGCATATCTAGCATCCAGCAACCAGCAAGAGAGATGCTCTGTTCCAGTTAGGACTCCAAGACTGAGATGCCTAGCATAGAAATGAAAACAAAGGTAAAAGGCAGCATAGATGCCCTGAAGATTAACTCACCTCATTAAGACTAAAGCCTAGTTTATGCTTCACGTCGACGGCGTAGGTTCGGCGTCGACGTGATGCAGTCGTTGAGCATTCGAAGTTCTGCGTCGAGGGAACGCGTTGCTCTGCAATTCACAGCCATGTCGCTAGGGGGTATGGCGGTGTGTTTGTCTGGTTATAACCGAATCCTCGCTTTTTCTTCCGTAAAGTAAACAACAGTAAACAATGGCGACCGAGGTGGAGCAGCTGTATTTGGAGTTGGAGCTCATCAATATTGAAGAACAAATGCTTATATTGCAAATGTTGAAGCGCAGGCGACAGAGAAGAAGTTTGCAGAGGTGGTTTTTACGATATGGTGTTTCTTTAGTCTTGCACATAAAAACACAACAACTGCTAATATGATACCTGTGCACAGAACAGTATTCACATATACTACAAAGCCCCTGAAGAGCAGGACCACACCCTTGTTCAGGGCCCCTTGATGTGCATCAGGGAGAGAAAGCACTTAATGCTGCAGGTATAGTCTGCATCCTGATGGTCAATGAGCCACTGTAGTTATATTATCTGTTCTCACTTAGACACAATCACCCTCGAGCAACAGAATGAAATGTTTCAGAATCACTGCAGAGAGCTTTCAAAAGCTGATGTGAGCTTAGTGCAGACCATTGCTCCAGCAGTCCTCTGGCAGAACATCACTAATAAGTACTTTCCTGGAAAGTTCAGAGCTTATAGTTCAGGAAAGGCAGGGCTGTCCCGTGAAACAACACTGTAACAGACTCCAACATAACCAAAACTCTCCATGAGCAGGGTCTAGGCCTGACAAATTTACCCAACGTAGCTCGTAAGTGAAAGTGGCTAAAACAAAGATTGTACATGCCATCAGACCTTGTAGTCGAGGCCATAATCTGAATTTAACAGATTTATGTACATTGAAAATTCTTTAGTGGGTATTTGTGGGTGTGGGCATGCAAACTTGAACACAGCTCAGAGGAGAATATGAGAGGACTTTTAGGCTTAAACCTGGTCAAAATTACGCTATTTCGAGTTGAAATTTGAATGTCTGGTAGGGCTGGGTGATAAAACGCTATAATTATGATTATACAAATTTACCTTGATAGAATTTTAAGATACGTTGATATAACTTTGCTATAACTCAGCAGAACACAACAGCCATTGAAATAGTGAAAGAATAGTGCCACGCCGAACCAATCATGTGGCTAGAATAGGTCAGGTTAGGTTGATGCACACAGCAAGTGTGTAGGAGGAGCAGCAGCACATGTCTTAATTGTTTGGGTGGACGACTATGCATCGATGTAGTGACTGAATATAATAATCATGTTTTCTGCTACATTCATAGTTTTAGCAGGTTTCCACTGCTGAATAATTATAACCACCGCTTCTTCAGGATCAGGACAGACATATATTAAAGGCCGAGTCGTCCTGTGTCAGAGTCTCTGTCGGAGTCTGTTTCCTCCTCCTCCCGCAGATTAATAATAATAATAATACATTTTATTTCAAAGGCGCCTTTCTGTCAACCAAGGACGACGTTTTAACTTCACTGTTGCAGAAAAAACGACGCCCGGCTTATCCAGGAACATAAATATGAATTCATCAGGTTTTTAATTCAGATCAGTTCTACGTTTTAGTGATTACAAAGCATCAGAGGAGCAGAGTCACTTGTTGACCTGCGGACTAATGCGCATCAGTGGTGCTTATTTAAGTTAAGATAAAATTATATTGATCCACACACTGGGTAAATTCAGTTGTTACAGCAGCAGACAGGTCAGAATGAGGTAGATGAGAGAACAAAGAAATAAAAAAAAGGCAATAGAATAACATAACATAAAATAAAAAATAAATAAAAATGTAATTAAAAAATGCTGAATATGTACATTATATACACTCTAGTGGTTTGTAAGAAATGTTATAAGTTAAGTGTAGTGGCACAGGATGATTGAATGAGTAAGTAAAATCTGTTTTGTGCATAAGAAAAAACTTTTGTACATAAGAACATTGTAGATAATCATAAATTTGCCCAAAATTATTTTCTGGTTATTAATTTGATATATATTGATATCAACTGACATGAAAAAAAATTGTCGTGTAAGGTTTTTTTCCATATCGCCCCACCCTATTATTGGGTCTCTGGACACTTGGATGACACCCAACGAGCAGTATGGAGGCATGTTATGGTTTTTATTAGATACCTTAAGATTTACTTTGAGGACACAAGCAGGTAATTCGGTCAGGACCCATCTCACCCCCTCCACCAGTCCTTCATGTTACTGCCATTAGGCAGACATTACCAAGACCTTCTTGCTCGGAAAAACATCTACAAGAAATCCTTCCTTCCCTTTGCAATAACCACCCTTAACAATTTAAAACAAACTGTATTTTACCCTAGTGAGTATTGTTGAGCCTTGTTATTATATATGTATCATTTGTCTTAAAATGTGACTTATGTGTGAATATTTGAGCCCAGTCAAAAGGAACATTTGTCACATTAGGACAGACAAAGTTTATCTAAGCTTTAATTTGAATCTGTCTAAAATCTACTTTTTTAAACTGGGTCTGATTCCGAATTGTGGCCTGTCTATAGTCAGACAGGCCACAATTCTGTGGTAAAGATGAGCTTAACACAAACTCTAGCAATCCAGAATATGTAGTGTAAAGCAGCACGAGGATTCTTAAGCTCCCTAAATAAAGAGAAAACATGTATTTTATAAATGAAGCATTGGGTTTGTTTAAATTTAATACATACCCTGCAATGATGCTGAACTGTTGATAGTTGGCGCTGTGCTGCTGTCCTCCAGTTCATCCAGGTAAAGTCTGTAGCGATGGCCACTGTCGTCTTCATACTCCACATTCTCATCATCGCTGTCCACCTCTGGAGCCACATAAACCACTTCAAACTCTATCTGTCCTTGCTAGAACAGACAAACAGGATGAGCACATTAAGAGACAAAAAGTAGTGTGAACATGTGTGCACACCTACAGTATATTACCTGCTGGGACAAAATAGTGACCGCCTCTTTGTGTTTAGCATCTCGCAAATTAATGCTGTTGACAGCAAGGATGGCATCTCCAACATGCAGACCTCCACATCTGTCTGCTGGCTGACTTGGATGGATCTCTGAAATTAGAATGGGAACACCATGCTCCTTCCCACCCTGATGAGAACACACATACAATTCTTAACTCCTCTGGATGAGTGCATCAATTTTAAGGCAATTTTATGTTGATGTGAGGAATGTTTTAGTAATCTGACAGCGGTATTAACCAATGACATCATGGCAGCTCCCAAAAATGAATCCAGAACATCTAGTAGTTGGCTGCAGTTCAGGTCATGAACCTGCCTCATCCATGTTAGTCAATAGTACATTGACCAAACTAAAAAGTTTAATTTTAATTTTGATTAGAAATCAACAGATTAGCTTCAGATGTATAATTTGTCTTCATTTCTGTACAGTGGGAGTGAGTGTAAACGTGTTGTCCATCTTTATTTTGTTATTGGTGTTGACCAATCAATAGGACTGCCAACACTTTTGTCTATCTTCACAGTAACTCACATCAAATCAGACTGCACTTTTACAGGGACTCTGTTTGCTTAGTTTCCTTTTCTAATGTGCCTTCAGACAGTGAACAAATGCCACTCCATTCTCTTCCTGCAACACAGAGACTGATTTTAAATTGGCCAAATGTAGCCAAAAACAGCCTCCTCCAATCCCTCAATAGCCCTGTAGCATTCATCAAAGGCTGCAAGCATCTACCTACAGTAATCTAATCATGAAGCTAAATGGAGTGGGCTGTGGCTTTAAATAGAGGGAATAGTTATCCATGTGACTAAAAACATCATATATAATAATATCATCAATATCATCACATCATCATTAGGTCCAGACCAGATAACCACACTCATTTATCTTCATTAAAGGAGACATATTATGCCTTTTCAGTATATGCCTTTGTGTGTGTAGGTGTGCATACTTAAAACTACTTAACATTTAAAAGTCTTCAGAGGAGCTCCTCTCTCCCACAGAAAACGCTGCTCCTGAAATTGCTGAATCACCTCATCATCACTTTCTCTAATACGTCCACACCTTTGACGTCACGTTGCCTATAATCAGTATAATGAACGCCTGGCAGCTAGTCTGTCACACCACTAACAATGAGTTTTCTCTGTATATAATTTCAAAAAATGATGAGTCAAAAATTCAATGGTTAAAATGCATTTTTCAATAATACAACCCCAACCTGGTATAGTGTTCACCTCACTTCACCAAGAACTGCTAGCACATCCATGTTAGCTGGCTGATTGATTCATTTTTTGCTTCTGTATTTCATAGTACATCACAGCAGACTCCTGTCTGTGAACAAAATAAATCATACCTAGCAACTATATACATGTTCCAAGATATGGTTTGCCCAGCGGACCCTCCACAAACCATCTCAGTGGGCACGTGGGGGAGGGTGGACAGGGACAGAGCGAAACTCTTCTGCGTTGCATGCGTTTTGTACACCTCAGGATGATAAACGTGTCACATCCTGTGTCTGTCACATCCTGTGTCTGTCACATCCTGTGTCTGTCACATCCTGTGTCTGTCACATCCTGTGTCTGTCACATCCTGTGTCTGTCACATCCTGTGTCTGTCACGCAAGTGCGGACCACAAGGTGAAAATTTTATGTAAATTGAATTAAAGTTTTAAAACGAGGCTTAATTCCTGTTGCCAGTAAGTGGCGCTATCACTACCACAAGATACAGACTAATAGATCTGTTCAGGTTGGGGCTGTGACTCTGATCATAGGTTTTAACTTTGGAGATTGAACAATCCACAGTGGTGTTAAAAAAAACTTCCTGTTTGATGGTGAATCAGTAGGTAGGGCTATGACCCTGCATTAATATATGTGAAATAGGGAGCTGTTCAGGCCTGGACTCTGATCATGTGACACCATTTTGGTGCTGATTGAACAACGCAGAGTTATAATAAATCCCTCTTTTTTGGTGAATCATCAAACTTTGACACCTTGCCACGTTCACACCGTGTGACGTACACTAACGAAATGGTAGTTTTAATCTCCATGTTGTTAAGATGACACTCACTGAATTTGAAGTTGATCTGATGAAATCTCTAGGAGGAGTGCGTTCAAATACACAAGTAAAATGGCCACTAAATCAAAAATGGCAGACTTCCTGTTGCATTTTTCATAATGCTCCTTGAGACATTTTTGTTTGTATGGTCCTGCCTGCTAGTGTAACGACTAAATTTCCCTGGTGTGTGGATCAGTCAAGTTTTATCATTATATCATCTTAACTTATATATATATGCACAGCGCTATTCTCTTTTTCACTTTTTTGGCAGCAAATATTTTACCCATCTGTCTAAACACAGTAAAATGCAATTCAGTCCGTCAGCGGACATGTCATGCAGAAAAAATTAAACAGTAATGTTACTAACCACTCTGAAACATCCTGCTCCAGTCTTCTTTTTTTTTGGGACTACCGGCTCCTCTCTGTTCCTATCGGACTCTGTGTTAAACTGGGCTTGTTAGAAATTTGAAATTCTTATTTTTAGCTTAAGCAGCTCGGCAGCTCAGCCTGTAACCTACTTCCGCTAATGCTCAATGGGCGAGACACTTCCGATATGCGTTGGAAGCAGTTAACCAGTCACAAGAGGTTGGACCAGCTGGCTAATCAGTTCAGACAAGCTTCTTGTGCAAGAGTGTTTCAGAGAGAGCATCAGAGTTAGTTGCAGCAAAAGACAGTATGAAGAAACAAACGTTTTCTGAACTTGCATCAAAACACATGGAATTGGTGGCTACTTAAAATAAATCGCTTGTGTATCTTCAAATGGGTGTCATGGCCACTAAGAGAAAGAAAAAACTTTTAATT
Organism: Paralichthys olivaceus; assembly: GCF_024713975.1. Taxonomy (NCBI): domain Eukaryota; kingdom Metazoa; phylum Chordata; class Actinopteri; order Pleuronectiformes; family Paralichthyidae; genus Paralichthys; species Paralichthys olivaceus. The sequence goes on along the minus strand of NC_091111.1, from coordinate 565,576 downwards.
ATTTTTTTTTCTCTTACTGTGATGGAGATTCCCAGCCCCTCATGATCATCTTTTACTAGCACCACCTTCCTGATAGGGCCTACTCCCTGGGTTTTCTTCAGTAGGTCTGGGTCCTGTAATTACATTCACACATAAAGACAACCTTGATAGCACAAATAAAATGTATCAACAGTTTCACTTGCTCTTAAGTTTTACACTCACATGCCCCACCGGAGAGGTGAGAGGTTTCTTAGGATCATTGCGACCTCTACATGCTCGGATGACAGTCTTATGACGGTGAAGGTGAATCTCTGCCTCCAGCTGGTTCCAAAGCTTGTCATGAGCTGGCCCTTTCATGTCACGGCCTAGTAACTGGATCTGCTGCACTCTAGAAGACAAACTCCAAAAAATCTGCTTGGCATTTCAGCCTATCTACACATTGCATACACTGCACCTAGAAATGTTATAAATTATTGCACTTATTATTATTATATATATTATATTATATTATATTATATTATATATATATATATAATATATATATATATATATATATATATATATATTATGTAAAACTGTAAAATTCCTCACCTTCCAGCCAGTTCCTTGTCCAGGTATTTAGCAGCCAGTCTGGCGCCATACACTTCGGCCTGCAGTACTGCCATGTGCCTGCGAAGGGCCTCGTTTTCCTTCTTATATAGTCTCACTTCAGTATCCAGCCTTGCCTCTACTAACTTCTCCTTCTTACTAGCCTCCAGCTCCTGTTCCTAAAAGAAGCACATCACACACACAGGTCAAACACAACTCTTGATGTCGAACAAAGCACCTCATAGAAGAGGTGGTTTTCACAACAGTTGACACACGAACCTATTTCATTAATATGCCTTTGCCTTTGTTTCTACTTGGAAAGGGGAAGTGATTTGGTAAGAATTATTTGAAACTACAGCTACATTTCTCAGATTGAATATATCTGAATGTATATCAGATTGTTTCAATGGTCTGTATTTGTGTAGCACTTTTCTATGCTTTAAGACCACTCAAAAGTAAAGACTAGTCACTGTCAAGAGCTTTACATGACTGTTTTAGTTTTTTAATTCAAAATGTCCCCCTTTATGTTTCTATCCTTCCACTGCAAATCAGAACAGAGGAAATGTTTTCCAGATGAATGTGTTTTTTTCTTTTTTACTGCAATTTAATGATAATTAGAATTCAGTTTGATAAATCTAGCCTATGTGAGAATAAAATAAAACTAACAAAGTAACTGAGCTACATTTTGATGGTACAACCTCATTAACCAAGTGTGTCCCAGTATACACATGCTTGTAGACATTTGACCACTTTTGGCAAGTGCTGGAAAAGCTTCACACAAGTAGACACCAATCAATTGCCAATACTGCAGGTGACAGAAAATTGATGTCTGGCAGTCTAGAAGAGAAAGGAGAAAGCTACAACTCTTGTCTCTCTCCTTTCTTCCTCTGACTTTAAGTATCACTGACTGTCAAGTCTAGCTACAAAAGCCGTCAATTACATGGAGACTGTGAGTGTTTTTCAGCAGGATTATGCAAAAACTACCTGGTGGATTTCCATGAAACTTGGGACAAGAAAACACTATCCGTATTTTTTTTCACTTTCAATAACATTGTTGTTGACATTTTTACCAATTTCCCAGTAAAAAGAAAGGCAAATTTAGGGGCTAATTTCCGTAAGTGTCTTCTATGGTTTAATTTAATTTATAGAAACTGATATTCCTTGCAGGCAACACAGTGGTGCAGTGGTTACTGCCATTGTGACCACACAGTGAAGGTTCGACCGGGGTCTTTCTGGGTGGAGTTTGCATGTTTTCCGACAGTCAAAAAACATGCAGACTGGGGAATTGGAGACTCCAAGTTGACCATGAGTGTGAATGGTTGATTGTCTCTATATAGCTGTACATGCACTGAACTCCTCTTTGCCCTAAACTTACCAACTTTTCCACTGGTGGTGTTGGCTTAAGGGGGTAAAAGAGGAAGAGCAGAGAGACGTCAGGGATTGCAGAAATTCGACAGAGATGTAAGTATTTTAACCAATTAAGTGGTGGCTATATAGCAAATATGGACCTCAGAGTTGGGAAAAGGTATAATTAAACACATTGGAAGTAATGAGAGAGCAGGAATAGGCAGCAAAGAAACAGCAGCGATGTCATGTGACAACTTAACATCTCACAATGTTTTTGCACTTATGTTTTTGTGTGTCATTCTGTTTCTGATGTATCACACTATTGTTGTTGTTTGTAAATATTATTAATTGCATTAAGATTTATTTGTATCAAAGCTTTCAGACAAAAATGAAGATCAAAACTTGACAACATAAAGTTAAAAACAAACACATTAGACTGAAAATCACACTTGAATTGCAAAGCATTGTCAGTAGAGAAAGTAAACATTTGGTCAAATGATCTACATGCAAATGTTTATGTTAGGATAATGTTGCTGTGAAAATAAAAATATACAGGAGTTAGGGTCATTTTAAAAGGATGTAGGGAGAAGCATTTGAACTTGTGTTGAAATTGGAATTAATGTTACCAATCTACTTAATTCACCTGAATAAAACCAACTAACCAGCATCATGATGGACGGCCACGTTTAACATAGCAGTTCCACACAGGACCTTTTGTTCAAATGATATCTGGGGATGAAAGCCATGGAACTTCAATCAGTCCACTGGTTAAAGCCTCCATGTGTCACATTCTCTTGGATTCCAAAATCACAGAACCTCTTTGTGAAGTAGATTTTTTTAGTAACGACAAGATCATTGACATTACAATGACAAAGACACACAAAAGTGCCTTGCTGCTAGTGCCATAAAAATTCATAAATGCGACAGTAGTTTCTTGGGTGTAGTAAGTGTTCAGTGGGCTCACTGAACCCCCTAATGGCCATAGCAAAAAATGAAAAAGAAACAATTATCTATTGTAAAGTCCTGCTCTATAATAATAAATACGAAGGGTAAACCAATTGTGTGACTGAAGTAAAACTTAAATCAACACATTTTAAATGCTGTCCATAGCATCTCCTTCTCCCACCTACCAGTCTGTCCTTGATGGTGTCAGAGTCCTCAGCTTGGCCTTGTTTAGTGTGAAGCTGCAGCTGAAGAGCATGAAGCTGCAAGAGCTGGTCATGGACCTCTCTTTCTACCACCGCCCGCTCTGCTTTGGCCTCAGTCAGCTCAGAACGCAGGTCAACCAGCTGAGCCTATAGTTGAGGGGATGATCAATAGAGAGAAAGAAGAAAGAGCTCAATAGGGAAAGACACCAGAGGTAAATATGGTCAGATGCAACTGTGTGTGTCTGTGCGCTCCCACACAGCGCAGACACACAGGCCCGCCCCCCTCCTCCACTCACTCGCTCAGAGCGACATACACAGTGAGATCAGAACTCGTTCATGAAGCAGCAGGTCAGAGACTTAGTTGAAAAACAGTGGAAACAGTGAAACACAGTTTCTCTCTGGTCATAGCTGCTCAGTGATCAGCTGCTTCATGATCAGAGCAGAAGCTGCAGTTGGTTTGTATCGAGCTGGAGTTTCTGTTTCCTCCTCCTCTCTATATAAACACTCATCATTAGTTATCAGGACCTGGTGTGTACATGAAGTAACTCAGTGTTTGTTTGATTCCAGAGTTTATGCGACTCATTTAAACATCATGAAAAATGACTCGCCAACATGTTGTGCTCAGTACAACATGAGACGAGACGCTCACAGTCAGGACTAAAATGACCGGAGCGACATGATCCAACACCATCGAATAATAACTAAACACATGATCGTAAGTTTGTTAATAAATCATCCAAATAAAAAATTAACTTTGAACCCGTTCTTTTTAATTGTGCACTGACACAACACTGCAAACAGCAGCTACTGCACAACAGCCAACATTGACAGGCAGAAGTAGTAGAACTGGATCATCACACTCCTGTGAGCAATCCTGCATGAGACTGAGGTTAGGACCGCCTTTACTCGTTTACATATGGACACAGAAATACATAAATAAATACATGTGGAAATAAATGTAAGTCATTTATGCATTTTCAAAGTTATTTATACATTTATTTATTATTACTTAAGTCGTTTCTGGTCCTCCATACAGATAAGTGACAATACATCAGTGGATCATGATGCCAAAAGCCAGTGAGTCTGCATGACATATCAGTACAGTGCAGCGTTAACCGTGCATTGCACATAACTTGCTGACCTCTAGTTTGTGGTTGAGTTGGAAGACCGTCTGGGTTTTATGACACAGCTGAGCAAAACAGGAGCTGAGGCTGGTCATCTTCTGTCGACCCTCATACGTAATGTCGACCTGATCTGGGTCTATTTCTCCGAGCAGGAGATCCACGTCCACAAATGCCTTGTCAAATTCTTTCTCCAGCACTTCTAGCCAACGAAATATGGTAATTCCGGGGCCCGGGCCCGAGCTATGGCCCGCCGGGGAGCATCCAGCCGAGGCGGACATGGCGTGAGTACAGCACAGCACAGCACAGCCTTACCGTTAGCGTTAGCCTACTAGCCAATTTTGATCGTGACCAACGTTAACGGTTATCCTCTCTTTTAGCCAATAATAAGAAAGAAAATAAAAAAGAAATAACGAAAGAATCCGATAACTGAACTGTGTATTGGGTTCGTGGAGTAAAGTCTGACAAAATGCGTTTTCAAATTCTGACGAAAAACAATCAAACCAGGAAGTCACCACACTGGGCTCCCGACTAAGTCTGGGATATCTACTTTGGTCTGCCTATCTGAAGGGAGGAGCAGTGGATAACAGAGCTGTACTCTTCTTCTATCAATTGGTGCTAGTTGGCAAACAACTTACAGTTGCACTACCGTCATCTTCTGGAAAGGAGTGTAGATCATTTTCAGTATTCCCTCATACATTTCTCCACTGCATGTTCTGTAATATATATCTAATAAATGTTCCTAATTGTTATCAAATTACCTCTGTGATGTATTCAAGCAACAAAATATGCATTGAGTTGCTGACATTTTTTATGTAACTAAAAATATTAAAAATATATATATACTGTATATTTGAATTGTCCTATTTTATCAAATCTGATTGATACTGTGGGACAGCATGCTCTGGGTATTCCTGGACAGTTATTTAACTTCTCTAAATGGGGAAAATATGCATTTAGGGACTTCCTGAGGCAAAACAAATTTGATAAACTAAAGAGATGTAGCATATGATCTGCAGTTGACAGACAGTGTTATTGGTAAATACAGTATGTCCCTGTCTGTTTAAACTGATAGTATGGTTAGCTAACTATTCCATATTCAGTTAGTTCCAAGGACAGAGCTGATCTAAAAAAGAACCGAAGAGTCTTTCCTGTGGTCTGCAGCCATTAGTTTCACCAAACATGTGGAAAAGACAATAATGATGAGAGGTCTCTCACTGTTTGTTCCCAGAGTAGCCCCATTAGAATGACAAATTATTTAATTAATCCTTTTTATTTTTATTACTTGCTGTTGATTGAATTTCAAATGTTTAAAATGCGATCCACCTTTGATAGAATGTTCTTAATGAGTAGTATTGTTTCTTTGTTTAAAATAGAGTTTTTTATCAAAAAATATGACTTTTACATTTTAATATGAATTCATTACATTTATATTATTAATATATTAAATAATCTTAGTGATTCTTTCTTCATGCTTTTTAAAACTGGTAATATTGACCTTGACAGACATAAAAAAGGGGATGTAGGTTTTGTTTAAAGTCTAATACAAATTCACAGATTACAAAGTGTCCAGTGTGCCCAAACCTCATTCTAAATACAGTATGTCCCCTTTCATTAGGTTCCTTCCTCTCATTTCTCCTACCCTGCAATGTTACTGTCTGCCCTGACTTCCTTAGTCCCACTGTTCTCGCCATGTCTTTTTCATGTCTGAATTGTTTACTTTTGTAACGAGTATGGTTTGAACCCAAATGTAGCACAACAAGCATTTGACAGTTGGGAACAGTCTTTATTCTCACAGCAGATCAGGTGGCAGGCAATACAAAAAGCAAAAAGGCAAAAGACTTGGTCGAGGACGGAAGGCAGAGGTGATTACCAGGTTTCAGACGAGGCAGGTTAGTCAGAGACAGGCAGGGTCGGCAACAGAGAATCAGTCCGGAGATGAGTGCTGGATAGTCTTGCATGAAGGCGTTGAACAATCTGGCAACTGACTGAGAGTGGAGCTGGTGAATATATACCGGGCTGATTGCAGGTGATGAGGAGCAGCTGTTTTGGGTTGGTCAGAGGGTGTGGCTCGGCGGGCCGATGAAGCAGAGGCGGAGACCATGGAAAAGTACTAAGAAGTGGGAGGATGGGAGACTGACTGTGACAACTTTTTACTTCTTCCTTGCTTTATTTATTATTTATTCAATAACCATACTTATTTCTATTTTCCTTGTTGCTCCATTTGCATGTTTGTCTGCCAGCTCATTTCCACACCAACGTATGCAGGAATACACATGATTTTAATTTCTGTTTGTGCCCTCTTTATTCAGATTTTTATTTGTATAATATCCAACACCATGTCCTGTCTTGAGTTTTGACTGCATGTGTTAAAGATCCTTTTATTGTTAACTGTAGCAAACATAAATTCAAACAAAGCCTAAACATAAGTTGTCCAGCAGCCTCCGCTGGCATCTTGGCAGCTCAGCTCAGCTCCATGCAGTCTCTTTCTCCTTCATGTCTTTCTATCCATCGTGGCAGCTTTATAATCCAAGGAGAGTAATTGGCCAACTAGCCTCAACTGTGCGAATTAACTCTCCCTTGTTCAGCTGGAGGTGTTCTCCAAACCACCTCCACAAATGGTCACAACAGAGTAACATGAACAATTGTCACTTCCTAGTCTTCCTCACCCTACATCACCCATTCCAACAGCAAATTCACGACTAGAATTATTGTCACTCTCTATGTTACATAAAGGTGTTTGCATCCTATTAGATAGTTAAGCCTAAAGCATGCCTACTTAACTCACATTGTATCTTTACGTCTTGCAACTGGTGTAATATGCAGAAGAGTTCGACGTGATGTCTCTTTGACTGAGGCATCTGAATTAGATATGAGTCCCTGAGCATAGACACTGCAATGTACTGCTAGTTGGCCCTTTATATATAAACTGACCTAGGGTATTGCTTGGATTACCTTGGATACCTTGACAAATCGGACCCTCATCCCCCTTAGGCGACATTTCTGGTGGCCGTTTATCATCTCAGACACCCATGCCTTTGTCCTGCCTTGCTCTGTCTGCGCACACTCCAAGACCCCACATCAACTGCCAGCCTCCTCCACCCACTACTTGTACCTGGGTGGCCATAGTCCCACATCACGTTGGTTTTTGTACTGGACTCCCTTTGTCACAAGGTAACACCACCATTCTTACCCTTGTCAATCGGTTCAATAAAGCTGTTCACTTCGTGGCTGTTACTAAACTCCCCTCAGCTTGAGAGACATGGTGCATCATGTCTTCTGTCTCCATGGCATCCCATTGGACAGGGGGTCCCTAGTTAATTTTTCTAGAAGGCTTTCTGCAGGGCCCTAGGAGCATCAGTGAGTGTGTCTCCTGGTTACAGCCCACACACTACTGGTCATCTGAAGCAGGTGAACCAGAACCTTGAGGCGGCACTCTGATGTGTGGCATACAAGATCCCAGCATCCTGGAGCACACATCTCCCTTGGGTGAAGTATGCCCACAACTCCCTTTCAAACACAGCTACAGTTATGTCAGCATTTGAGTGCTCAATATGTTTCAACTACCTCTGTTTCCTATCCAGAAAGATGACATTCCCTCTTTACTGGGCCAGGTCTAAAAAAATGGGCAGTAGTGGGCAATGCCACCCAAATTTCTAGAGTTGAAGTTGGTGCCTCTCTGTCTGGGGCATCTGAGTTAGATATGAAAGTCCCTAAGCATAGACACTACAATGCACTGATGGTTGGTCCTTTATCTATAACCTGACCTTGTGTACTGCTTAGAGAGAGAAGGGAATCTGTGGAATTAGCCAGGCACTCTTCTCTAAATGGTGTACAGATATATTGTAATATACACTATATGTACATAATGGCATAATAATAGTGGCTTATAGAGTAATGTGTGAGGATATACTAAAATTCCTCAACAGTTGCCCCCTTTTCAATCATCATAAACACAACCCTACTATCACAATAAAACCTGTGGGACATCTGCTCGCCATAGTAATGAAAAAAGCTCTACAATACAATGTGTAAAACAAATTCAACTATGGAAATAGTCTCAAGCATCAAGCAATTAATTTGAACCCCCTCTGTAAAGGGGGCTGTCCCAGGCAAACATCTCTCGGCCAATTTGAGGGCTCTGCGGCAACCATTTAGTCCTTCTGCTTATTTTCAAGATGTTATTCAAATAATACATGATAACATAACAAACATAACAAGTACAAATGAGACATATTTCTTGGATCTAGTATAACAATTGAGTCAAAACAGTCTGATTAGGAAAATAAAATCACAACACAACGATTCTTCTGTCTTCTTTCGTCGGAGCAAGCCAGTGGGTTTTTAAACCACCAGGGCTGCTCTTTATTATATATCCTTTTTCTTCTCTCACCTTCAGAATGATCATTGATAAGTATTACTTATATACTGTATATTAAGGACCAGTGTTACATAAATAGAACTACTATGTATATTGAAACACAATATTAATCAACGTACATCAACATTTCAGACCCTTGTTATTCATGTCAGTTGTATTTGTATAGCACCAAATCTTCCTCTAATTCAGAGTGGGGACCCTTACCTCATATCTATTGTGTCTCAGGAGTGAGGCCTCTGACCATAGCCATGCTCTTGCACTTCCCTAACATGATAGGCAGCCTCACTGCATTTTAAGGAGAGGAATCAGTGTCTCAGAAAACAAAAATCACATTAACCATCATCATAATTAACATATTGTAGAGTCTTCAACCCATGCACATAGTGTCACCACCATGGAGGGGTTACGAGTTTATACACATGGTGATATGGATTCCATTCTCGCAGGATTATCGTTCCAACTTTTCCTGATTTTGTTTTTCATGATAAAACATTTCTATGAAAATATGATCCTCATAGACTTTTAACGGATTCACATAATTAACTCAGACTTGATCAATGTTCTTGCTTTTTTCTCTTTACATAATGAAAACCTGAAATTATCAAAATAAGCCAAAAACCAAAAAGTTAATCATGCGTTCCTCCCAAATAAGCATTGCAGGCCAGCTGAATTACACATTTGTACTTAAAGACAAATATCCTTAGTCAAATGCCCTATCTAAAAATGTTTTAGTCTAAGTATTTAAAATGAAGGTCTGTAGTACTGTTGCTAGCACTGACTGATATTTTGTTATGTCCACCAGATTGTATGTGTAAGAATTTCATGTTAAAACAATTGTATGACAAAAAGCAGCTCATTAAAATGCAACAAATTCATAGTAGAATGGTGCTGTAAAGTAGATCAAATAATATGTAAATATTACTCTGGATATACGGTAAATAAAAGTTAAATATTTTCAAAATTAGATACAAAATTTACTTGCAAAATGTGAGTACATTCTATATCTAGGGTGAAAATCTCAGTAAAATTCCGAAGCAGTCTTTATCTTCCAATTCTTCCTATTAAGTAAAGTTTTCTTGAGGATTCCCCAAATAAAAATAACAAAGAATTTCTGTGTGGAAATTGTTACCTAGTCACTCCAAATTTGTTCTCAGTGTAAATAAAAGTATTTATTTATTATTAATCAATTCCAATTCACAAAGTCTCAATTCAATTCAATATCTTTTTGGTTAAGGTGTGATAACTAGAAATCACACTTAGGGATTTGTCTCCAGATAGAAACAAACATGGATGAAGTCCTGCTATCTCCATCATCTTCTCAGAAAGATTAAATTCATTTACCTTTACATATATAACTTCCAGTCAGGGTCAGGATTTAGGTCGTGTATCTCATCAGCCACACTTACATACTTGGATGTCTGTATTCAGCCTTATTAAAAGAATGGGATTAAACATCAAACATGAATACATAAAAAAACAGCATATTGTAACAGATCCAGTTAAAGGACATTATCTGCATGTTTCTTTTTGCTCATAAGGAACTCAGAGGTTCATGGTTTTAGTCAAGTCTGCTTTGTTCGTCTCGTCCCCTCTTAACCATCAGTGTGATTACCATCAGTCATTCTGCTTGGCAGTTCATTTAGCTATTTTTAGCTTTGTGTGTGACAATATCAGTTGAACTGCTAGTGGCAGATCTAGAGAATTGAATACCAACAACGCCACCTTAGGACTTGCACCTAAAGAATCTAATTTCACATTACTTTCTCTGAGAGGGTTTCCCAAAAACCACCCATGCCCAGGTAAATACACAAATGAATACAGGCACAATGTAGAGTCATTTAACAAGTTTTATTATTCACAGTAGTCTACAATATCTTTATTAATTTAAGTTTCTTTTTAAAACCAGTTCAATAGTTCTTGCATTCCACAAGCCAATAGTGAGCCTTTACTCATGACACAGGTGTAGTAACTAACAAAGTTGACGTGAGGTCCCTGCTCCAAAATAATCAAACAAAAGGAAAAGACAGAAACCAAGCAAAATATCTATATACAAAACAACTGCAAACTCGAATCATAAAAGAAAACATGCAACATGCATCAGTTCGAAAGGTCCTTCACTATGCTGTAGTAACTTCCACCAAATAGTCACGGTCTGACTGAGGTCAGTCTTGAACTATAATACTTAATATTAAAACGGCGTCTAAACCATGAAGGCAGAGCGTCTAAACAGTGCGGGCAGTGCGTCTATAAGCATAAAAGAGCGAGGCACCAAAAAATAAACAATAACCTAGAGGCAAGCTCCGGAAGTAAAGAGTAACGAGGCAAGCGTAACGAGTAACGAGTAGAGAGGCAAGGCAGGGCAACACAGGGAAGACACACAGCCAGCTGTTAGGGTACAACACATAGACACGAGCAGACGAACTATCGCTATGGTTGCGGCACTGTTTACCTGTGCGATTAGCTGCAGCCTGCACACATCAATAATCTGGCCGTTAACAGCTACGGTGGCGGCGGCGGCTAACCGGAAGGGACACATACACACACGCCATCTCGGCTCAACACGCCAACCTACAACAAAGAACTGTCAACACGGCATCTCATAAAAACTTCACAGCGTCATGAGACTGTGCTACATACCTGGAGAACGAACCCACGACACATACCACGCCAGTCCACCACGGCTCGGCAGAAATGCACACCGACTCGCAGAGGAGAGAGAGCAACTAAACCGCAGCGGAGTATATATACAGGTCCGCATATAGCGGCCAATGACGCGGCTCCACTACAGGTACGGAGAAAAGGGCGTGCCACACACCTGGCGCGATAAAATAAACAGACTGAGGGGCACAATCAAAATGCAAGAAATACACGTAAACAACCATCCGGTTACATTCGCGCACTTTATAGTATTTCTTGTGTGTGGAACATTTAAGTTACCAGTACAAGCTCCTCCTCTCGACACAACTCACTAGGAGGAGGATGATGATCCCGTTCTGTTACTTTTGCCTGTCAATGCTGGCTGTTGTGCAGTAGCTGCTGTTTTCAGTGTTGTGTCATTTCACACTTGAAAGAATGAGTTCATAGTTCATTTTTTATTGGGATGATTTAGTAACAAACTTACGATCATGTGTTTAGTTATTAATCGATGTTGTCAGATCATGTCTGAGTGTTTCTCCGGTCATTTTATCATAAACTCTGGAATCAAACAAACACTGAGTTAGTTCATGTACTGATCAGGTCCTGATAATTAGTGATGAATGTTTATTAGCTATAGTGAGAGCAGATCAGAGTAGAGGAGGAAACAGAATGAAATAGTGATGAGTGTTCATCGTATCAGACCATCATGAAATACCAGGAGCGAGAGAAAATGTGTGTGTTTGTGTGTGTGTGCTCCCAGCCAGCACAGAAAATCACACACACACACACACTGCTAACTACACTACAGTAGCAGTTCTCTTTGTTTCTATTGTTGCTGCAAGGCATTTGAGTACATTGTTGTGTCTCAACGTATACCTACCTTATGAGAGGCTTACTTTACAACCAGAGGAGGAGTCTAATCTGACTGAGGCCCAAACCTTCTCTTCCCTGTTGAGTGTGGCCTACAATGTCAAACTGTGTGCTTGGACTCAGATATATTGTTGCTCGCATGGATTTCCTGCACGCCAGCTTCAGCCCTTGTCCACATACGCTTGTGAATCGTCTGCTCTGTTGTCCTGCTGTGGTTGTGGCTGATGGTTGCTGGTTATACAGGTATGTGGCTGATGGTTGCTGGTTATACAGGTATGTGGCTGAAGTCACTCTCTACCCTGCCAGGCTCATTTGCTGTAGTATGCACAATAAATGTACTGCCTCCATTTCAACCTGCATGTGCCCTGTTGTCCTGGCTGTGGGAGACACATGCCAAGGGACCATATTGGAGGTGGTGAGTACTGATTCAACTCCCTTACTCAAGTAAAAGTAAGAAAGTATAGGCTTTGAAATGTACTTAAAGGTCCAGTGTGTAAGATTTAGGTGAAATGGAACTATTGGCAGAAATTGAATGTAGAATAATCCTCATGATGTTTGTTTCATCTAAATTGTATGAATTGTAGTTCTCTTTACCCTAGAAAAGGCTCTTTATATTCAAATGCTTTATATTTACATTGAGGGGGTCCTCTCGGTTCTGCCATGTTTTTTACAGTAGCCTAGACTGGACAGACTAGTCAAAGTCAGCTTTATTGTCAATTTCTGCAATACATACACAGACATATTGAGGAATTGAAATTGCACATACTCTTGGTCTCCCCAGTAACACAAATTTAAGTAAGAAAACTGTAAACACTGAATAAAAAACAAGTCTTAATATCAGAAGATATTAGAAAAATATTAAAGAAGTATAAATATGAAATATATATTATTTCGTGCAAAAAAAGTAGCAAAAACAGTAAACTTTAAGTATAAAATATGAAATCTAAAAAAACAAATAACAAATAACAGAGACAGTGGAATGCAATGAATGAGGGACTGGTGGTTGCAGAATATAAGCTACAGTGGCGCCGAGGATGGCTGCCATGTCTCGAGCTCCTCACCAACTCCTCATTTCTAGTGTCGTTATGTTGTACTTTTTCAGTCTATTTTTAACTTTTTTTGCAGCATGCAAACCGCCCAAGCGAGCCCTATCATTCAGTATGATAGAGAACAACTTCTACTCATCAGGTCGCTGGCAAACAGCAAAAAACCACCACGACCAGCAAACAACAACAATGGCGAGTATCCGTGGTTACCTGTTGGCGCTTCACCTGGGGGGCGCAGGAGACAAAGACGGCGAGGATCCCGGGCCGGGGTCCTATTCAGGCTGAGGAAACGCGAAAACCGGCCTCCTCTACCGAGCTTACTTCTGGCAAATGTCCAATCCCTGGATAATAAGCTGGATGAACTCCGGAGCAGGATGGCATTTCAACGGGACATTAAGAACTGTTATGGTTTTCACGGAGACTTGGCTTGACCCCTCGATCCAGGACGCGCCATTGTCCCGCACGGATTCTCCATTCATCGCCAGGACCGGACAATAAACTCAGGGAAGAGTAAGGGAGGGGGTGTCTGCTTTATGATCAACAAAAACTGGTGCTTAGATGTGGAGATAATTTCTTCGGACTGTTCTCCCAGCTTAGAGCACATCATGATCAGATGTCGGCCTTTTTACCTGCCGAGGGAGTTTACATCTGTAGTTATAACAGCAGTGTATGTGCCGCCGCACGCTGACAACAACACAGAGCTGGAGGAGCTGTACGGAGTTATCGACAGGACAGAGACTTCAAGGCCGGAGGCTGTATTTATTGTGGCCGGGGATTTTAACAGCGCCAACATGAAGAAAGTCCTGCCGAAATACTATCAGCATGTCAGCTGCCCCACGCGCGGTGGAAATACACTGGACCATGTTTACTCTCCTTTTCGCAATGGATACAAAGCCCTCCTCCGCCCCCCCTTTGGCAAGTCGGACCACGTATCTCTTCTCCTGCTCCTCGTTTACCGGCAGAGACTGAAAAGAGACCGACCTGTGACACGGACAGTCCATCGCTGGACCGAGCAGTCAGACTTTGCTCTCCAACACTGCTTTAGCACCACGGAGTGGTGTGTGTTTGAGGAGGAGGACATCAACACTCACACAGACGCGGTCATTTGCTACATCAGCAAATGCATCGATGACGTCGTGCCGCGGATTACTGTACGAACACTCCCAAATCAGAAGCCCTGGATAAATGGCGAGGTCCGAGCCAAACTCAAAGCTCGGGCTGTCGCTGATGATTTGGATGAATACAGGAACTCCAGGTATGCGCTCTGTAGAGCTATTAGCAGTGCTAATAGACATTATAAGAACAAAGTGGAGTCTGACTACAAGGGCTCCAACGCTAGAAACATGTGATCTGGACTAAAAACTAAAACAGACTATAAAAGAACAACAAGTGGTGCAGAGGAAGTGTGTGCATCTCTCCCAGATGAACTGAACACATTTTATGCACGCTTTGAGAGACCCCCGGCTGTGGAGGTACAGAAGGCTCAGGATCCCTGCCCCTGCCACCTGGTTTTAACCAGTGCAGATGTGTGCAGATCCCTAAAAAAGATCAACACACATAGGGCTCCTGGGCCTGACGGCATCCCTGGCCGTGCTCTCAAGGTATGTGCAGTTCAGCTGGCAGAGGTGTTCACAGACATCTTCAATAAGTCACTGCTCCGGTCTATAGTCCCCACTTGTCTCAAAGAGTCCACCATCATTCCAGTCCCTAAAAAGACAAAAACCATCTGCCTCAACGACTACCGCCCAGTTGCACTCACCCCCATCATCATGAAGTGCTTTGAGCGGTTAGTCAAACAGTTCATCACCTCCTCCCTCCCCGACTCACTGGACCCCCTGCAGTTTGCTTACAGGGAGAACAGGTCCACAGCTGATGCCATCACCCTCACCCTCCACACTGCCCTCTCCCACCTGGACCAGAGGAAGACGTATGTGAGGATGCTGTTCATTGACTACAGTTCAGCATTCAACACTATCGTGCCCTCCAAGCTCGTCATCAAGCTCAGGAACCTCAGCTCAACAGCGCCCTCTTTGACTGGATCCTGAACTTCCTGACGGGCAGATGCCAGGCAGTGCGGATGGGGAACATCACATCCTCCAGCCGGACCCTCAACACCGGAGCCCCCCAGGGTTGCGTGCTCAGCCCTCTCCTCTACTCCCTGTTCACGCACGACTGCGTGGCCACATACAGCTCCAACCCCATCATCAAGTTTGCTCACGACACCACTGTCATCGGCCTGATCACAGACGGCGATGAGACGGCCTACAGAGAGGAGGTCAGAGCCCTGACATCTTGGTGCCAGGACAACAACCTCCATCTCAACGTCAGCAAAACCAAGGAGGTGATTGTGGATTACAGGAAGAAGCAGAGAGACGGAAACGCCCCCATCACCATCGACGGGACTCCTGTGGAGAGAGTCAGCAGCTTCAGGTTCCTTGGGGTTCACATCACTGAGGACCTTACATGGACTCATCACACCAGAGTTATCACAAAGACAGCTCGTCAGCGGCTCTTCTTCCTCCGCAGGCTGCAGAGGTTCAACATGGACTCCAGGATACTTTGCAACTTCTACAGGTGCACCATCGAGAATATCCTGACCGGCTGCATCACGGCCTGGTATGGCAGTTGCACCGCCCTCAACCGTAAGACTCTACAGAGGGTGGTGAAAGCTGCTCAGCACATCACCAGGACGGAGCTACCATCCATGGAGGACCTCTACACCCAGCGATGTAGGAAGAAGGCTTAAAGGATACTGAAAGACCCCCATCACCCCAGCAACAAACTGTTCTCTCTGCTGCCGTCTGGCAGATGGTACCGCAGCATCCGGACCAAGACCACAAGACTCAGGGACAGTTTTATCCCACAGGCTGTAAGACTGCTGAACTCCTGAGCTCTTTGAAAGTCACTACATCTGTTTAAAACAACATATTTATTTACACATTATATTATTCATAAGAAAAAATTGATATTTATTTATTTAGTTTACCATTATTCTGTCATTGTCATTTCTATTCATCATATTTCCAACCAATATAAAAATATAATGAGTGCCATAATTCATATCTGTCCATACTTCCCCATAACTGCTGCTAAATCCTGACAGGTATATATCTCATTTTAGCACCTTATAATGTTTTATTATTTTATTATAATGTTTATTTTATTTTTTTGCACCTTATAATGTTTTATTTTTTTGGACTAGTACTGACATTTGTACTTATTGTTTCATTTGCACTAGTGTATGTTATTTGTATTTTTAGTTATTCTTATTTTATGACACTTGCATGTTGAGTTGCTTGAGGTGCCTGGGATTTAAGATTTTCATTGCCAACATGTACGCTGTATCTGTTGTGCAGATGACAATAAAACCTTTGAAACCTTTGAGAATGCTGTGCAAAATAGCAGTATTTAAAAAAATTTGCAGTATGTAAAAAGCTTATGACTGGTTAAAAAGTGCATGATGCATAAACAGTCCTTGGAGTGCATGGGGGGGGGGGGGGGGGGGGGTGTTGAGTGTTCATTGTTAGAGTCCTTTTTGGGGGGGGGGTTAGGGCAGGAGTTAAGTGTCCGGGGTGTGTGTGTGTGTCTGGGGGGGGTTCCCCTGTAGAAGGTGCACATGATGGGGGGCGGGGCTCCAGCTCTTCGTAGTTTGCGGTGGAAGTGGAGGCGTTGGTAAGCCCTCTTGACCAGTGATGAGGTGTTGGTGGTCCAGGAGAGATCCTCTGATACGTGCACACCCAGGAACTTGGTGCTGCTCACCCTTTCCACAGCAGCACTGTTGATGGTCAGAGGGGGGTGTTGGGTGTGCGCTCTCCTGAAGTCCACAACAATCTCTTTTGTCTTCTCCACATTCAGGGAGAGATTGTTGTGTCTGCACCAAGAGATCAGACGGCTCACCTCACTCCTATAGCTTGTCTCATCGTTGTTGCTGATGAGACCCACCAATTCAATTCAATTCAATTTTATTTATATAGCGCCAATTCATAATTTACATTATCTCAAGGCACTTTACATTTAAAGGTCAAGACCTTAAAACAATATTAACA
Organism: Paralichthys olivaceus; assembly: GCF_024713975.1. Lineage (NCBI taxonomy): Eukaryota > Metazoa > Chordata > Actinopteri > Pleuronectiformes > Paralichthyidae > Paralichthys > Paralichthys olivaceus. The sequence continues at coordinate 548,413 of NC_091111.1, read as the reverse complement.
TAGAGAAACCCAACAGTTCCCACAATGAGCAAGCACAGGCGACTGTGGAGAGGAAAAACTCCCTCATTAACAGGGAGAAACCTCTGGCAGAACCAGGCTCAATGTGGGTGGTCATCTGCCTCGACCGGTTGGGGTGAGGAAAGAAAAGTAAGGGGGGAGGAAAGGAGAGATGGGTGGAAAGCGGGGGAGAGAAGAGAGAGATGAGGTGGAGAGAGAGAGACCGGAAACAATTGGGCACCATCAGTATCAAGGCTGACTATAACAATAACAATGTAGTGATCTACAACAGGATTAGATATATTAATGAATTACTGAGTTATTTTAATTAATGATAACAATGTCGATGGTAGTCGTTGTTGTCCTGCAGTCCCGGTGCTGGAGTTATCTGAAACGAGATAGAGAGAAGAGCCAGAGAGACTATGGGAGGACAAAGTGACACTTTGACATGATGACATGTCAAAATAAATAAATAAATAAATAAACAGGTGGGGGGGGGGGGCAGAGAGACAGAGAGACAGAGAGACAGAGGGAAGTGATGAAGTGCTCAGTGCATAATGGGAGTTCCCCCAGCAGTCTAAACCTATAGCAGCATAACTAAGGGATGGTTCAGGACTCACCCTTTCCAGCCCTAACTATAGGCTTTGTCAAAGAGGAAGGTTTTTAGTTTTACTTTTAATGCTGCATGATACTAATGCATCAAAAACATTCAACAATAGAATAGGAGTCGATTTCATCATCCCAGTGTTGAATGTCTTGTCAAACAGAGTTAACAATCACATATTTTATTGTACAGCACTTTTGTACTAATTCGTTTTTCAATTTTGTCAATTTTGGCTTTGAATTTTTTTTTTTAATTAGCAAATTAATCATAATTAATCTGATGTTACCATGAACCACCTACAGTCAAACGCAAGTAAAAAAACAACAGCATCAACAGCATGAGGTCCTCCCTACCAGTTGGTGGAGGTAATGCACCAATTCGTTGTTTGCCAACAGCCAATAAACCTCAAACAAGAAAGTCAAGCTGCACACTCAGAAAATCGACCACCTCGTGTGTGGTGTGTGTGTCTCTAAAGACTGATTGTTACTTACCGGTAACTTAAAAGATTTCGAATCTGAACGGGTTATTTCAAAGTAATTGAAACAAGCACTGGGAGCGTTTTATCTCGCTTCAGACATGTCTCTGTTTCTTGTGAACAGGTAGGCTTGTTTTCTGTGCTCACATCGCTTGTTTTTCAGATCATTTACTGCGTGATACTGGCGGTTAAAACATTTTTTCACAACAAAGATTTATGTAAGAATTTCGAAAGGCTAACAAAATTATTTTGTGGTATTGTATAGCAGTATTAATATGATTTAATGTATTGTCCTATTCGTCGACTAGACGTTCTGGTCTCATTCCTGCTTTTCCACCACATTGTATGAACACAGGTAAAGCTCATAGAATATAGAAAACTTTCGTTTTGACGGCATCCTAACAAGTTTCTGATTACATTTACGTGATGGTTGAAGTTTCGAGGACTAACAGAGCAGTGGCTGACACTTCAAAGGCGAAACCCTCCAGAACAAATAGAGAAAGTGATGTTGGAGACTAGAGCTTTTTCGGTTTTACAGTTATATGGGCGTTGACAAATTTTGTCTTGTTGATCACAGGTATCTTGGAGTGGAGGAAGATGGGAGCACCTCAAAAGAATCCCAGTCTCAGGCGTTGCTTGCTAAACTGCTGCAGAAGGCTAAAGAAAAGCAGAAACAGAGTTTGACAGAACAGAGACCGGACCTGGTTGAGGAGCAGATGCTAAAGCAGGTTGACAAAAAAAAAAGAAGAGCTGACAAGAACAGCAGTCAGGAGCCTCAACCCCACAAAAAGAGGAAATCAGAAGTAGCTCCTTTGTGTGAGTTGAACTCTGTCAACCATGATGAGCCTGTCGAAAAGAAAAATCATAAGAAACTCCAAATATTTTTAGTTTGTCCCCTAGACTATTTTTAATTTGTCTAGGACCCCCTAGTAATTGAAGTAATTGTACTTTGGTGAAGTACAGGATCAGTCAATATTCGGCACCTGCACACTAAACACACACTATATAAGATAATGTGTGTTTTAAAATGTTTGAGTGGAAGTGTACATGCTATGTGCATAACGAAAACCTTTCTCTTTGTTTGGAATTTAGGCAGTTCACCACTTCACCATATGTCAGAGCCTCCTGTGATTGGAAAAGATGGACAAGAGGACACTGAAGTAGCAGAGGCAGAACATGACCTATCAAAGCAAACCACAGACATGTCTTCCGCTCCAACTGGATTCACAGTTGTGGGAGGATTTGAAAACAAACCTGTCCAAAAGGTAAGGTTACTTTGATGGTGCCGAAGGAGGAGTCAACAGTATGATTAGCAGTGCTTATCTCGGAACCATATACTCTTGTACACCATACATAGTGTTTATTCCTGTGTTTACAGATACATAGAGTCCTGCCACAGTGGCTTGCTCAACCTGATGTGATTCACAAAGACATTAAAAACAACCAGGTCCCCATCTCTGACATCTCCCAACTGTGTGCGCCACTCGTGAAAAAACTACAGAATAATGGAATTCAGCACTTCTTTCCTGGTAATGACATTGACTGAATAAATCTGTGTATTCAATAGTCTCTCAAGTTTTTGAGAATAGATTTGTATTATTCCTGAATCTTGATATCATGGATATTATTTCATAAATGCCATTATATTTGGATGTTAAAATAAGTCCCTATAATAGATAAATATTCTGTTTTGCTCTAAGACCCTCATGTTTTGAAACCATGTGTATTGACGAGAGACTTACAGAATAAAGGTTGTGAATACTTAATGTGAGGTTTTCACAGTGCAAGCAGAGGTCATTCCAGCCATCTTGGAGAGCATGCAGCTACGGCTGCTGATTGGATGCGGTGGTTACAAGCCGAGAGATATCTGTGTGTCTGCGCCTACAGGCAGTGGCAAGACACTTGCATTTGTCATACCTGTCATACAGGTAAGCTGCCTGCCTTCTCTACCTTTGAGTAGGAAATGCATATAATAAGTGTGTGTACACATATGGCATGATTGAAGCATGTGTAATATGTGGTAACATATTTCCACCATCAGATGTTGATAGAGCGGGTGGTGTGTGAAGTCCGGGCTTTAGCTGTGTTGCCAACCAAAGAGCTCGCTCAGCAGGTCAGAATGTCTTCAAACTCAAACACTTGTGTGTTTGCTGTAGATAACGAATTAACTAAGGGGACATGTTCTCTTGGGCAGGTCTGCAAAGTGTTCACATCATATGCTGAGGGAACAACTCTGAAAGTGGTGATGCTGGCTGGTCAGAGGTCATTTGCTGCAGAGCAGGCTTCACTCTCTGAACAAAGGTGAGTACAAAAATAACTTAACACTTTGTGCTTTTAGCACCACCACATTGTGACATTTTATATAGCAATTATGAATGTTACTATGTACTGTATTCTTATATCAAAAGTATGTATCCAAGTACACTCACTCGATTGTTGTACTCAAGTATAGTTTGGAGGTACTTCTACCATGTTTCAGTGGAAGGTTTTTCTTAGGATTTTACAAAACATGATTATCTCATAAAATTTTGTGCAATGCAACAATATATTCTATAGGTACAAATCATTTCCACCTTGACCAGCAGCCTTTTCTCTTTACCACTTTCGAATATGGCATATTTTACAAAAGGTTGATAAATTAAAATTACACAAATTAAATAATTTCATTGATGGAATCTCTAATTTATACACCTTTATAAGGGAAAGCTCTTAATCTTGGCAGCTATGTTGTAGAGAAAAATCATGAATGAAGACAGAGACTTGGTAGTAGGAGCAGGATCTCTGCCTAAATAGAGTTGTTTATATCCATAGTAGTCACAATAACTTGTTTCCAACATATCTCATGCTGCAGCAGGACTCACTTAAAGGAATAGTTCACCCGAAAGTCAAAATTCACTCATAATCTACTCACCACTATACAGTTCGAGGGGTGGGTGAAGTGTTTGAGTCCACAAAACAATTTTGGATTTTCAAGGGTAAACGGCGTAGCAGTCAAATGTAAATGGTGACCACTTTTTCAAATGTGAAAAAAAACATACCATTTCTCCATACTACTTATGTGGTGTCGTCCAAGTGTCCGTAAGCCCCGCCATTCAAAATTGACTTGAAACAACATAATTTACCATGTTTTTAGCCTAAATGCCCGCAGTTGTCCACCTAGCTCTGAGCCATGTTTACATTGGCACGCACACAAGCTCGGGATGACATTAGCAAGAACTCACCAAAGGAGCAGTATGAAGGCATTTTATGTTTTTTACTTGTTTTCAATTATATGGGATTTGGCTGCAATGCTGTTTACCCCTGAAACTTTCAAAAGTGTTTTGTGGACTACAACACTTCACCCACCCCTTCAATGGCATAGTGGTGAATAGATAATGACTCCTTTTGGGGTGAACAGTCCCTTTTCAACATTTCTTTTAATCCTAAATTTGTTTTTTTCCCCAGGGGAGGAATGAGATGCAGTTTAGCAGACATTGTTGTGACCACTCCAGGTCGACTGGTTGATCACATCAACAAGAAGTCAGGCTTATGTCTGAAACACCTCAGGTTTCTTGTGAGTTCTTAATACTTCTATAACTTGAACCAACATCTTTACTTGGCCTGCAACAACTATTTGATTATATCGATTATAATCAATAAATTGTTGTCAACTAATAAGCCTCTCTAGTGATATCTATTAGATAAATATAATAAGTCGTAGAAAGGAGATAGAGTAGCCCTGAGATATGAATCTCTTCAAGATCTGGCGAACCAAACTCTTGGATGAGACATGAAACATTTTACCTACTTAAATGATGTAGCCTAATGGGCAGTCATTTGACATACGCCGTGTGCAGTGACTGATTGAGGCCATACTGTGGTGGAAAGGTTTGCAATTACTAGTCAATAATAACGTAGTGCCCTACTTTCGTGCGCCATGATGCACCATGCAAAGCAAGTTAAATGACCAATGTGCAGAGAGCATGACTGCTGTTTGGTATTTTGGTGACAGGAAGCGTCAAGAACAGCTGGAAATGAGGAGAGATTGAGATTAGTCGATTATCAAATAATTGTTAGTTGGAGCTCTAATGTTCACAAACAATAACAGATATAATGAATAATGAGTGAATTTACTATTTATCATTTGTGTCCTCTTTAAAGTTGATTCTTTCATCCATCCTAGATAATTGATGAGGCTGATAGGATGATTGAAAGCATGCAGCAGTCTTGGCTCAGTCATGTGATGAGGGCAGTTTTCAAATCAGGAAGTGAACCAAGAGCAAGGTCCATCTTCAGGAGAACTGAACCAGCATACATCACAGCAGCCAGGTGAGTCAGATTGTCTCCTTACAATTAATAGCAGGACCAATGTCTTCACTGGTGGTGAAACTGATTTTCCACCAGTACAAATTATCATTCAGCTTTATGGTGAGGCCAGTGGCTAGAGTCATTATGTTTTTGGGTTATCTGTCCGAACCAATGTACAGTTATCTGCTGTACCAATGTACACAACATACGTCTGTCCGGCCCTCTCACTCTTGTGAACATGAAAGCCTTGAGCTAATTTCTTCAAATCTTCAGTTGGACAAAACCCTTGTTTGCCTGGTAGAGTATGTTATTTTAAGAACACTTTTAGAGAATCCTGTTCATTTTGACAAATGTTCGCCTAGACTCACAGATTAACTAACCAATATTATCACTTGATCATTTACAACAAACAGTTAAAATTCCAGAACTGAATTTTATACTCAGTAATGTGATTGCACATTTTGGCCAGTGAGTAATACATTGAAGTTGACTAATAAACTTCAATATTAATAGACTACAGTAGCTTTTCTCAGAATAATATAACTTTCTGATGGTGGACTTGTGTCCTCTTTTTCTGCTTTCCTGTGGAGGGGACATCTGTGGCTTGTCCCCCTCTTTCATCCACATCGCTGCATATCTGGAAAAGGATGGTGTTGTTATTTTAGGTACTTACTGTACCTGCAGGCCCAAACTGTTTTGAGAGAAACTTGAAAAAGGTAAATAAAAATGAAAATTCGGGTATGAGCAGTTTCTCATCTTGTGATTTAATAAGAAATTCGGGTAGTTTTACAGAGTGAAATTTAAATTCTGAACTGACTTATGCTGTGCATTTTAACTATTCTTGTAATACATAGTATTTGTCTCCACATCAGATTAAAATCCTTGCTTTCACATTAATTATTAATTTGTTTATTTATGATCTATTTATTTGCTATTTACCTTCACCAACAGTTTTTGTAAAACATGTCACCTGCAGACTGCATTTGTTTAACAAGTGGTTTGATAAAAATCTGAATTGGCCTTTAACTTTTTACTGCAAAAAAAAATTGAGGAGCATTGTTGGAACTCTACCTGGTTCACCATGTCCATGTCCACTCCAACTCTGCTACCTATCATACACGCCAGCCTGATTTACAGGCAGTTTTGCAGGTAATTAAAATAAATCTAATGGGCAATATCAAGCCTGCAGCACACTTGTTTAATAGCCGTTGTAGACATTAGTAACCTTGCACTGGCCTATGTCTCCTCTCAGTCTGTCTCCACCTCAGATGCCACTACAGAAGCTGCTGTTTTCTGCCACACTCACACAAAACCCAGAAAAGCTTCAGCAGCTTGGCCTCCACCAGCCCAGACTCTTTAGCTCCATCCACAGCAACATCACCACACCAGCAGTCCCTAACCACAAACAAGACCGGTTTGACTTCCCCCAAGGCCTGACGGTAAGAGATGACCATTGGCTTTCAGGATTGAGCACAGGCAAACATGGAAGTGGAGAGAAATATGGAGCAAATATGTGACTTTTTGAACACCTGCTAGGGTTGGGCGGTATACAAATTTTGATACATTCATACCGTCTCCACATTTTACCGCGGTATACGGTATTACCCGCTGCCGCCGGTAAAAACTCTCGCGTGGAGCCGGGGGTTGCTGTGCCTAATCAGTGACGTGACTGTTATTGATCATATCATTTACACATGCACATGAACACAGCGCTGTTCATGCCTCCTCCTGCGTCGCATATAGTGCATACCCACTTTTTGCCGTGACTAATTAAAAATTATGACTTAAGGCTGAGACAGCATCACCAAACTGTTGGCTTTGTGCCTACACTGTTCAGAAACTGAATACCAAACACTAATAATGTACATATATAATAAACACAACATAATGTGCACAATATTAACAACTTTTATTAGCAACAGCTTAAAAAGTGCAAATACAACAGTCAAACAATTAAATTAACATAACCATCCAGACCAGTTTTTGCGCAGAATGCGCAGCACACACATCAATTAAATTAAATCACAGCCTGAGCAACTTTGAATAACAAAAAAGAGCAGCTTAAAAAAAATCGAAAATACAACAGTCAAACAATTAAATTAATCTGACCATCCAGAACAGTTTTTGCGCAGAATGCGCCGCACACACATCAATTAAATTAAATCACTCACAGCCTGAACAACTTTGAATAATAAAAAAAGAGCAGCTTATAAAAAAAGTGGAAAACATAAAAGAAACAAATAATACAAACACACAGTGCCAATGTGAGCTGGGTGGCAAGTGGCAACAGGTTTACTCAAGATTTTTAGCCAGAAAAACCAGCATGTTAACTTTTTCAGGCTTTAACAGGGAACGTTGTGGAATTACTACTTTTCCTGCGGTGCTGAAAATCCGTTCAGACGGCGAGCTTGTGGCACAGACACACAGGTACTTTCTGGCCACTCATGACATCAGGAGAAAACGCCTGGCAGCACATTTCCACCACAGAAGTGGGTCCTCGTCTGCTTGGATAATGGGCTCCAAACAGTAGGCTGTTATTTCAGCTCCGACTTGGTCCTCTACGGTGCCGACGGGACGTGCCATTGCATCGGCTTGTTTTTGCAGGAGACTTCCCAGAGTCGCCTTTTTTCGTGGGGGTTCGGGTTGCGCCTCTCCCTCTTCCACGCTGGCCATCAGGACTGGACCTGCTGGTGCTTGCTCCTCTAAATTCACGATTTCAGCCTGTAATTCTGCCTTGGTCTCAGCCAATGCGTTGCCATCAGTCTCATACAGTATCTTTTTTAGAATTCCAGTTTTGATTGACTTTGTTAGCTGGAGGTCGTTTTCTGAAACAGCGAACACATTGTCCCTGCATAGCTGGAGTATGGGGAGAACAGAAGAAGTGGTTACATAATGTTCTCCTGACAAAATATCAGTGAAGTCACCCACAGGTTTCATTGCGACGTGAACAGCTTTCAAGACGTCTGTGTCCTGCCAGGTCAGGGACAGGCTGCTCCTTCTGTCGTCAGACAAGACGTGTCTGATTGCCTGGGCCTGCTCCAGGATGCGCTCCACCATTGCCAGTTTGGAGCCCCAGCGAGTTGCACAGTCCTGCCGATGGATTAATTAATGAATAAACAAATGAATGTATGAATGAGTAAACGAATAAATAAATAAGTCCATTAATGTATATGATTCTATTCTTAGTTCGCCTACGTCCTAACAGATTCAGATATTCAGATACAAATTTATGCTTACCGTTATGAGACTATGTTCTGGGAGTCCCAACTCCACTTGCTTCTTGTGGAATTCCCTCTTATGTTGCCAGCTGTGTGAAAAGGCCCCAACAGTACAACGGCACAGTCCGAGGGCGCGCTCGGTTTTTTGCCTCTGGTCATGCAATGCATTTGTGACAGCCAGGTTTAGATTGTGACCGAAGCAATTAAGCCATGGCCAATGAAGGGATGTGATTGCGGCAGAAATGTTGACGGCGTTGTCAGTGGTTATGACTGAAAGTTTTTCCTCGTCAAGTTGCCAGCTGAGTGCTGCAGCAAGGTTGTAAACCCGTATGACTCTCAGGAAAATACGTTGTTTGGAGGCATTTGGATTCAAGTTTCCACTCAGGTGTAATGGAGTGGCAGCTCGTACTGGGCATCTAGGACCTTTACCATGTCCTTAATGGACTTTTTTCCACCTTGTGGAAAGAGACCAGTTCCTTCTCTAAGTATTTTGTCACTGCATCAGTGCGGATTTTCCAATGGACACTGTCCCTTTTGTACTTCGTTGTTTTCCCGAAGGCCCCCATTATTGTCCGCTGTGTATAAGTGGTGGTGGACTTAGCTGTTGATGGTCCTGCATCTGTATCAGTGGGAAGCGCTGAAACTGTTGCACTGAATGAACTCAGGGCCAAATGCATCCTCGCAGCAGTGAGTGGGTGGTTGATGCGGCGATGCGTCCTTAGGTTGGACGTGTTTCCATCACTCGCGTTCACCTTTTTATTGCACAATTTGCAAATGGCCTCATCAGTGTTTACCGGCTCTCCCTTCTTGTTTGCACGGAACCCGAAATACTGCCAGACTGCAGACGTCATGTTCTTCTTGAGGACCAGGTCACTCGGTGCGCGACTTGCTATCTTTCTCCCCCTTTCTCTCTCTCTCTCTCCTCCACGCTGTCAAGTGATGACGTCACATTCATAAACTTTATCAAAAGTCTCCAAAAGTAAACTACTGTGGAAGTAAAACAGAAAATTCAACCACATATAAGTGCTGCTGGACATAAAATCATTTTTAGGCATTGAATTAATCATATCTTATATTTAATCCTTATCTCCTATATAAGTGCATTTTTTTTAATGACGGTATTGAAACTGATACTGTTGCTTTTGAAAGACACCGCCGGTATACCTTATTACCGCCCAACCCTAACACCTGCACCTTTGTGTTTTTAGGAGCATTATGTTCCCTGTACTTTAAGCAGCAAGCCCCTTCTCATCCTTCACTTCCTCCTACGAATGAAGCTCAGCCCCATCCTCTGCTTCACCAACTCTAGAGAGACTGCACACAGGTGGGAGAGAGCTGTTTTATAAATTTTACTTTGAATTTTCAAGCCTGGTCATAGTTTTTATTTGTCCTACTTTCCTCCTCAGACTTTTCCTTCTAGTACAGCTCTTTGGTGGAATTAATGCTGCTGAGTTCTCCTCCCGCCTCTCTCCTGGAGAGAGAAAGAAGAAGCTGAAAGAATTTGAACAAGGAAAAATCCAACTGTGAGTGTACATGTTAGTGCATGCAAGTGTGAGTGATATTTTATGTGTTTTGATAGCTGTGTAGGAAAGTAGAATGCGAAAGTGGCAAAGATCACGCAGGTGAGAGACAAAAGACAAGAACAAAAGCTACATAACTTTTGTTCTTGTCTTTTGTCTCTCACCTGCATGTACAAAAAAGCTAAATAGTTGGTACAAATTTGAACTAAAATGTAATCATATCCTTAAACATCCAGTATCAGACAGGGTCTGGTACAAAGTGCTGCCTTCTCTGGAGCAAGTTCCTCAAATCAAATTGACCCTATCACAATTGTATCTGTTTATTTTTCTGTATCTGTCAACAAGCAGAAAAACAATCACACTGCAAGTAGCTATAGAGTCATTATGGCTCATGGGCATTCTAGGTAAACACAGTAGTTGAGGAACTTTATTTCAATGCTGTAAGGTATAAAGAACACTTAATGGAATATTGATACTTTGAATCCAGCTTTTTGTCAACAGTTGATGAATTCTTTAGCATTAAGAATAAATGACTTGTGTCGTCTCAGGTTGGTCTGCACCGATGCAGCTGCCAGAGGAATTGACATTAACAGAGTCAAATGTGTTGTGAATTACGATGCACCACAATACATCAGGACATACATTCACAGGTGAGTTGTCTATGTTGTATGTATTTAACTGAATTATTTTTTAAGGCAATGACGTGTGTAGAAGTAGACATCATTCTTAATGTCCAGTGTGTAATGATTCTGTCCTAACTTCTTTTTATGAAGGATTGGAAGAACAGCAAGAGCAGGAAAAACAGGCCTGGCCTTCACCCTTCTACTCCGAGTTCAGGTGAAACACTTGTGCACAAATAAACATTATTAACACGCTACGAAGGCAGTGCAAAGTGAGATTTATGTTGGCCTTCTCAGGAGAAGAACTTCCTTCAGATGGTGGTGGAAGCAGGAAGCCCTGGGATTCAAAAGCAGATTGTTAAACCTGAGAATCTCCAGGGTATGAAAGCCCGATATGAACAAACACTGCAGGAGCTGGCTATGGTTATTAAGGTACCACCTCAGACCAACTAAAAAGTATGATTGAATAAAACAAATTAATCTTCAATCATAAATTTAATTGATGTAGCAATAATTTTTTTTCATGTACTTACCAAGCAGTCGATATTAGGCCCTTTTGCTTATGACATTTGAAGCTCCACAGTCTCAGATCACTGCCTTTTGTTTCACTCCACAGGATGAGGGAGCCAAATGATGGATCAACAGTGGACATTCTCTGCAGTTAACATCCGTGCATTACAATGCATTTATCTGCTGCTTGTTGTTATTCATGTTGTTTGATAAAACATGAACTTTGTATAGTGAAGCAGCTGATTTTAGCTTCACATAGACAGCTCCCATGTGAAGATCTCAACAATTGGAAAGGAGCTGAGGGCATTTTCACCATGCAGTCTATGAAATGGCTCATTAGCCTATTAATCTACAAACTGATCGGTTCATCAATGTGGATAATGGCAGAAGACAAATAAGTTAGTAAGCACAAAATTCTGAATCCACAAACTGTAATAATTTACAGTATGTGTATAAGACAACTCAGTGAATAATGACTGATATGGGATCATGTGTTTTTGTGATTGGAGTGAGAGACCATGATTTATTGTCATTAACTCATTATAAAATATTTTGAATTTCTTTGAGTTTCTTCTCACACTATGATTTTATGATCTACTCATTAAAAAACAATGAACTATAAGTAATGTTAATGTGTTGGATCTGGTTTGGCTAAATGCAATACTAATTACATTTTACATTTAGTGGCTTCTAGGTGCCCTCTGCATACTCACAGACCACTCCTCTAGTTTGAATGGAGACAAATTAAGGCTGTGACTTTTGGTTAATTGGTATCATAAATGTCATTATTGAAAACTGTCCTTGACAAGTTGCCAGAAGTCATGTTTTATCTTGCCTACAGTTTGAAACAATGTTTGATTCATCATGACGTAAACAGTAAAAAAAGCCTATCTGACGCTTTGAGCTTGTACAGCGTGAACTTAATGATGTGATACTTTAACAGTGTTTAATGGAAGCATTTAGAGACGTGTGGTTGGTTCAGTCCAGTCAGGTTTTAATTCACTGGGTTCTTACAGCACATCGACACACACATTCAAAATAGTATTTTAGAACATTAGCCATCACTCCCATTTGGATGTCTTCCTCCTTGTGTTTCTTTCCCCTTCACTGTTGATGGTTTCATAAAGCTGCTGGTCATTCTCTTTCATTGCGTGCAGATAGCCCAGGTATCCCATACATAGAGTGATGCTCACCAGTCCAAACACCATCATTGGTTTATTCTACAAAACAACATAATGTTATGTTACAAAAACGGCTTTGGAGGGGAATCACCTATCAGCCTGATGTTTAGTGATAATGCTAATCATGTTTCATCCAAAATAATTCACTGTTCCCATACTTCCAATGGTGGATATTGTACTCTGTGTTTGTATGCTTGTTTTAGTTGCCTTTATTTCTACCGTAAAATTGACATTGTCAAGACCAGCACACCATAGGGCCCAAAGCCCAGGCCTTGTGTAGCCAGATATCATTTCTGGGGTCCTGGTTAAGGTCAGAGGTCGGACGTGAGTTGTGGGTAGATTATGGTTGTGAGTGGCTGTGTCTGAAATCACATACTCATTTATTAACTCCTACTATATAGGGTATTCTATATAGAGCTGTATATAGTGATTATATGACTTACAACACTAGTAATGCTACATTCCAGACAAGTCGGATATTCCATCTTCCAAACGTTTCAATACACAGCGATGGCATGACGTCAAACTGACTATGAGAAGCTGATGTTTATTTGTCTTTTGATGAGACAGTTCAACTAAGACCAGTGCAGCCTGTTAATACAGTAATAAAGCAGAGGAGGGGAAACGACGCATGAGGCAATAAAAGCCATTATACATTTTTTTATATACTTGGAAACACATTCCAATACATAAGAGGGAGAGAACACGCGAACACGCATTGTAACTCAATCTTTCAAGTGCAGGAACAAGAGTCTAACAGAGGGTAGACGGGCCTCAGCGCTACAGTATCTACGTCTCCATGAGTGCTGCCATTGTTGTGTGACATCAGACATCTGCTTCTCCGTGGAGACGGGGGAGAGAAATCTTCCCCGAGTTCACGTCTGAACTCCGACTTTGAGTGGCGTCCATTGCACTTTTATATGAAGGAGGTGGGAAAATTGCGACATCCGATTTGTCTTGTACCATAGACTGCACATAAACTGCGTTCCAGACTGTGTAGACTGGAACGCAGCATAATATCGTCCGGTGAAAAAAATCCCGCAATAATTTTTAAAAGTTTATTTTACATGTAGTATCAACACATTTAAGTAAATAAATGTTGAATTATCTTCTTTAAATGTAGGAATAAACTTGTTTGCTGCAGTTAGTGTTGTGGTGCTCTTCTCTCTGCATCGGTTGTGCACTATTATTCATGATGCATTATGGGAAACAATGAGAGCACTGTATATGGAATTAAAAAAACACTAAATATTTGGAGACCACTATAAAAAGGCGAACTCACTATATAGTTAAGTATATAGTGATTAGTGAATAATTTCGGACACAGTCACTTTGTCTTACAGGTTTGATGAAGAGCTCAGGGTTGATCGCTCGGAACAGTGTAGTAGTCCGCGCCCCCCTAAGCCCTGGCGTCCTGAGGCTTTTTTCCACGGGACTCTCCTTCGCTTTACAGTCCTCTTTGTGTGACATGTCTGCTCAGACGTATGCACAACAGCTCCGTGGTAACCTAGACCATTATGGAACGCACAGACAGGACTCTGTCGCTTTCCTGTGCAGAACGATGCGTCACAGTCAGGGAAGAGTGAAATGAGAGGGCACAATAAGAGACCAGTAATTGGTGTGCACTGTCACAGCGCCCCTGACTGGTTATGTGAGACATCGCACTGCTGGCACATTTCTTTCCATTGTGGCTAATGCGTGTGATGTGTTCATAATCATGGCCTGAAATAACAAATATTGATGAGGCGATTTTTGGTGTGTAGTTAGATGATCTGTGGTGACTCTGTTATTATGACTATGTCTTAGTCTGAGGGTTTGTCTGTTCATAATTTATCATTGATTATGTAATTATTGTCAATTGGTACACGTTTAATGTGTTTTTGTTGTTTAAGAGGGCTGTCAACCTTTATTTTGAAAGTATGACTTTTATTTTGACATTCTGTGTTCGCTGCGCAGTTCCAGAGAGTGAGAAGTAAACCTCCGAAGGTGAAGACGTGCTTTAACTAAGCTAATACAGTAAAATTAAGAACCAATTTAAGTGGTTGTGAAGAGAGCTGAGTTTAAGAGCTCAAGAAGCATCTGAAGATAATTCCTCCTTTACATGGCACGCAGCCAACGAGGTAATTAATGTGTTTGTCTGTATTATCAGAATCAGATCAGAATCAGAATTCTTTTTATTTGCCAGGTATGTTTGCACATACAGGAAATTGCCTTGGTGTAATTGGTGCACTACTTATGTACATAAAACAACAATGTAGAAAAACAACAATATATAAGAAATTGAATAAAATAAAATAGAATAAAATAAAATAAAATAAAATAAAATAAAATAAAATAAAGTAAAGTATATACATATATGCAGTAACAGAGTAGTAATAAATTATAAATTATGTGCAGGTGGTGGGGTGTGGTGGGGTAGAGTCAGTGCGGTGCAGAGTCAGTGTGATGCAGGGGGCTTGTTTGTGAGCCCCACTGCCACGGGGAAAAAACTGTTCAGATGGCGAGAGGTTTTAGTCCTGATGGCCCGAAACCTTTTTCCGGAGGGAAGTCTCTGGAACAGGTGGTGACTGGGATGTGAAGGATCAGCAATGATCTTGCCTGCTCTCCTACTGGTCCTGGAGTGGAACAGGTCTAGGAGGGCCGGCAGGTCACAGCCGATGACCTTCTCAGCTGACCTTATGATCCGCTGCAGTCTGCCCTTGTCCTTGGCAGTGGAGGCAGCGAACCAGACGGTGATTGATGAGGTGAGGATGGACTCAATGATGGCTGTGTAGAATTCAACCATCACTTTCTGCGGCATGTTGAATTTCCTCAGTTGCCGCAGGAAGAACATCCTCTGCTGGGCCTTCTTGGTGATGGAGGTGATGTTCTCCGCCCACCTCAAGTCCTGTGCAATGATGGTCCCCAGGAATCTGAAGGACTCCACTGTTTTAACTGGGGAGTTGCACAGGCTGAGGGGGGCAGTTTGGGCTGGGCTCCTCCTGAAGTCTACTACCATCTCTACAGTTTTTAGAGCGTTCAGCTCCAGGTGGTTCTGGCTGCACCAGGAAGCCAGGCTGTTAACTTCCTCTCTGTAGGCGGCTTCGTCCCCATTGGTGATTAATCCGATGAGGGTCGTGTCGTCTGCAAACTTCAGGAGTTTGACAGAGGGATGGCTGGAGGTGCAGTTGTTGGTGTAGAGGGAGAACAGTAGAGGGGAGAGCACACAACCTTGTGGGGCTCCAGTGCTGATGGTCCGTGACTCAGAGACAAGCTTGCCCAGCCTCACGCACTGCTTCCTGTCAGTCAGGAAGTTAGAGATCCACCTACAGGTGGGCTCAGGCATGCTCAGCTGTGTCAGCTTGTCACGGAGAAGAGCTGGGGCGATGGTGTTGAATGCGGAGCTGAAGTCCACAAACAGGATCCTGGCATAGGTGCTGGGGGAGTCGAGGTGCTGGAGGATGAAGTGGAGTCCCATGTTGACTGCGTCGTCTACGGACCTGTTGGCTCTGTAGGCAAACTGCAGTGGGTCGAGGAGGTGGTTGGTTATTGTCTTGAGGTGGGTCAGCACGAGGCGCTCAAAGGTCTTCATTACTACAGAGGTCAGGGCGACAGGTCTGTAGTCATTAAGGCCTGTGATCCTCTGCTTCTTGGGAACGGGGATGATGGTGGATGTTTTGAGACAGGCGGGTACAACACATTCAGCCAGTGAGGTGTTAAAGATGTTCGTGAACACTGGAGAAAGCTGGTCTGCACAGTGCCTCAGTGTGGAGGGGGAGACAGCGTCGGGTCCAGGTGCCTTGCGGGGGTTCAACTTCTTCAGAAGCTTGTTTACATCTCTCTCCTGAATAGAGAGAGGTGTGATGGGGGGGAGGGGGGTTGAGTCTTTGTCCAGGCTGGGGTGAAGAGGTGTAATAGCTGTGTGGGGGGGCTGGGAGTCTGGGTTAGAACTGGTCCATTGTCTTTCAAATCTACAGTAAAAGTCATTCAGTTCGTTTGCAAGTTTCAGGTCTTCCACAGAGTGGGGGGATTTGGTTTTGCAGCCGGTGATCACTCGCAGCCCCTTCCAGACTGACGAGGAGTCGTTGGCTGCAAACTGTTGTTCCAGCTTCTTTGAGTACTGTCGTTTGGCCTCCTTAATCTCCTTGCCAAACGAGTATTTTGCCAGTCTGAAACTATCCATGTCCCCACTCTTGAAGGCCGCCTCCTTCTCCAAACGAAGCTGTTTGAGTTTTGCAGTGAACCAGGGCTTGTCATTGTTATAGCTCACCCTGGTGCGTGTTGGGATACATCTGTCTTCACAGAAGCTGATGTATGACGTCACTGCATCTGTGTATTCATCAAGGCTGTTGGAAGCAGTTCTAAAAATGTCCCAGTCAGTGTTATCCAGGCAGTCACGCAGCTCCTCCACAGCTTCTCTGTTGCTCCAATTCTTGGATCTCAGCACAGCAGGTTTAGAAAGTTTGAGTTTCTGCCTGTAGGCTGGGATCAGGTGAATAAGAGCGTGGTCGGACAGGCCCAGAGCAGCGCGGGTAACTGCATGATACGCCTTGGTGATGGTGCTGTAGCAGTGATCAAGAGTGTTCTCCCCCCTGGTCGGGCATTTGATCAACTGTTTGTATTTCGGGAGTTCCTGAGATAAGTTCCCCTTATTAAAGTCCCCGAGGACAATAACAGGGGAATAAGTGTTCTCTCTCCTCCTCTCCACCCCCAGTACCTGCTCGGCGAGTTGTCGTTGTGCTTCGCGCACGTCAGCTTGCGGGGGGATGTACACGCCGGCCAGGGTGAAAGAGGTGAACTCACGGGGAGAGTAGAACGGTCGGCAGGTAATGAAAAAAGTTTCCAGGTCCGGAGAACAGGACTGTAAAATGACTTTCACGTCTCTGCACCAGCCCTGGTTTATATAAAAACAAATCCCTCCGCCTTTTGCCTTGTGTGAGAGGATCGGGTCGCGGTCCGCGCGTAACAGCTGGAAGCCAGTCAGCTGTGCGGCGGAGTCCGGTGTGGCTTCAGTCAACCACGATTCCGTGAAACACAAGACAGAAGTAAGGGAAAAGTCTCTATTTGTCCAGATGAGGAGGCGCAGTTCGTCCATCTTATTGCACAGCGAGGACATTGGAGAGGAGGATGCTCGGGAGAGGTGAGCGTAATCCCCGCTCCCTGAAGCGCACCAGGGCCCCAGCACGCTTCCCTCGTCGTCTCCGCCGAAGTCTCACTGCGTGTCCGAGGACCACCACACCTTTGATGAGTAAGTCCACTAAATCCACGGAAGAGGCGATAAAGTTGGGACATAAATTGGATGGTGTTGTGTCCCTGATGGAAAGAAGCTCGTCCATCGTGAAAGTAATCCGAGTAGGGTCGCAGTAAACAGAATTAAATACTAAAAACAAACACAAAAGTGCGCACCAACACACCGAGGCGACCGTTCGTGGCGCCATCTTATACTTGGCATGTGTTTCATTTTGATGTTTTAATGCTATTGCTAACACTTTTGTGTATATGTATGTTATAGTTTTCACGGTGGATTTGGAGGAAGCTTCAAATAAATCAGTACCAAGAAAGCCACTTGTATTGTCCGTGCCTTGAGGGAATTATAGCTACCAACTGTTCAAAAGTAAGTAAGACCAAAACAAAATGCCCCAAATTTACATAAATGGCTATGACACACCGGCCCATAATTGTCTTTAGTTTATAACTAAACAATTACCAATTACCAAAAGCCTTTAACTTTATGTATTTTCCAAAACAGACATATATACACATTTAACATACTTTGATCAAACTAATAAAATAAAACATTATTTTATTTTATTTATGTTTTAGGCCTTTAGTCCTTTCTGTGTCTAGATTCTGCTTCTTGAAACAGGTGAGAGAAGTGGAATCCCACACACTGTCCTGTACTTTCAGTGTACAACGTTGCTGTCCTGTGGACCTTCATCGGGTAAGGTTTCATCAGGGTTTTTTTTTACAGTACAGGACAGTGTTCTTCTCTCACCTGCATGTGCTTTTTCTCCTATGGTGCATAAGAGAAACCTGCATGTCTACTGTATTTCTGAAGGTGTAAATAAGCCTTTTCAGTGTTGTTTTGAGCTTGTGTAGAGTTAGAGACACTACACTCATCCAAGTCAACACAAATACTTGGATTTTTGCTGTTTGCAACCTTCTTACTCACATAAAATCAGGCTACAACATTTGAATTCTCTCATGGAGATGCACAGAGAATTCCTCCCAACACTGGGAGGACATAGGCATGTCTTCAGATGATCTTGCAATCAAACTGAAGAGACTTTATTTAAAAGAGACACCAGATGCATGCATCAACTATGAGTGAATACTGGAGAAACCAAAAAATGCACAGAGGCTTATGCATCCAAAAGACTCCCACCATAGGTAAATCCAATGAAGGCTTTATTAAAAGATGGTGAGATATTTAAAAAAAAAGCTCTTTGGACCTTGCCTTACTTATCATTGAGCATGTGTCTACTGAAACATCAAAAGAAGAAGAAGCCTAAAAGTAGACTATCAGAAATAACAAAGCTAACGCCAGTGTTTTGCCTCTCTGTGCTTGCAAACATGGCTCAGAGGAGGTTATCAGAGGACTTTAAGGCTTAAAACACTATGCAAATGACGATGATGAATGGGACACTTGGATGACACCACAGAAGGATTATGTTATGTTTTTTCCTGTTGATTTTTTTACGTCTGAAGAAGGGGTCCAATTTACCTCTATTGTATTGGTTTTGGCTGCAACACCGTTTACCCCTAAGACTCCAAAGGTGTTTTGTGGACTCAATCACTTCACCCACCCCACCATCGGCATTGTGGTCAGTAGATAATGAGTACATTTTCATTTTTTGGTAAAACTATTGATTCAGTGCCTTCGGTTTAGAGCCTTCGCCTAAGAGCAGATTTTGTCCAAGTCTGTCTAATGTTTTTATTTATACATTGTAGGAGCTACAAATAAGTTAAAGAAGAATATTTTTGTTATAACTTTGGTTATATATTTGATTATTTGACATGCTCTATGTGCCTATTATTTGCCCTCCAGGAACAAATAAAGTGAATACTATTGAATACTACAAGGTGTAATGGGTTTGTACATGTATTTTGGGAGTATTATGGATTATTATTTTACTTGTGATTACATTAATCTCTCAAGTAGGTCACATAGGATATGGGTGGGGGTTGCACCTGTTCACCTGTGTGAGAGGGCGAGAGGGTGTGTGGGGATGTTGTATTTTCTGATGACCGCAACTCTATGCTAAATTTTGTTATGCAACCTTATGCTATGCTATTTTCTGTCTGATTGCATTAATCTATGAGTTTGTGCATGTTCCAATAAGTTTATCACCTTTTTCTTTAATGAAAGTTAAAATGCATTTTTACGGATTGCTGTGATTTTTTGATTCAAAGTATAAGGCCCTACTGTAGCCTCTCAGTGACAATTTTTATATCTTGAAGTCGCTACATTTTGTCAACAAAAAAAAGGCATCAAAGAAGCATCAGACAGCGCAACAGATAAAGGATCAATTGAACGAAGAGGATGACAGTAAGCAAACATCTGAGATAAATCATGGAGGTAAGTGCTGGCTCTCAAACAGCCTACAGAGCTGGAGTTAAAGCAAACCACAATAAGGTAAGCTTATGGATTGATGTGTGCAAATAAAGCTGTGTATGGAATCCTCTTATTGACTGCAGTTATTACAAAATGCATGGGTTGCATTTCTTTTTACAGAAATGTATATGGTGCATTATGTAATAACCAACAAATACAGATGTCTTCGTTCATTTTTATATAACATTGTATTAATTATTTTATGCATTCTAGCATGAATCATAGTGACTCAAAATTCATTTTAAAAACATACTATTTGTACAGTAAATTAGTATTACCTTTCATTGGTTAATAAGTGTCACTGTCACCCTCACACACACACACTCTAGCTTTTAACTCATCTGTGTGAACACAGCACACACGGAACACAATATACACAGTGACCACATGGAGCTGTGGACAGCTATTGAAAGCGCCTGGGGAGCAGATGTTGGGGGAGTAAGGTGCCTTGTTCAGGGGCACTTAGACAGTGGGATAGGGAGAGTCCATCTGTCCTCTTGGACTCTAGATGGATCCAGGTCTGGTCCATCCTACAGTCCAGGTATGTTTTTGTAAGTCCATGTACTCAAACCAGCGACCTTCTAGTTTGATGCGGGTGTTATTACATAATTAAGTGAAAATTATTTCAGTTTAAATTTTATTACATAATGTGGTGTTACAAGTGTAGCGGCTCTGTACTCCGTTGCGTTGTGTATTTCACAGAAGAAGACCGTCACTTTTGGCAAAAATGCCTTTTATTCTTAACATCTGGCAGAAGGATCGCACACAGTTAGTCCGGGTTTCCTCACACACACACACACACACACACACACACACACACAATATACTCATCAGAGAGACAGCAAGGTCCGACTGCTCTAATATTAAAATTACCCTAACAGAGCTAACACAGTGTAATGTACCTGGCAGAAGGATCGCACACAGTTAGTCCGGGTTTCCTCACACACACACACACACACACACACAATATACCCATCTGGAAAATGGAAAGAAAGTGCAGGTTAGCTAACACATGCCACACTAGCCATTTTATATACAAAGAAAACAAAACAAGGATGTGCTCAACTGTTTAGGAGGTATATGTTTATGCAATGCAACTTAAACCATGTTTTAGTATTAAGTTACAGTTATTAATATAAAACATTAGCAGAGCTTATATTCATGCACCTACCAGAGAGACAGCAAGGTCCGACTGCTGCTATCTCCAGGGATCATAGACTGTATCCAGGGGTGCACGACCCTAATCTAAAGGGGTGCTGCATTTAAGTACCCCAGGATATTTCAGTGTCAGTATTGTGAGATGAGTTTGTATGGCAAGTGGAATCACACTACACCTTAACTCCGTTACACAAGCACTCGTACCTGAAATGAAATGAAAAGATAAAGAAGACAAAATGAATGGTTTTCCAGCATTGCAAAATACAGTGATGCATTTCAAAAGGATGACAAAATGTGGTTGAGCAGCCTTGGTCAATCCGATTCTGCTGCAATAAACATAAGAATACTTTTCTGTCTTGCAATGGATGAACCTCAATTACCATCACAGGATGCATCCATAATCATACCAATCAATGAGCAAGACAACATAAAACCAAGTGACAGTGTGTCAAATGTGGGAAGCAGAGCAACTGGAACACACAACTTTGCCACTGGAGGAAAGTCTGTTGTTTCCACTCTGTTGTTTCTGCACTTCTTAAATCAGAAGCTGACTTAGCAGCATTAATGGCTTGACAGAAATTAGGACAAACATGACCTAGAAGAACAGGAGGAACGACTAAAGCAAAATGTAAAGAACAGCTTAAATTGAACAAGGGCATAGCAGCACACATGGCTAAATTAAATGTGTTACAATCTCAGAGCATCCTGAGTGGGAAAAATCCATATCAAGTGTTCAAATGCAATAAACTCATATCTGGAAAAGGGAAACTCAAAAGCACAAACTCTCAATCCAAATGTTGATTCATTTATTCAACAAATGTCACAAAACCTGAAAGAAACTAAACATGACTACTTGGATCCAGGAGCAAGGCTTAAGGAGAAAATGGCATCTCAGTTCATTTTGTCTGGGCCCATGTCACTTAATCCATCCTGGTAATATTCAAGGAATCTCACTGCAACAGAGAAAACACACTCTGAATATAGAGACAAAATTTGGGTCACAAAATGAGGATCAAAACAACGTGTTAAGCATTATGAGACAGCAAAATTAAATAACAACACTCTTAGTACAACACCAATGCCTCTCATCATTGCATAAAGAGAGAGATCCAAATTTGTGATGGAGATATATTAAAATGTCATGCATTTATCAAGGCTTTTGAGAATGATGTGGGAAGGAATACTCACAACTACAGTGAACTCCTCTATTATTTGGTGCAGTACACTAAGGGTCACTCCAAGGAACATGTGAGAAGCTGCCAGCACATGAATCCAGAGATATGAGGAAGTGTGTTTAAATCACACTCTTGATCTTGTTCTGACATATGGCATAGACATTGAAAATGTAATAATATTTCCCTAAGATCCTATTCTGTCCAACCATTTTGTAATGACATTTGAATTTACTATCTACACTGATTCTAGACAGAAATTCTATCATAGCCGGTGTTTATCTGATAATACTGTGACCGAATTGCTTCCTTTGACATTAACCTCACAGCCATGTGTAAATACAGTGTATTGGAAATTTGCCTTTTGTGTATGTATAATTGCATGAGCAGAAGTGTATGTGGAGGACTGACCTAATTGTTTATCTAAAAGGACAATTTTGGCCTTGAGAAACCACAACTTTATGGTATCTCATGGTATCATTGGTTGGGATCTCACACCTGGGGTTTCACAGGGGGATCCTCTAAAGAACATGGAAAACATAAAAGGACAGGATGTCTCCTCCACTGAATGGAACTACAGGAGGGTAATAAATACCTTTGCATGCTTAGTGGGAGGGGACTGTGAGCTATAAGAACACAGATTCTCCTCATCCAGGTGATGTGTACTGTGAATCCATCTGCAGATGCTGAATTAAACTTACAGAAAGAAGTGTTTGACTTTATGCTTGCCACCACAACAGTACAAGAGTAATCAAAACTTTATTGCCATACTAGTTGAAAACTTTGTTAATGGTACAGCAGCACTCATTAAAAACAACCCTTGATGCTGTCGCCCCACTGAAGAAGAAGAAAGTAAATCAGAGGAGATTAGCTCCATGGTATAATTCTCAGACACGTGGCATCATGGAAGCTTTTTTCCAATTTTCTTCAATAGATCTTTTTGAACTGACTTCACTGGTTTCGTCCTCTAAACCAACAACTTGTCTATTGTCTGTCCCAACTAAACTTTTAGGGAAGTTTTCCCAGTGATTGACAGGTCCATATTAAATAAGATTAATATGTCTTTGTTAACCGGCTACGTAACGTACCACAAGCTTTTAGGTAGCTGTAATTAAACCTCTGCTAAAAAAGCACACTCTTGATCCAGAGGTTTTAGTTAATTATAGACCCATATCAAACCTGCCCTTTATTTCCAATATCCTAGAAAAAGCTGTTGCTAACTTGTGTGATTACTTCCAGTCAGGATTTAGAATCCATCACAGCACAGAAACAGCACTATTGAAAGTCACTAATTAGCTTTTTATGGTTCAGATGATGAACTTGTTGTCACGGTTTTGGTATTATTTTGTCACGGTTATGGATTTTTCTGTTTAAACAGTGTTTTTGTTACGTTTTGAATTCATGTTTTAAGTTTGTTCAGTGTTCCCCTTTTCCTGTTTTATTTTGTTGTCCCTGCTCCTGGTGTGTTTTCCCCATTTGTCTTCCTGCCCTTGTCATGCTCACCTGTTTGTCCTGTGCCACCTGTCCTGAGTTACCCATTAGTTCAAGTGTGTATTTAAGTCTTTGTTTTCCCCCATGTGGTTGCTGGTTCATCATCATTTTCTCCATGTTCATGTGTCTCGTCACATATTGCCTTGACCTCAGTAAGTTGTTCATGTATTTCCCGTTGTTTCTCCCGTTTTGCCTTTTGATTTATTGAAGATTTCTTTTGTTACTTTTACCTTTTAAATAAAGGACACTTTTTGTTAAGTATTTAGTTCTGCGTCTTGGTCCTTCCCTTTTCTACCAGCCACCGCCTGTTCCTCATTCCTTCTCTTGTCAACCTCCACGCTTACCTCTTGACTTACTGTTCCCAACCAAGAGAGAGTCTGAAAAACCTGATCGGCAGAGACAGTATGACAGAGCAGTCAGGGGCGTTATTCTTCAGCCAGGTGGCCGAGTGCTGGTGAAAAACCTGTTAGAGCAAGGTAGGCCTGGCAAGTTGCGGGCTTACTGGGAGCAGGTAGTGCACTGTGTTGTGGAGAGAATTGATAATAGCCCAGTGTATAAAGTGCAGCCTGAGAAGGGATCTAAAACACTGCGTGTGCTTCACTGGAACCTACTTCTGCCAGTGAATGAACTGCCCCTGGAACAGACACTTCCTGCACAATGTCAAAAAGGAAAGAATCTTGAAAGTTGAATAAAACAGAAACAGACAGTTAACAACACTCATGAAGACAACACAGACACCTCTGAGGAGGAGTACACTTACCAGCAGATCCCATGCTACAAGTTAGTGAGATCGCAACAGACAGAGCATCAACGCGTTAGTCGCGTTACTGAATATTTTCCGTCAAAGACCGTTTTTTAAAAACAGTCAATGACGGAAAAATCTGAGGGCCATTCGTCATTTTGACAGATTGCAGGTTCTTTGGCGTCACACTGACACATGTAGACGTGCAGACATTTTCATCTTTACGCACAGAGTACTTGCGGAGGTGACCAAACCACTACGGGTCACAGACCACTGATGCAGAAGGAGCGCATGCTGCAGGATTTCCTACTGTGAGACTGTGCGTTTAGGCCACAGGTGAACTGTTCATATTTCATTATTCATTGTTCATATGTAGCTACTGGAGCCACACAGTCAGTTGTTTTTGTTACTGCGGAGAAAAAGTTACATATTCTTCTGCTTGATGTGTGTATCCATGGTGTGGATTATTTGTTCAGCTTGTCTGGACTGAATATTAATTAAAAATGAATTCAAATTAAATGCTATTGAATATGTCATTATTATCATCAAAAAATTAAAGTGACCGGTAAAAATAGATTATGACGGGATTTTTATGACCCTTTCAGTCAAAATGACAGACAACGAAAAAGTCTAGCGCAACCTCTGGTACCACCAACACAAGACAGAGCTCTTGAGGATGTCGCAGTGGAGGAGGAACCACAGGACAGGCTACTGGAGGACATGGCAGCAGAGGAGGATGAACACCAAGCAGAGGCTATCAGAAGATCCCAATAGACCGCCAGGCCAAGACAGATATTCACCTTTGGTACACTGGGACAGGCCAAGCTACTATTTCCCAAGTCATCTTAGTGCTGTTCCCCTTCCATACTTTGCACCTCCACACCCTTGCTACTATAACTGCTTCACCCAGGCATATTGACATGTCTTGTAGTACTCAAGTACATCCCTCCTTGTGGACAAATGTCAGGAAACATTCATAAAAGCAGGGGAGAATGTAAAGGGTTAAAAATACAGTAGATTTAAAATGTCACTAAAAATGTTAAAATGTCTGTGGGCCAATATCACAGTTCATTATGTAACTAGGGTACAGTTCATTGTTAAAATGGTTATATAAATAAAAGTTAAATAAGTTAAATGTGGGTAAAATTATGTCCCTATATTTTATTATGTCTTAAATTGCGATTAAAATGTCAATTTCATTACACCTGTGTTACAGTGTTAGTGTAATTAAGTTCAGCTGAGGGCGCATTGAGCTAGTGAGGGACCTAAAACACTCAGAGAGGCAGCGATGCAGAATAAATCTTGCAGCCGAGTCTAACATTAGCTGAAGTTGTATGCCTCTTTGTTTACAACTACAGGTGGGTCAATAGTTCCCAAAAACACAAGCATGTACTCAAGAATAAGGGATAACAGTTTATGAACCCTTATGGATAACAGGTGATGGTTAAAGTCAAGTAGTTTGGCAGTAATGTGTTGAAAGAGAGCTGTGTTGTGCTGTACTCTGCTAGGCTAGCGTACCTGTTACTCATGAA
Organism: Paralichthys olivaceus; assembly: GCF_024713975.1. Lineage (NCBI taxonomy): Eukaryota > Metazoa > Chordata > Actinopteri > Pleuronectiformes > Paralichthyidae > Paralichthys > Paralichthys olivaceus. The sequence continues at coordinate 522,312 of NC_091111.1, read as the reverse complement.
CAAAAGCAACGCAGTGCAATAAGAACGCCAATAAACATGAACAAGTTTTGTTTAGTTGTATTAGCTGAGCCGAAGGGATGTAAAGGGCTAAACTACATACTTTGCTTTCTGTTCAACAGTTTTTTTTGTATACTATGTTTGTTATCAGTAACTTCAGAGGAGATGAATACAGTTAGTTTGTGAATGTTCGCAGTACCAGTACAATGCAAATCACTCATTTCTATTCAGAATATGTGTCATGCTAACTATAAAATGAATGAACATCTAGCGCAAGTGGAGCTAAACTGAAAACTGTTGTATGTGTGAGATCAGCCTCTGCATTTGAAGATGTCTCTATACATAGCAGCAAATGTCATTTCAGATGTGGACAGTAATATGTTTGCTCTTCAAATGTGTAGATTATTGTTATTTATGTTACATATATGGAGCATAAATCCTGCAGCCGAGTCGAACACTAGCTAAAGTTGTATGCCTTTGTTTACAACTACAGCGGTGGCAGGGTATAATCACAACCCTCCCTGACACTCACCAGGCCAGGGGGGCAACACTAGGGCTGGGTGATACTGGGAACTTTGGTATCGATCCGATACCAAGTAAATACAGGGCTAGTATCGCCGATACCGATACCAATACTTTTTACTTGAAATGTCATGATCATTAAATAATTGTGTGATTTTGCCTTTAGTTAGTTGAATATAATTATGATAAAACAAAGGAGAAATATTTTATAAATATATATATATAAATAAACATGTTTTTTATTAACTAACTACAATATAAAACTATTTAACAGTATACAAAAATCCCCCTTTACTACACACAATTATTCAACAAAAAAGTCCCTAGTGCAAAATAACAAAAAAGCAACAATGTAACAAAAATATAGCCTAAATATAACAATGCCACCAACACAACAAAAAATACTTTACATTGCATGCAGATATTTATGAAAAAAAATCAGTAATAAAGTCAGTTGTAAATGGTTGTATTTATATAGCGCTTTTCACTACAGTTTGTCATTCACCCATTCATGCATACATACAGTGCTTCTATAGCTAGCACTTTTTTGTTGTTCTAATGGGCAGTTTGGGGTTCAGTATCTTGCCCAAGGACACTTTGGCATGCAGATGGGAAGACTGGGGATTGAACTTCTGACCTTCTGACCGCTCTACCCCTCAGCCACAGCCACCCCAGTTGTGCAAATTAAGTAAACAAAACCAACAATGGAATAATAAATATAAATATAAACAACACATTGCACACAGATATTTGTGAAAATAAAATCAGTAGTGCAAATAAACTACAATTGGCTCTCATTTGTAACCTTTGACTCTGTGCCCAGAAAGCCCTCCAAGGAAGTATCCCTTGAAGAGTCGAGAGAGAGGTGCTCTGTTTGCACAGACAGACTTGGAGAGAAGCTGCACTCGCTCGCATGAACTCTGTGAGGAAATTCAAATAATTTGCTGGATGTATAGACAGAAACTGCAACAAAAGTATCGATCTCATCACGCTAGTATCGATCCGAAACCGATACTCACCTTGTTATTGATACTATGATATTTAGATCAATGTGCCCAGCCCTAGGCAACACCAGCGTGTGAAAGTGCTGCACAAAACACAGTAAATGGTCACACACACATAACCGAAGAAATGTCACAAATTTTCATACAGTGTATACACACACACAGTATTTGAAAGGGGAATCTCAATTAATAAACCAAATAAATATATTTGATTAATCAATGTTGCTACTGTTATATATATATATAAATATATATTCAACAGGCCCGCCTGCGCAGATCTATAGCTCCAGCCAGACCGTACGGTGCCGCGGGCAGTGTCAGTTACTTAGCAATGTCTGTACATACGTCTGAAACGGTGGCCGGGTGATTCGCGCATGCGTACGTCTGAAACGGTAGGGGGTTTCCGGCTCTGCAGGAAAATATTTCCCCAGAGGTAGACGTTTGCATCACCATGTACGTATTTTAAGCTGTTACGTAGCGACGCAGTAGTGGTACGCGCTAGAGCTGAGTGTTAAGATGGCGGACGAGGAGGCCGAACAGGACCTTAGTCTTAAGAACGGTATCAGTGAAACGTTATGGGAACTCAGACAGCGGTTGCAAGAGCTGCAAGAAGTCGTAGTTACAGAACGAGGCGAGTCTCCGGTCCAGTCATCTTCTGAGTATTGCCAAGAGTTTTGTCGGGTGAGTTTCCCCCTTCGAGGCTTAAACCAACAAGCTAGCCATCTTGCAATCGTAATTACCTTTCATGCTGTTTGAATTAGTACCAATCTATGCTTCAGCGGATTTGGCCTTGTGGCCCTAACCTGGAAATAGAAAAAAGGCCCCGTCATTATGACGAAAATGAATCGGTGAAGTTCAACTGAGAAATTCAGCGTGATCTGACCGTTGACATGGCTAGCTTATATAGCTAGCTTCTGGAACACGCTAGCTCATGTGTTTGTAGGGTCCAGTTAAAGCCAAATTTCACTGGCGTTAAAGTTCAGTTGCTGTTACAGTTATCGCTCATTGAATGGTTCTGATAGACTTGCAGTATCAGACAGACGAGAGTTTCCATCGGGTATTGCACATTTCCAGTTACAAGTTAGCCAGCACCACCAAGCTTTATCATCTTGTAGGTAGCACAATGTTAGCTCCTAGCCTTGTATGTTGTGGCTACGTGAGCTTTGCCGTGAGACTTTATTTCACAGATCGTCTCCGGTTGTAATGTAGCCCCGGATTTTCAAAACCAACCGTTCTTTCTTTGTACGTTTTTAGTTGGAGATAATTCTACAAATATAGGTTTATTCAAAAGCATAGGATTTATATTTTGCGTTGATCTTTGGGTGAATTATAGTGAAGTTGGTGTGTCTGAAATCACTCAGGTCTCACCATATAGTCCACTGTTTAGTTAGTTCGCCATTTTGTAGTGCTGCCCGAATGTTAACTGCGATTTTTTTATACCCTACATGGACTCATTATGACAGTTAGTGTACAACCTATGGTCTCTAACTGAGCATCATGCGCTTCCCCAGACTGAGAAAAAACGAGTGACAGGAGAGGACACCACTGTTTGAAAACCAAAATGTGTCACGTCTGAATAAAAAGATGAATACAAATCCTCAGATGTGACGCAATAGAAGGCAGCAGCGAAGTGAAAAGGCTATTTTGAAGGAGATCGAAAGTTGTAATATACACCAAATATTTTATTTATTGGATCAAATGCTCCGTATACATTTTAAAGATGGAAGTTGATATGGCACGTTTCAGTTGTAACAATAAGGTATTTACCGGCACAGAGAAAATGCCGAGTTGTGTCCAAAATGTTTTTTTCACTTTGCTGATTTGACCTCTATATAGACCCTTTCAAGAAACTTTCAATACAGTGAGTAGGGAGGAGTAAATGAGTCAGTGATTCACAACAGGGACCAGAAACAGTCGTCTAACAATCATATTCAAGCTCCATCAGACTGGTTGTTATAATGAGAATAATAATAATAATCAGTTGTACCTTTGCGTCATCAGGTGTTTCTGCCTTTTAATCACAATAAGGTTAAATGTTCAATGGCTAGAATTGAGTGAAATCTGGTGGTGAAGTTGCAGCTGAATACCGCTCACCTCACACTACCAAACAGAAAGAGAACCTTTGAAAACCTTCAGGTGTCATAAAACTCAAAAGGTGTTTAGTTTGGACTGATGTAAAATAACATGGCGGCTTCTGTAGAGAGGACCCGCTCCTGATTTAAATATAAATAATTTTTATATAGAAAGGACCCATTATATTTTAAAGAAAACAATTTGTATAATTTAGATGATTACACATTAGTGAAAACATCACAAGGATACTTTTATATTCAATTTCAGCCATTAGATATACTGTTCATCAAAATCTTACACATTGAACCTTTTTAAAAGCCGAACCAAAGGGTACGCTGAAGTTTTGAAGTGTGATTAAAAGACAGGTAGTGAGTTGGCGAGCCTAATCTCATCAGGCAGCCTCGGGTCCTGACAGAGAAACCCTGAATAGTCAGTCTTGACCTAGGGGTATCAGCCAAATAGGGATTTCACTTTATGAAATTTTGGTGCCATGATTATTGTCAGAGGAAGTATCATGGTTTCACGATTTTCATTATTGATACTATATAAGGAAAAAGACACACAACAAACTATATAGGGCGAATATATAGCAAAAGGAATAAAATATTTATAATTATTATCATCAACAATAGCCAGTTAGGTTTTAAAATGTAATGTTTGGCTATTTAAAAGTTATTTATGTAAGCTATTCTATTTATTGTAGAAGGTTGGTCAGTGAATTTGTGTTTCCTGTCATCATAAGCAGTGTATCTGTATGGGAATTTTATTGTGATGGGTCTTCGACGGAAGTTGTTCTGTTTTGGGAGCGAGGTGTTGACTAGTTGTGAAAAAGTAAACAGGTAAACTGTCCTGGTTCAAGCCACATTCTTTATGTCCTTATTATACTATTATCTCCAGTATAGGTGAATTAAACTCCTGGCTAAATTTAAAATGAGAGAGAGATAGGTTTGTGTCAGCTGCTGGTCAGAAACTGAAAGTAAACAAGGGCTTCTCCTCTTGCTGTGAACTTGAGTTTTTGTGGAAATAAGGCCGTTAAGTTCCCTCTTCTTAACTAACATTTCAGTGGCCTGCGCACACAAAATGTGAATCATGAGAGAATTCACCAAGCGGCGCACAGACAAATTATGTGACTTGCAATAGGCAGCACACCATAGTTAGATATTGTAGTTTTTACAATTCTTACGGTTATGAAATTGTGACGTTATGAATCAACACCGTACAGTGTTAACTCTGACATTTTTTAACGCAATCATCTTGGATTTTTTTAGCATCAGGGATAGGCCGGCACCCCATCACAAAACAAATAAACAAATTATTGATAAATAATAAAAACAATAGTGATGTAATTATTTTGATTATTGTATTATTTTGATTATCATCAATGCACCCAGGCTTGTATGGCGGGTCCCCTTTTGGAAGTGCCACTGCACCCTGCCGGTAAACAAACTACTATGCTCCTCTGCTGTTTTCCAATGACTTACAGGTTGAACTGATCTTTTTGATAACCTGCTGAATTCTTATTTATGTCTTCATGGTTGAGTGAGACATCGCTTCTTCTGCAACAATGAAGTTAAAACACTGTGTTAGTGCTGGGCGGTATGACCCAAAATTTATATCACGCTATTTTTCAAAATTATATCGGTTTCACTGTATTCTTTTTTCTTTTCTTTTTTTTTTTTCAAGCGCGACTGGGTGTAAACCACATATTCTAATAATTTACAGTATAATTACTGCAGTAAATTGGCTTGGAATTACTTATTTTACTGTCATGAGGAGTGAATATTGTAGAAAAACATTAATGTCCACACTAGTATTAATGAAGTGAAGGAATCAGAATGCATGACTGTTGCAGTCAAAATACAAAACCCTTTATTGTTTTGCAATTCGAAAAAACATGTTCTTCTTTATCCACTGAACATTCATTAAGGCAACATCCATAAATAAGATTGAACCAAATAAATAGAAAAGGTGTGCAACTTGCATTAATATATTGCTTCAAGCCCAACCAGGTAGTATTAAAAATATAAACAAAATTTAACTTGAAGACTTCTTAAACAACTAAACTTTCACTAAGCAACTTGCATCCATATGGACTTTGCTTCAAGATGAGGTATACTCGTACACACATAAATAGTAAAGTAAAACGTTTAAAGTATGCAACAACTTGCATTAGTAACTATTGCTCAAGCCCAGGCACAGTACACAGTAAGTATCAAAACTGTGCAACTTGGCTTGCAGGATTATCCTGTAGCATAGAAACAATATTCACACATTTCAACTTTATGAAAAAGCTCCATAAATTTGGCATCTCAGCTATTACAAATTTTGAGCAAGGAAAACCAGACAGTCCACAGCATCTGGTTTGAGTGCAGCTCTATGGCATGTGACAATATTGCCACCAGTGCTGATCAGATGGAGCACTTGTGGCAGGTATGCATAAATACTGTCGAAATTTGCCTGATGGCATCTCCACCTCTCCAAAGGGTCTGCATCACGGTCAACCTCTGTGGTCTGCAAGTAGGCTTTCAGCTCCATCTTGATGCTTTCCTCCTCTGAGAGTGTTTCTCCGATGCAGCCCATGCTGCTGGTGCTCTGCTTTTTTGAAAAAGCTGGACAGGGTCTTTTTTCCTCAGGTGGAGCAACAGGCCCTGCTGCTGCTGCACCAGAAGGCCCTGCTGTGCCAGAAGGCCCTGCTGCGCCAGAAGGCCCTGAGAGAGGGTCTTGCTGTTGATCCTTTAGTGACTTGATTTCTTCGACTGCTCTTGAAATGATGTATTCCACCTTTTCTTTCATCGTGTAGGTGGTTCTGAATCGTGGATCAAGGAAAGATGCGATATCGAGCAGGTCAACTGTGTCCGTATCTGAGTATTTCTCGTTCAAGTAGGCTAGAATCTTTCTCTTCACATCCTTGGTCAGTTCAGTATTGTTGTGTTCCTCAGCAAGAATGCAGGTGTTGAACAGAAGAAGTACCGGCTTGACAGGACACGCTGACATACTGCTCTCTAGACAAGGCATCTGTGAAGTCCTGGAGTGGGCTCAACACCTGACAGAGGGAGAGAGAGATTTATTATTGTTATTTATTTCCATAACAATGAAATTAAATTACATCCATTGCAGATTAAAAAAGGAATAGAAAAAAAGAGAGCACATAATAAAAGAAAAAACATCCACACAACTTGTTACCAGCCTCCAGGACTTCCATATCTTGCCAACTGATGACCAAGTGCCTTGATTTTCTGTCAGCTTTTAGAACCTGACTGATGGCTCACTCCTGCTCAAGTACTCTTTGTATCATCATCTGACGTGATCCCCACCTGGTGGGCGTCTGAGCTGTGAGTGTGTGCTTTGGAAGACCCAGTTCATCCTGAGCCATGGCCATGTCCCCCTTTTTTTTCCAAGAGTATGAAAAGGCTGCCACAATTGTTTTGCAGATTCCAACTGCGCGTTGTATGTGGTCATCTTTCACACCTCTCTCTGTAAAAACAACAAAGAAAGAATGTTAGTTTGCTAATACTAATGTTAAATTAATTACAGATTCATTAATGTATAACCCAAAAATAACCCCCACCATACACAAATTATTCCAATAAACCCACACATGGTTAATTGAAGACAAACCTTTCTTATCATGACAAGTCATATTAATATAATAACTAGTGCTTACCAATGGCTAGATGAAGCCTTTGGAGCCATTGGAGTCTTGTCCAGTTATTCAGCTCGACGGCCTTAATGATGTTGGCTCCACTGTCAGTTGTTATGGCCACAAGTGTCTGCTCAGAAAGCCCCCAGGAATCAAGTGCCCCTTGCAAGCCTGCTGCGAGTAACTCGCCGGTGTGGTCATTTGGGATATAGCTTGTTTGCAGACAATGACTACGCAACACCCAGTCGTCACTTATAAAATGAACAGTCAGGCTTAAGCCTAGTTTATGCTTCTGCGTCACGTCTACGCCGTACCTACGCCGTAGGTCGTTGAGCATTCGAAGTTCTGCGTCGAGGGAACGCGTTGCTCTGCAATTCACCGCCATGCCGCTAGGGGGTGTAGCGGTGTGTTTGTGTGGTTATAGCCGAATCCTCGCTTTTTCTTCCGTAAAGTAAACAACAGTTAAACAATGGCGACCGAGGTGGAGCAGCTGTTTTTGCTGTTGGAGCTCATCAATATTGAAGAACAAATGCTTATATTGCAAATGTTGAAGCGCAAGCTACAGAGAAAACGTTTGCGGAGTTGGTTTTTACGACGAGGAAGAAAGACCGGAAAAGCAACCGCCGGAACTTACGTTCTGAGCGGACCAATCACAGCGCTTACGGTCCGCGTCGACGTCCGCGTAGTTAGGATTTTTGGGAGGCGCACGTCAGGCTACGGCGTAGGGGTCTGCGTCGACGCCGTACCTACGCCGTAGCTACGGCGTCGACGTGACGCAGAAGCATAAACTAGGCTTTAGGTATGGTTCCATGCTGCGACTAGACCAAAAAACAGTTGTTGCTGAGAAGTGGGGAACAGTAGCCATGTCTGCTTCTAGCTTGGCTCTGTGCTTTTGGTACAAGTTGGGAATTGCTGTTTGGCTGAAGTATTTTCGACTTGGTAGAACATATCTGGGATCCAGTATTTTAATCATCTCCCTGAAGCCATCTTCCTCAACATTACTACCGCCCAGCACTACACTGTCTTCAGGGTTTTTCCTGCATAGAGAATCAAACTTTGTGCTGCCTCCGCTTCCCAATAAAATTTAGCACAGTTGAAACAACTATCACATTTGTAAAGGACCAAATGATGTCTATAAGCGCTTGATTACTGTAACTGAATTGCATAGCTTCAGTATGATAGTCCTAGAACTGGGGGGAAAGGTAACGGCGCACACACACTACCGTACCACTCTGCTGCTAACTTTTCTCTCTCTCTCTGACACAGACTCAGCTAGTCTCTGATCCACTACAGTTTTAATGTTGTATGTTTGATGTGACGCATCAATATCAACACTGATCACCACATAATGATCGATACTCTTGAGTAAAATCTTTCCTCAGAGCTGCGCGCGCATTCATCAGTCTCTCTTTCTCTCTTCTCTCTCTCATCGATGTGAAAATCTATGAGAGATAAAAAAACCCCCAAACAAACATGTTTTTAAATGTGATAATAGGGGTGTAACAGGGCACGTATACAAACAGCAGTGTGAGGACCCTCTCTCATCATAAGTCTGATGTGTGGGAACACTTCAGTTTCACAGTCACTATAATGATGTTGGATAAAGACAAGTGGATCGTTCAAAAGCTGACATTGCACAATTGCTATCTGATATGTAGCTGGTAGCACATCAAATATGCCGACTCGTTTGAAACAGCATCACTAGTGTGATGTCCAACTATTGGAAATAACACCAACTTTAGTGGGACAAGGAAATTCAAGTTAGAGCAAACCCAGCTCCCGGCAGCATTAAAGCTGCCACTAGCAAATAATTCAGATATTGTCAAAGCAATAACGAGCGACATAGGTGTATTTATAGCAGCGGACATGCAACCGTTCTCTGTTGTTAAGAACGCAGGGTTCGAACACGTGTATAAACCTCTGTCCCCTACTTGAGAGTATTCTCCACAGCGAAGACATTTTTAGTGGGGAGGGGGGGGTCACCTTCTCTGCAAACTATGTGGATAAGTACCTTTTTGGGAATAAAAAAAATGAAAATGCATACATTTAATAATGATCATACAATACATGAACAGTGCAGTTTAAGTAGAATTCATTTTCTATATGCTGCACCTTAGTGGTGTTTATTGTGTCATTTTACCTGTAAAAATTACTTGCCAGAGTTAACCAGAGTTCAATAAAAATAAATAAAACATATGTGTATATACTGAAAATGCACTCCACTGCTGACCTGTGCTCACTTTATATATACTTTAACAATAAACACGATCACTGATTACAAGTTTTTAGGACACATACAGGACAGATGTTTACTTTGTTTGTTTGATTCACTCTAGTGTTTATGAGACACGTAACGTGACACGCACAGCACAACATCAGGGTTAAAGTGAACGGAATGATCTGGAGTATTGATCCCACAACATCAATTAAAAACATGTGATTATCAGTTCATGTCTAAGGAGGGACAGAGACGAGCAGACACACTCACACACTCCAGCAGACAGAAGTTCTTTCCGCAGATTACGACCTAATCTGACATGGTGTTCCAGGAACATAAATATGAATTCAGCAGGTTTTTATAAAGATCAGTTCTAAGTGTGAGTGTTAGAAAACGTCAGAGGAGCAAAGTGTTGTGGCAATTCTTCAATCCCACTTTGAAAACGAGGAACAAAACACAAATCTCTTACAGTATTGTCACAGTTTATTGCTCAGAGCAAGGTGCAGAAGACAAAGGTTCGTATGCACACCAATGGGAAGCTCTTCCTTCTCTTTATACCTTCGGCTCATACCTCCCCTATGCTCGAGGTTGTTTCTAAGCAAAAGGTCAGGATCTTCTGATGACATCAAGGCAACAATGCATTAGTTAGGCACTTAGGCCAAGATTCAATCAGTTGCACAGGATTCAGCATGATCAAGGTTACATTGTAAAGATTGTTACATTATTGTTACATTTCCCTTACAAGAGTCACTTGTTGACCAGCAGAGTAATTTGCCTCACTGTAGTGGCACTGCTACAGGGGGCCAGGTGTGGTCAAGCAGGGCCATCTTCATAAATTAAAGACTATAATCAGGGTGCAGCACACAAGTCTAAACTAAATGTGTCAAATCAGTGTGGAGAGCAGTGACCACCATTCACTTACTGTTGTAGTCTGATTTTTTTAATCAAAGACCTTATTTTGTTAATTAAGGCACAATTGTAATAACAGTAACAGTCTATAATAATTTCAAAGAACTTTCTAAATAAAAACAGAGTTTGTGTTTGTCTGACTGATTTCATTAATCGATTAAAAAAACAAAAAAAACAGCCACATGCAGCAATATAGAAAAATGTGGATGTTATGTATCAAGATGGGTATCGAATCATTGATTGCTGAATCATAATTTAACGGTGAGGCAAGTGCACACCTCTAATTACTGCAGCTTAAGAGAACTACCCTAATGCAACAGTGTAAAAGACAGGATACTTGGTTCCAAAAGAATATCTGATAAATGAAGACAATTTTACAGTTCTGAAAGTTAGGATATAAAACTTATAAAACCTATTTTAAAATCTGATTTCCAAAAAAGGTGAAATTAAATAAAATGATTGACTCTTACTGCACTGTGTCTCTCCTGTTGGGCTGCTGACAGGGTTCCTCATCAATTTACATTGGTTGCCCCTGTGTGCCAGTGCACTCTTTTATTTAGATGCATCAGTGATCACCCATAGTTTAGGTGCACCCAAAACTTTTCACTGTGCCTTTTGGCACTTGAATAATACACCTATTATATGTGCGCCCAAAATGGTCACACTCTGGAGCCCTGTGACAACAGCTGTACATGTACCTGTGAGAGACTTGTAGTTCCTGACAGGCAGACAGAATGTCCAATGGGTGGTAACCTCATCATGGCCAGCCAGCCTTTTCTATCACTGACTAAAGAAAACATTCTTTAAATGTTATTTTTTTAAGCAAATGTTCTTACCTCTTTGTAGACGCTGCTGGAGTACGCAGGTTGTTGGAAGATAGAAGAAGAGCCACTACCACTGGTGGAAGTGTACATCGTCTCTTTACTGAGTTATGCCCAGGCCTCTCCATACCTCTCCCTGCAGTGTGAAAATGTTCCTCTTGTGGTTGAAAGGCTGTCACTGTAAGTACTATTTAAAAAGGATGAGCTGCATACAATATATTGGGTCTAATGATTATTACTGTATACTGAAGGAAACCCTGAAATAGAAGTTACAATAGATATTTATTTAAGTTCAGATCCAGTATGAAGTTTATGTTCTGTTTGTTCTCCAGGAGTTTTGTGGAACTTTTGTTGTCATTGAAGGAAGACATCCCAGATGGTTTATGGAAAAAATTCAGGTCATCTGTGAAGGTAAAGATGTAGATTCTCATTTTGGGAAAGACGTGCTAAAAAAACAAGCAATCACCACTCCCCATAAATTCCTCTGTGTATGAAAGTGTTTGGGTTGAATTATCTAAGCTTGTCCAGAACCTGTGCAAAGCTAAGGAAATCATACTTCAAACTATCATATCTATGGTACACAACATATAATTTAACTAATTACTGACACTTAAGCCTAGTTTATGCTTCTGTGTCACGTCGACGCCGTGACTCCGTCGTTGAGCATTCCAAGTTCTGCGTCGAGGGAACGCGTTGCTCTGCAATTCACCGCCATGCCGCTAGGGGGGTGTGGCTGTGTGTTTGTGTGGTTATAGCCGAATCCTTGCTTTTTCTTCCGTAAAGTAAACAACAGTAAACAATGGCGACCGAGGTGGAGCAGCTGTATTTGGAGTTGGAGCTCATCAATATTGAAGAACAAATGCTTATATTGCAAATGTTGAAGCGCAGGCGACAAAGAAGACGTTTGCGGAGGTGGTCTATACGACGAGGAAGAAAGACCGGAAAAAGCAACTGCCGGAACTCATGTCTGAGCGGACCAATCACAGTGCTTGCGGTCCACATCAACGCGATCAAGCGCAGTTAAGATTTTTTGGAGGTGCGCGTCAGGCTACTTCGTAGGGGTCTGTGTCGACGGCGTAGGTACGCCGTTGACGTGACGCAGAAGCATAAACTAGGCTTTACTCTTCATGTGCAAAACACACCTGACTGTCTGACTGAAAAGCCTCAAAAATCTGCCTGTCCCATAACCTTATGACTTTAAGTAATGGAGCTTTCCTGGTATCTGTAGTTTGCTCACAGTAAGCTGCAGGAGAATGGACTTGCTCAGCTGTCCCTGCTGTGTGCTTTGGGCCAGTATGATGGTGCTTGGACAAATGATGTCCTGCAAAGCCTTCTGTCCAACAAAAATCTACCGACAAAACAAGGTGAGTTCCTGCACTGGTTTTCAGAGTCTCTAGTTATGTCTGTGTTTTCTTACTCAAGTAAAACAGGAGGCTGAGTTTTTTTTCCAGGTATACTCATTATTGGTAAGCAAGGTTGCTAATTACAGATATTTGGAGACAATTTTCAGTAAAAATGTATATCTGGGTGTCAAATCAAAAAACGTTACAGACTATGGCAGGGGTCCGCAGGTAGATTTGGCCATGGGCCGTAAGCCCCAATTGCTGCTTGAGTACCAAATGTCTTTCCATTTCTCTGTCCATGTTATTGAGTTATAGCAGCTGCACTGCCTGCGTGACACGTACGTGTCTGAGTCTCACCTAGTTTCTCCACATGCGAGTTTAAGTCTTTCCTTTTTTCTCACTTTTTCTCACTCATTTGATTATGAATCACAATTCAATGATTCAAATGCAATACGACTCTCGATGCATCTCAGTGCATCGCATCCTCAATCTTCTATGTTACTGCACATGGCTACTTAAAGTGTGCTTTAATTTACAAGATTGTACTTAAGGGTTTTCAATTCAAAAGTCAAACTACAACAATCAGTTATAAGTTAGTTATTTTGATGTTCTCCACATTGATTTGACATTCATCCGCTTTAGGCTTGTGTGCTGTCCCTAACCCCTAAAATTTGGAAAAACTCAAAGTGATTACACGTTATACTGTACAAGGGTGACCTCCCCACCCCATTTCTGCTCTCCTCTAATCACTCGCATGTAGAGCTGTTAGGGGTGTGCGATATTTACGGTTGTGGTGGCAATTTTCTGTGAAACAAGCACAAAGTCAAACACATCTTTCTGAAAGAAAGAAGCATCTGCAGATGGACTTTTCAGTACACATCAGCTGAGTGACATGCACAAATGAGCAAAGAACATAGGAGAATCAGCGTTCTTATAACTGGCAGCCCCTTCCCACTAAGCATGCAAAGGTTTTTATTACCCTCTTGTAGTTTCACTCAGTGGAGGAGACATCCTGTCCATTTGTTTACATGTTCTGTGGATGACACCCCCCCCCCCCCCCCCCCCCCCCCCCCCCCCCCCCCAGTTTGGTCAACCATTTGGTCAGTCCTCCACATACATGTCTGCTCATGCAATTAAACATACACAAATGTAAAATTTCCATTAAATGGTCTATAGACAATACCTTAATTGTTGTTTTAATGATGTGCAAGTTCACGTTATTGAGTATTTGGTAGAACCAAAAATATTAATATTAAATAATAATTAAACTAACAAAAGGGAAAAGATAGCCAATTTATTGAATAAGACTCATGAAATTACTGACTACAAATTTGGAACTCTGAAGAAAAAGATTTATTATGAGAATAATAAAAGTATAAACACAAAAACTAACAAAAGGTGTAGTGTGTGTGTGTGTGTGTGTGTGTGTGTGTGTGTGTGTGTGTGTGTGTCAGGTTACAGAAAGTAGTTAGATGCATGCAAAGAAGTGATCAGCATAACAGAACTAACATTAACTTTCAAATAACATATTACCAAATATCACAACAACACAGGTCAAACTTATAAACATCACATGAAATAGGATTAAACAGTCCTTTGCTTAGCCTATCGTAATAATAAAGCCCAGTTGTGTTACCCGTCCATGAAAAAGAGGGAAAGGTCCTTTTTGGATGTGCTGTTCGAAGTCCAGTGAAGTGGTCTTGTTGATTTGTGAATCCTGTTGTGCATCTGATCAGACCTTGTGTGGTGGCCAGTTGTGCTGAAGTTCTTAGGCAGGCTCTCGTGTCGCTGCCTTTGGAAGGTCTTTTAGCAGTCTGCTCCAGGCAGGCCTACTGGAAGTTGAGGAGCTTGTGGAGGGAGGAAGTCTCCCTGGCTGGGAGAGCAGGGCCAGACCCTACTCCTCCAGGAGAGGTCAGCAGGGGAAGAGAAGAGAGAAGAAGCGAAGAGAGAAGAGGGCGAGGAGAGGGGAAACTCTGGTTATATTGGCCTGGTGACCTCATGGGTCATGGGGCACACAGTGACCAATAGCGGTTGAGAGTTGTCTCCAGGAGCAGTTTTACCACCTATGTGTGAAGATGAAGCACCCAGGGAGACTGAGTTCTTGAAGCTCTCCTTTGTCTCCAGAGCAAAGGAGACATGCGGTCAGGCTTTTGACTACACATGTAGGCCCAGCTATGGTTCACAGATACCAGGTCCCAACGATCTATAAATTAAATAAAAAAATCTAAATTAAAAGTTTAAGTGTTTTAAGGACTTCAAACTGAAAATCTCATGGCTCAATGTCTTATGGACTATCCTCCATTGCAGTCACATGCCCCTCTGATGGCCAACTCCTGTAGTCATCCGCACCATGGTCCACTAAGTCCTCTTGGTTCTCTGGCCAGCTATCATGATTGAAAATGTTGAAGCATTTGACAGCCTTGGTTGTCTCAGACTCAGAAGCACTCTCTCCTATTGTAAGAACAAATACATTTTAGTAAATGAGTCACAATATTTCTCATCTACATGTGTTTATAAGACAGGATTATAAGACTTGCCTAGGAGGCAACTGAATCTTGCATTCAGATGTCTTACAGTGGATTTGATTGTTGCATCCAATACTTTGTCAAGTTTAGTGCCAGCAACACCATCTCATGCCAGCTTTGATGCCTGTCCTTTAAGTGTTATTGTCTGTGTGTTGCATAAACCATAAATAGAGATTGTTAGTTAGATATTAGGAATATTTGTACAAATAGACTGTTCTCTGTTTAAATGGGAGACAGAACCATACATATACCTGGAATTTGTAGAGTGTCATTTCACCCTCTTACTGCTGCTGCCTACTCTGCAGCCTCATGTCAGCCAGGAACTCTGACAGTCATCCACCAGGCTTGGGTCTCACAGCCATTGATTCTGTGGTCACCAGCAGTTTTTCAAGGCCACAAACTGCCTGTTTAGATATAACAGTGTAGTATTATTAACACAGCTGAAGATGACCACAAACACAATTTAAATTTACAAATCCCGCTTCATCTCTCTTACCTGTGGTAGGATGATCTCATTCCTATGAAGCAGGAGGCTAAATGTACTAATGCCACTGAACATGTCTGCAGTAAAATGGCAAAAGGCCACAAAAGAGGCATCTTCCTTTGATTTCTTAACCTGTATCATATAACAATAAAAATGAGTCACATAGAACATTGATGAACTTAAAGATTCAATGACAAGTGGCTCTATGGAAAGAAATATTCTGAAAGAATGCACTGGCCTTTGTAGCTTGGCCTCAAATGTCTGCATTGGCAGAGGAGCCTGCCAAATGGTCCATATGGTAGTAAATGGTAACTGTTTTTATTTATATAGCGCTTTTCAACTCGTGATGACCACTCAAAGCACTTTACACTACAGTTTTCCATTCACCCATTCACACACATTCATATATACACTACAGCTTCTATTGCTAGCACTTTTTGTTGTTCTATTGGGCATTTTGGGGTTCAGCATCTTGCCCAAGGACACTTTGGCATGCAGATGGGAAGAACTGTGGCAGTGAACTGTCCTGGTTTAAGAAAGGTCTCCAAGGCCCTTGAAACATGTGGGAGCCACCTTGTCCCCTTCAACCCACTGGGCATCAGCACATTTACACCCAAGTCAGCTCCAATGACCCTGAGCTCTCTCATTGATTTGGGGCTGAAATGGTACGTCTTCCAAATTAAATGTAGAAGGTCGTACAGTTGACTTATCATTGGATTGTCCCTCTGCACTGACAACACAAGATAATATCATTTACTTCCCAGATCAAGAGTTTATAATGCAATCAACCTTTTAATTTTTATTTCATTATATTAATTTTTTTAATTTTCAAAAGTAAGATTAATGCAGTAAGGAGACAGTAGGCATATTATTGACACAGCTACATGACATGATGACATGGCTTACCTTGGGCATGGGCATGCTTGACCTCAATGTGTCCAATCAGTATATTCACCGGTCTTCCTCTCCGCAAGATACGACCGTACACAATGACGCATTCCTTTAGGAATGTATTACAACGAGTCACAAATGCACTATTGCTGGCCATGGTCTTACCACACGCTTTACAGTAAATGCAGTGCATCATATTATCGGCTTTACTGTATCTTACCCAGGGAAACTGGTCAAACCACTCTTTTTCGAAATGTATACACTTTCCCCCTTTTAATTTCGGTGGGTTGTGGCTCGGAGTCCATTGTATGTGGCTCATTAACTGATGCTGTCTCCGGACTATGGCTTGACATAACCTGGGAAGTTGATGGCTCCGTGTCAGCGCATTGGTTATGACCTTCGGACGAATCGGGCCTTAATTTAAAATTCTTCATAAAAAAGTCGTCAATCGTTCTTTTCATCTTATCATCCGCGGCTATTTCCACTCTAAATCTGATGGTCTCACCTCTCTATATCTGACCGCAGCACACGCATTTTCAAACTTACACACACACGTACAGAAATATTTGAACCACGGCCAATCAGAGGGGGGTCCCGCCCCATACTATCTCTGATTGGTTTAGACCACGATATGGGCCTTATGTGTGTCTGTTGTTGAACCAAAGGGAGCTTTCAGAGTCGCGGAAACTTTTTTCCCTCGAATGGCTTGTCGCACAGGTGCGACCTCAGATTTTTTTTTGTCGCACAGTTGAGAAATTAGGTCACATGTGACACGATGACACGATTCATGTGATGATATTAGTTTGATTTGTGTTGTGATAATTTATATTTTGTTATTTAAAAGCTAATGTTTGTTCTCTTCATAGACTCAGGGTCTTTCTTTGCATACATCATTACTTATGGGGCATCACATTAGAGCCCTGTGCTGGAATGTTTTATTTAACCCACTCCTGCCTGCTACAGCTGAATTTCTGACCATTACAGCCCGCAACCGCAATGTGTGTGTTACACTCCCGCCCGCTCCCGCAATGTGTATGTCCTCTCCCACCCACACCCGCAAAACTCTGAGAATTTATGCCTGCACAATAATAGACATGCATTGATTTTGCGTCTTCTCCTGTCCCGCAGGAGAAAACACCTCATTTTATAGGCTATTAATAAAGAGATTCATGGGGTAATTTGTTTCGTTTCCCTGGCCTGCATGTCTTTTGTCGCACTGGTCAGGAAGAGCGCTCCTTGAAAAGCAGCTTACTTTGACTGGGGAGAACAGAGCAGGTGTGTCGCCTCAACACAGAGGTTGACTAGTATGTTCCCGATCCCGCAGTGTTTTTTTTAGCCGTCCGTTTCCGCCCGCAGCAAAGTTCAAACCGCCCACTCCTGCTAGATACGTGTTGGGTCCTGCGGGACCCAATCCCAATATAGCCCTCTACATCACATTGCTAATACATGTTGTTGAATAGTAGTTAATGATCAGTTTGTTATCCACCTGCTGAAGTGTCCTTAGGCAAGGTACTTAACCCCAAATTGCCCCCGACGACTGTGCCGACAGTGTATGGTTGAGGTTCTGACAGAAAGTGAGCGACATAGATGCACCAAGTGAATGACTAGATAAGCACTGTATAAATGCAGACCATTTACCATGCCATTAACATTGTGCTTGCATATGTTAATAACTGGTGGCAATGGTGTGTTGAGAATATGACAAGTAGTGTAGAATTGAGACTGAAGTTTCTGGAGCCACATGAGGAGATTGATGAAGATGGCCCACTAGACACGTCTTTGCCACCCAATCTTCACTAACTTAGGCTCAAGATTGGGTCTTCAAGGAACTAAATAGTGTCAAGACTCTGTAATTCAACATCATCCCTATGGACTGCAAACGAGAAACGGTTGTAAAAAAGACATACATGTCTGCCTCTAAACTGCAACATTATCTCCCCCACGGAGATACACCAAATTTGATGTATATTTTTGGACTTTTATTGGCTTTAATTGACAGGAAGGAGAGCAAGCTGTGAAAGTCGGACAGAGAGAGAGTTAGGGAGGATATTGCAGAAATGGTGAAAAGTCGGAAATGAACCCGGGCTGCTGCAGGTTGAGGCACTGCCTCATTGTGGTGGCAGCCCTTCCAGGTGAGTTATACAATGCCCCTCAAAGGTGCATCTCAAAGTTTGTATGTTGTCGCCAGTCAGGAGCAGACAGCTTATCTCTGAAGCTGGAGCCTGGAGAAAATCCAGTGTAATATGTATTCCTTGTGGAGTTTTCCTGGTGCTGCCGGTCTGGCAGATTTGAATGCAGACACAGTGTGCCCGACATCACCGTTGATGGTACCATGAATATCCTGTACATATTGTTTAAAGAAAAGATGTTGGTATTAAACTGAGATACTGATGCTTCTATTTCTGTGTCCTAATTTGTTAGTTTACTACTTACCGCTTACTGTGCTGTGAGCAGATCGGGCACAGTCTACATCGAGGACATGGATACCTTATACCCCAGCATGTCCACTCCGCTCTGCATCTGCCAATCAGATTCTTGCTTCCTCATTGCGAGCTAGCCACTTAATAAAATCATGATTATTTGCTGCCCTGGCTCCTTTATGGTGGAACAAGCTCCCCACTGACAGGTCAGCAAAAAGTCCACTGGTTTCTTGGGGACCTGTGTATTCGCTGGTGTTTCCACCAGCTTCATCCTCAAACATCTGCTAGTCAGTTGTCTCAAAGCAGTCTTGCAGAGTCTTATCAGCCTCATTTGTGGATGACCCTGGAAACTGTTTTTTCCTTTTTATGTTTCTGTTTATATGCGTTATATGCGGGCAGCAGCAGGATGGAGCAGTGATCTGCTTTGCCAAAAGCAGGGCAGGGGAGAGGTTTATAACACTCGCTGATTTGGGTGTAGCAGTAGTTCAGTGATTGTTGTTCCCTAGTGGGGAAGATGATGTGTTGATAGTTTTTAAGGAGAACTTGCTTCATGTTGGCTGGTTGAAATCTTCCCAAATAATGATTATGGCCTCAGGGTGAGTTCTCTAGTCCGCCCCATACAGCTGTTAGGTTACTTAGCTGAACTTTTACGAAGGTAGAAGGGTTGAACTTTTAATATGCACTGGGACATGGCTTGATATGCCCCTACAAATGTTCAACCCCTTTTACTTTCTGCCAAGGGTGATTCTTTGTCAAAGGAGACAAAGTTGTCATAACTCCACTCTGCATTGTCCAATCAGCCCAAAAAATTCTGTCACATGATCAGAGTCCAGGCCTGAAGAGCTCCATATGTCAATATTAACGCAGGGTCATCACGCCATCTACTGATCAGCGTATAAATTAAGTTGTTGTAGCACGAGCCTCGACCTGAACAGATCTATTAGTCTGTATCTTGTGATAGTGATAGCGCCTCCTACTGGGAACAGGAAGTAAGCCTTGTTCTTCAATTCGATTTACATTTTATTTTCACCATGTGATCTGCACTTGATGGCTTTGACCACATTAGTGGACTTGGTTCAGCGCCCATGACAGACACAGAAAGTGAAGTGTTCATCCTTCCCTGTGATGCATAAAAAACGCACGCAACACGGAGTCGTTTTACACGGCCGCTGTCCACCCTCTTGTTTTTTTAATCAAGAGAATTAGGCTATAATTTGTGAAAATATTAACTGTTTGAAGATGGATAATTATTCGAGGGAATGATGATGTTTGAAAACAAATACACCCCTCCCCTCTCTGTTTCTTCAGAGGGTCCACCCCCCCTCATTCATGCATTGTCCTTGTGCACCACTGATCTCTCCACATTGGCAAACTGATGTCAACGTGGGGTTCGCCCTTTCATTATTTTGTAATCTTCCTTTGTTTAGCTGCAGTCTGGTGCCTAAGCACTTAGCATATTGAGCGCCAATGTGAAAATAGCATTTCCAGTGGCTAAGAGCAGTTATTACATTTTGACAGTGGCAATGTATGTTATTTGAGGTCGTCCTCAGTGAGAGGCAGAGGAATGATTACATTGTCTTGTTTGAGGTGTAATGGGTGATATTTCTATATGTTGTATTGAAGATCACAGTCAGAGACCTCTGTATTGCTCCCATTGCTACTCCCAACCTGATGATTTTTTTACCAGCACACACAGCTTGTGGGCCTTTAGGAGATATTTGCAGACTTTGGCAAACAGTGTATCGAATTAATATGGCATACTTTTTTTCTATATACTTTTTTGCTGAAAAACAAAGCACACATAAGAAAAAAAGTTTATTGCTCCACAATAAACAAAAAATAAAATGGACTCTCAGTCTCTGTTAGCAAAAACAGCACTCAAATATAAAAGCACACACAACCAAAACAATAAATAAAATGGCTTATCAAGTATCGATAAACATTGAACATTTAGGCCGTTTGTGACATTTCTCGCAGGCAATTCGTTCTACCTGTCAAACGTTTGCAGCATTTCTCTCAATGCTGGCTTTTCAACTGTATTAAAGGGCAGCAATTCTTTTGCAATGTAGCAAACTACACTTTCTGTGAGCGCACACCATTTTGCGCTGTTCCGTCTATATTTACTTTGTCGACCAAACGCCTCAGTGAGTGTGGACGGTGTGGACGAACGCCCCCCCCCCATAATTGCTAATCTAGAAGAGACTGCATCCTAATGTCTACAAATAAAATTCACTGTAATTGAAACTCGTTTCATAGCATTCTTGTTAGTGATCATGCAGCCAACTCAATTTCATTCATTTGCTTTATTTAGAGCATGAAGACTGGGAATTAAATGCCTCCAGTGAAAAGACACCCTTCACCAGTGCTGTTCTAGTGGTGACACTCTCCAGTTAAATGGCTTCAGTTGATCCTGCATGAACACATTTATTGTTTGTAACACAGGCATTTATTAGCACATTCTCAGTACACATGCTGTTCCTAGTTCCAGCCAATCCTTGCCTCTCCATCCAGAGATGGATGTACACAGCAATGCAGACATGCTATGTGTGTCCTGAACATGGTACACTGTGCTTTGCAATTTTGTTTTTCATCACATCTGCTTCTCAATTAGGAGATCTTGTTATTTCCCCCTGCTTTGTGTGAAACAAAGTGGTGTATTTCTAGTTTTCTATTTGAATAACTCCCTGCATGTTCATAATCACAAAGAAAACTAATTTGGTGTGTATGAAAGAATAGTGCCATTGGAATGTCCCAAATATTTCACATTTTGACGTGACCAGATTCTTTTCTCCAAAGGGCGTGTCCCCGGACCCCCTAGCTACTGCTTTTTCCTACTTGTTGGCTACTCCTTATCCTGTTGGAAAGCCCTGGAAAAACCTGTGAAATGCTGGTACTGATTTCTATGTTCGATTGAGCGAAAATATTATTTATCAAGGTCTGCAGTTGCTGCTAGAAATATAAGTCACTTCCGGTATTATTTTACATTTAGCCAGAGTTGCACATATATTAAACATTAAAACACAATGTATTGAGTCAGAACCAAATTATAATCTATAATTAAATTTCTTAATTTGCCTTGGGATCAAAAAGTATCTACATTGATCCATCTATCTATTGTTTTCAGTTGAGGAGTTCCTGATGCAGGAGGGGCAGGTCCTGTTGGAGATGAGAGTGAAGCAGCTGATGAAGGACAAGCAGTTGGGAGAGGCTGCACGGCTAGCAAAGACATGCTCTGAGTGTTCTGTTTTCCAAGGGAAGGGGCCTTTTAAGCAGATGTACCTTGTCTGCCTGTGTTCCACCCCTGAACAGGATCAGCTCATGGATGAGGTAAGTATACACAAACCTGTAGTGGGCCTGTCATAGAAGGCCTGCCTTGTGATTAAAAGACTGAAACACCTGATGATGGTACACAACTGAAGATATGTTCCTGCAACCGCTAACATCAGCTGGTGGTTGGGATTAATTAGTGCTGTAGAACATACACAGGATATTCTCCATCTTGTCCTATGTTCTAAAATGGTACAGTGTTTAATTTAAAAAGGCATAGCGGTAATATGGTAATATGTCTGATGTACTGAGAGGGCCACAGGGCTTTCGTAGTGCTGCCATACAAGCCAGTCAAATTTACCTTTAGCCTCAGTGTACCTTCAAGATTACAAGGCCAAAACACTTTATGATGCTAAGGTATACAACTGAGGTTATCATCATTCACTGACAGCCACTTACACTTGCTAAAATCTACCGGTAGTTGGTAACTTGAAACTTTGGTTCAAGGCAACTGACGCTGCATATGCTGGCTGTGCATTTGTCCTTGAAAAAAAGAGTAAAATGGGTCGTTCAAGACACTGTTCAGAAGAAGAGCGTTCTTTGATTAAGAAATTAATAAAAGAGGGGAAAACCTATGAAGAAGTGCAGAAAACGATAGGCTGTTCAGCTAAAATTATATCAAACTCTTTAAAATGGCAGCCAAAACCAGAAAGGCGAGGAAGAAAAAGAAAAACGACTTTTCAAATGGATCGGAGAATAACCAAAATGGCAAAGGCTCAGCCAATGATCAGCTCCAGGAGGATCAAAGAAGATCTAAAATTGCCTGTGAGTACTGAAACAATCAGACGACGTCTGTGTGAAGCCAAGCTACCAGCAAGAAGCCCCCGCAAAGTCCCATTGTTAAAAAAAATAAATAAATGTGCTGAAGTGGTTACAATTTGCCAAAGAACACATTGACTGGCCTAAAATGAAATGCCGTAATATTTTGTGGACTGATGAGAGTAAGATTCTTCTTTTTGGGTCTAAGGGCCACAGGCAGTTTTGTCAGACGTCCTGCAAACACTGAATTCAGGCCAAAGTACACAGTGAAGACAGTGAAGCATGGTGGTGCAAGCATCATGATATGGGGATGTTTCTCGTACTATGGTGTTGGTCCTATTTATCGCATACCAAAGATCATGGATCAGTTTGAGTACATCAGAATACTGGAAGAAGTCATGTTGCCGTATACTGAAGAGGAAATGCCCTTGAAATGGGTGTTTCAACAAGACAATGACCCCAAACACACCAGCAAGCGAGCAAAATCATGATTCCAGACAAACAGAATTAAAGTAATGGAGTGGCCAGCACAATCCCGGACCTTAATCCCATAGAAAACTTGTGGGCTGACATAAAAAATGCTGTTCATGAGTCAAAACACAGAAATGCAGAGGAATTGTGGAACGTAGTACAATTGTCCTGGGCTGCAATACCTGTTGACCGGTGCCAGAAGTTGGTCGACTCCATGTACCACAGATGTGAAGCAGTTATCAGAAACTGTGGTTATGCAACTGAATATTAGTTTATGATTCTAACGAAAGTTGAATCTTCAAGCATTTCTTAGTTTATACAGTACATTTTTGAGTTTGTAAAGAAAGATGTCAACACTGATATTTTTTTTATTATATTTCTTGACTTTCTGTAAAATATTACCAAATTCAATTACTTTTTCCAAATTTCTTGCTTTGAAATAGAATGTGCTGTGTCCCCAATGCATTTGTGTTCATTAAAATACAATTTATTTGAAGAATTTTGAGGTTTACTCACCTTTTTAAACACATTGCTATTATTATGAACATAACTGTACATGGCTTCAATCTGTTACAGCTTTCCAAGGAGGACTGTCGTGATGCCTTGGAAATGATCTGCAACTTGGAGTCAGACGGAGATGAGACGGCTGCCTTCAGTTTATGCTCAGCCTTCCTGAGCCGGCAACTTCTTCAAGGAGATACATATTGTGCTTGGTAAGAAAACACCCCATATTTCCCTTGTTTCATGGAGGGACGAAAAAGATAACTCCTTTTCAGACCAAACCCCAAAAACGTGGCAATTAGTCCCAGAATCAATACATTATATTATTTACCTCCATATTTTAGGACTGTGTAGAGCATATATTATTTTCCACACTGAGAATTGATCAGGAATTGATAAAGAATTACTCCAGTAAGCAGAATTGGTATGGATATTTGTATTAATAAAATTGTATTCCATTTCGATTTGTCAATGCTCCCCATAAAAGTTTGTCGAGCATGACCCAAAGAAAAACCCAAATTTTTTTGAGGTTCTGGATAAGTAGGCAGATCCAGGATTTTTCACTCAGGATAAGTAAGGGCAGAGGTAAGAGCTCTCTGAACATCCCTCTAGTTAATGATGGGACAATAATTGGGCTGTGAATTTTCCTTCTTCACACTAGGGAGCTCACTCTGTTTTGGAGCAAGCTGCTGAAGCGATTGGAGCCATCAGAGCAGGCTTTCCTTGACAAATGCCGCCAGATATCCCTACTTTCTAAAACTGTGTACCACATCCTGTTTCTCATCAAGGTCATCCAATCAGAGGTAAGTTAATAGTCAGCTGTGATGTTATTATAAAGGTGTGGGCCCAGTATAAAACATAACGTTTAAGAAGGTAAAAGACCTTCCTATTATCATGTGTAAATCCGATTCACAACCACAGTGTTCCAATAAAGAGTATGTTTGATTTAAATGTTTTTCAGCCTAGTTAGCACTTTTTGGCAAGATTAGCCAGTCACAGACAAGTTTGGAAAGTCACCATCAAAAGCTTCAGATCCAAGCCAAAACAGTGTTTCATCAGCATTCTTAAATCGCTGTGTGTAAGCACTTCAAAGGCACGACTAGAGAAGAAGTGTAGAGCTTCTGCATCGATGTAGAGGCTCAACATAACCAATTCATGTGTTCCAAAGTCAGGACATCAGTGTTTAAGTGAGCGGAACCATTCGGAATCACACACACACACACACACACACACACTCCTACCAAAAGAAGAGAACTTCTTCAGATTACAACGTAATGCTGTGTTATCTTCATTGTTGCAGAAGAAGTGACGCCCCGTTTATGCAGCACACAAGTCTAAACTGAATGTCAAATCAGTTTGGAGAGCACTGACCACTGTCATAGTCTTACTGTCTTATTCAGATTTTTTTATTGCAAACCTTTAATTTGTAAATTATGACACAATTGTAATAACAGCAACAGTCATTAATACCTTTTTTTTTTTTTTATACTTTATTTTTCGTTTTACATATGAGCATAAAACAACAAACAAGTAAACAAAAGAGGGCTAGGACACGACAGTACACACATTTGGAAGCAGGTATAAAGAAGTTAAGCATAGGTGCAGTACAAAATACAGATATTTCTCGCTTTTGATTGGAATGGAGTGAGATAGAATCAGGAGTCTTTATGTTTGTAGCGATCCCATTTTTTCCAGTATTCCTCTCCTTTATCCTTTTGAAGCCGCAGCACAAAAGTCAAATTCTCCATCACCTGGATGGAGTTTATAATGTTTGTTAAGAGTCTCATGGTAGGAGGATTCTTCTGGAGCCAGCATTTAGTAATTGCTTTTTTACTTGCAACCATGAAAATCTTCATTAGGTATGTGTCTCCTTTACTGAGACCTTCAGGGAGTTCTCCAAGATATAAACAGCTAAAAGAAAAGTCAAATATTATGTCCAGAGTTTCCACAATTAACTCTCTCACTCCCCTCCAAAAAGGCAGGATACAAGGACAAGACCAAAAGACATGAACACAATCTGCAGAAATCCCGCCACACTCCCTCCAGCAGGAGACCTGCGTACCGCTAAATTTTGATGTCTGGTTAGGGGTAATAAAAAATCTCATCAAATTCTTCCAACAGAAATCTCGCCAGAAATAAGAGTTTGTGGAAGTGGATTGATTTTTCCAAATTTGAAGCCACGTTTCTTCTGGAATTACTATATTAGCTTCTTTTTCCCAGCGTTGTCTAATATAATCTGTTGAGTTTTTATTCAATAAAGTAAAGCTTTTGTATAGTTTTCCAGTGATACCTT
Source organism: Paralichthys olivaceus (assembly GCF_024713975.1). Taxonomy (NCBI): domain Eukaryota; kingdom Metazoa; phylum Chordata; class Actinopteri; order Pleuronectiformes; family Paralichthyidae; genus Paralichthys; species Paralichthys olivaceus. The sequence goes on along the minus strand of NC_091111.1, from coordinate 496,114 downwards.
TAGTACTTTTGGAATCATAAGCATCTATAAAAATTTGAATTATTTTTGAGGGTTCAGTTAAATTAGGGGTCTTTATTGTTTCCAGAAAAAAGTGGCGGATCTGTAAGTAACGATAAAAATCTTCTTTACCCAACTCATAAGATTTACGCAAATCCTCAAAAGATTTTAGGTTTCCGTTCTTTATTATCCTACAGAAGGAGGTGATTCCTCGCTTAGTCCATTGTTTGTACCTATGGTCCTGTAAAGCCGGAGGGAAGTGTGGATGGAATGCAGGCCCGCTCAACACTCCAATCTCTCTACAGAGCTGATATTTCTTTACTACATCTGACCACATCTTCAGAGAGAAACTAGTACAATGATTATGTAGCTGGTGAACATCATTAAACCTGCCAGGGCAACCCAGAACTGACTGGATAGGTATTTCAATTAAAGATAGCTCAATATCTTTCCACCTAGCCTCATAAGATGGGTTACACCAACATACAAGATACCTCAGCTGAGCTGACAGATAGTAATCTTTAAGACAAGGCAGGGCCATGCCACCCCTCTCCCCCGGCTGTTGTAAAGTTGAGTATCTCACCCTTGGTCGTTTGTTGTTCCAAATAAATCTTGAAAAATGTTTATCCCACTCTCTGAATTGTTTTGCAGGAACCTCTATTGGAAGTGCTGAAAATAAGTATAATAGTCTTGGGAGAATATTCATTTTGATTGTCCGAATCCTACTGCCGAGGTCGAGGGGGAGCAAGCTCCACCTGCCCAGATCATCATATATTTTCTTATTTATCTGTTTATAATTAACATCATATAGTTGTGAAAGGTCTTTTGTCAATGAGACACCAAGATATTTAAGTTGTGATTGGTGCCAATTAAATTGGTGCCTGCCCATCAATTGCTTTGAGGGCGTAAAACGGAAGGTCAAGACTTGGGTTTTTTGTACGTTCAGTGTATAACCAGAGTATTGCCCATACGTTCCCAGGATGTTCATAAGCAATGGGATACCAGATTCAGGATTTTTAATTGTGACAAGGACGTCGTCCGCATATAGAAAAATTTTGTTCTCTACACTTCCCACATCTATACCCACCAGAGCGGTCTCCTCTCTGATAACCTGGGCAAGGGGCTCGATAAAAAAATTAAAAAGTAGTGGACTTAATGGGCAACCTTGCCTACATCCTCGTTGTAGCATTATTTGATTCGAAAGGCTCCCATTAATTTTTATCCTCGCTGTTGGGGAGGAGTACAGCATTCTTATGCATTGTATAAATGAATCACTAAAACCAAATCTTTCCATAACTTGAAATAGGAAATCCCATCCTACCGAATCAAATGCCTTCTCGGCGTCTAGGCTGAGAAGGACTGCGCTTGATGTTCCTTTTGAAATTTGATTAATAATGTTTATGGCTCTTCTAATATTATCGTGTGTCTGCCTATTACTTATAAAACCTGTTTGGTCCTCATCTATCAAGGAAGGCATTATTGTGTTTAATCTTTTAGCCAATATAGCTGCATACAGTTTATAGTCTATGTTTAAGACACTTATTGGTCTATACCCTTTGCAGTCCATTTTGTCTTTTCCCTCCTTTGGTATTACTGAAATAAATGCCTCGCTCCATGATGGCGGGAGAGCCCCACCCCTGAGAGTGTAGTTGAAGGAAGCCTTCAATAAAGGAACCAAGAATTCTTTCATGCACTTATACCATTCCGGAGGAAATCCGTCACAGCCTGGTGATTTATTGGCTCTAAGATTTGAGATTCCATTATCTATTTCCTCGGTTGAGATTTCACGAATTAACTCTTCGTTTTGATTTTTACCTATTGAGGGGAGATCTAAAGAAGAGAGAAATGTTTGAATTGTAGGTCTGTCTGATTTGTCTGGCTGTGTATATAGTAATCTGTAATATTTTTTGAATGCACTCTGAATTTCCTCTAATTTAGTAGTTACCTTATTTGTGATAGGATCCCTAATTTTGTGGATTGAGTTTTCTGCTTGCTGTTTTCTAATTCTCCATGCAAGTATTTTAGACGCTTTAGGCCCTGCCTCATAATATCGCTGTCTTAGGAATTTCATTTTTTTTCAGTTTCCTCACTAAGAATTTTGTCTATTTCCTGCTTAACAGGCCTCATTTGCTCACGTAAAGAGGGGTCGTTGTTAGTAGTATGAAGTAGCTCAAGATTTTTTAATTGCTTCTGCAAGTCTGACAGCTTTTTATCTCTGATCTTTTTTAGCCTAGCACACTTAGCTATGATTTTTCCTCTAAGAAATGCTTTTGCTGCATCCCATAGAATTGCAGGACTGACTTCTCCATTATCATTATGTTCTAAACAAGTTTCTACTTCCTTGGCCATTTCGGTTTTAAATGAATTACTATTTAATAAACCAGTATTCAGCCTCCATAAAGTAGTTTTAGGATTTCTATCTAAAGTAAGTTTCAAAGTTAAGCCTGAGTGATCAGAAATATCTCTCTGTCCAATTGTGCAATATTTCACCTTATGGAAATCTCTGCTAAACATGAAGATATAATCGATTCTAGAGTATATATTATGCCTTGCAGAGTAAAAGGTAAAATCCCTATCGTGTTTGTGTAAATGTCTCCAAATATCGATTAGTCCAAGGTCTTGAAGAATTTTATTTATTTGTTTTTCTAAGAGATTCTTTCTTCTCACTCGATTTGTTGTGTCTAATTTAGGATTAAGAAGTAAATTAAAGTCCCCTGCACATAGACATGTGCCACATGTTTCTGCAGCAATGAGGTTAAATACCTCCCTGAAGAATGAGATGTTGCTACCAGGGGGTGCATACACATTACACAAAGTAACTTCTTCCTGCTCTATTTTTCCCTTGACTAGGACAAATCTACCCTCTTTGTCTTTATGTTCTGCGATCAATTCAAAACAAACAGAATTTGGAATAAGAATGGCTACTCCCCTTTTCTTTCCTGTCCTCTGTGAGGAGAAAAAGGTATTTCTATATCCAATTTTCTTAAATTTCTCATGTTCTATAGCAGAGAGATGCATTTCCTGCAGAAAAACTATATTAATTTTTTCTCGTTTCAACTTTGCAACTATTTTGCTCCTTTTGATGGGATTGTTTATGCCATTCACATTCCAAAACTGTATATTATAATACTGCATTCACATTAGTCACCATAAATATGTTTTCTTGTACCTTTAAGAATTCAGTCAAAGCCCTTACAACACAAACAACACAAGATATAACATTCACTGAACATGTGATAAACTTACAGAACAGGTCTTCCAGTTCGGAGGTTCTCCTGAAACCTCTTTAGGTTGAGGGGGGAATGCCACTAAGTGGGGCCCCTCAGCAGTACTTAGGAAATAAAATATGAGAAAATAGAGACACTGAAAAAAAGTGGTGGCCTATTATGAAGGTCAGCTGCATCGAACCATTGCTATACTAACTTATGTTTAAGGGAGGCCCCAGGTTCCACATGAGTCTTTACTGTGGCTTTATGTTTATAGCTTCTTTAGCTTATTGTAACATTAAATTAAGGTATCGATTGCCTAAGAACCATTAACTTACAGGTGGAGATAGATTAACATATCTCTATGAGGGAGGGGCGGAGAAAGTTACTCATCCATTATTATGGCATCCTGGCTGGCTGGCCTCCGAAACACCTTCAACTTCTCGCGTGCGCTCTCCTGACAGTTATGCACGTTCCCTGCTCGCTGAGTCCCTGCTGTACTCCACGGTAGAAGTTTGTTGATGGACTCCACGGTGATGTCTTTGGATCTTCTTAACGATAGCGGACCCACTGTGAATCCACGTCTCTTTAAATCCTCCGCGGCATCCTCGGCGTTGCTGTACGTCACCATGCCTGAATCGAAGTGCACGTGCATCCTCGTCAGCGGAGTTTGGAAGCGGATCCTTTTTTCTTTGAGCGCTTTTTTGATGGGAGTATACTCTTTCCTCCTCTGCTGTACATTCTCGGCGTAATCGTGGTCAAAGTACACTCGCTTTTCTTGAACACAGATGGGTTTCTTCCACGCAGCATGGAGGATTTTCTCCTTAATATTAAACTGTAGGAACCGTAGCACTGTAGAGCGCGGGGGCGCGCCCGCAGGTGGCTGTGGGCCGAGCGACCTGTGTGCTCTCTCGATTCCCAAACTCCCCTCTCCGCGGAGGCCCACGTTGTCCCCCAGTTCAGTCAGAATCATATGTTCCACATACCGTAGCATAGAAGAGCCCTCTGCGTTTTCGGGGATGCCATAAATCCTTATGTTGTTACGCCATCAGCGCCCTTCCAAGTCCGTTATCTTCTCCTGGAGAGACTTTTGATTGTCAAGCAGTTGAATAAGAGTGTCTTTAACGCCAATGTCCCATTTCTCCTTCCCTGTCAAGTTCTTCTCAATTTCTCCCAGTCGTTCCGCCACCTCCTCTATTTTGCCAGTAGCGGCACTCACTTGTTGGTTGATTTCGGTGGTCAGCTCGTCCAGTTGCATTTTCATGTCTTCTTTAAGACTTGTTCTTACTTGCGACAGTTCTTTTTTCATTTCTGATTTAAGATCCCGCATTCCGGCGGCTACCACCTCACTCACCACTCTCCTCAGGGAGCTGAGTGTGGCAGGTGCAGTCTCATCCTCCGTGTCGTCGCCATTTTCACTGCGAGTTTCGCTACTGCTAGCATTGCTGTTGTTTCGGGTTTCTCGGTCGGTTCGATTCTGATACCTGGCTCCCTCCTTTTTCTTTTTACCCCCATCCATCATTCTTTGAGTTTAACTCACTTTAGCCGTGTTAAGAATTTGAATTACGGGGTATTATTTATGTTAGCAGGAGCTCCTTTCTATGCTGCCATTCTAGTTGCCGGGCCACCGGAAGCCAGTCATTAATACTTTTTAAAGCATTTTCTAAATAAAAATGGAGTTCATTTTGTCTGACTAATTGTATTAATTGATGAAAAAGCAGCCACGTACACAATACAGAAAATTGTGGATTTGATGCATTGAAATGCATAGAGCTGAATCGATGCACAGTTGTGAATCGAATCGTTGACAGCTGAATTGTGAAGATGCACACCTCTAGACTAGGGGTGGGCGATATGGCCTTAATAAAATAATGTGATATTTTTAGCTATATATTGTGATGGGCAATATATCTCGATATTTTGAAATATCCTCTAAATCTCACTTGGATGTCTCATTCACGAGAATGGGATGGACAACCTGATAACAAAATGCCTCTGGCCACTGGCTGTCGATGGCACAAAGATATAAAATACACCACTTCAACAGAACACAAGAATGGGGAGGGCAGTTTGATTTACTGTGTGTTTTGAAGATCAAGTGTCATTTGGTGACCAGACAGACTCCCAATCACATGACAGAAAGTCATGTAGTGTGAACTGTAGTGCAATCTGAAGACTTTTAAAGTCCCTTTTGCATTAGACTAAATTGATGCATGAGGCATAAATGAGGCTTTCAGTCAACAGCGGCCACAGGCAGATGTTGACTAATTCATGTTATTAACAGTGGGGTGACCTTACTTAAACACTGATGTTATTGATTTAAGGAATTAACATTTATGAGAAGGTAATGATATTTAAGTTGTTCTTGCTGGAAATGTTGCTTCTGAACAAGGTGCAATCCTTTACAAATTTTTTAATTAAAAAAAAAAAATAATAATAATAATTCTTTATTAATGATGAAAGTCTTAAGTGTTTCTGAATAGTTATCTTGACTTAAAGCTTTCTCCTCTTTTATAGACTGACAGCATTGGACTCCCAGTATGCATCGAAATGTGCATAAGGGCTCTACAAATGGAGTCAGATGATGGAAACACCAAGGCCACGGTGTGTAAAACGATTTCCTGTTTGCTTCCTACTGACTTAGAAGTCAAGCGAGCCTGTCAGCTGACAGAGTTCCTCCTGGAGCCCACAGTGGATTCATATTACGCCGTTGAGACTCTTTACAATGAACCAGATCAAAAACTAGAGGAGGAATATATGCCCATTCCCAACTCACTACGCTGTGAACTCCTACTGGTTTTTAAAACCCAGTGGCCTTTTGACCCAGAGTTTTGGGACTGGAAAGCACTGAAGCGTCATTGTCTTGCTCTAATGGGTGAAGAAGCTTCAATTGTGTCATCAATTGACTTGCTGAATGATACAGAGAGCCCAGAAGAAGAAGATTTTCTCAGTCAGGAGTTGTTTAAGAATATGCCAGATCATTTAGTTAGTGGTACTTATGAACTAAAAGATGTCACAGACAAGAGAGAGAAGAACAGAGAAATGAAGAAAATGAGGGAGAAGGGTTTTATATCAGCTAGGTTCAGAAACTGGCAGGCATATATGCAGTATTGTGTGCTGTGTGACAAAGAGTTTCTTGGCCACAGGATCGTACGCCATGCACAGACTCATCTGAGCAGTGGAGTATACAGTTGCCCTATATGTGCTCAAACCTTTTCCTCAAAAGATTCATTGATTCCACATGTAACATCACATGTTAAACGGTCATGCAAGGAAAGGCTAACTGCACTGAAAACAAACAAGAAATCGGCTAATCTTAAAATGGCCTGCCCAGTTTTTGCAGATTTAAAGGCCAAGACAGAAAATACACTATATAATAATAGTGCTTCCCTTAGGCAAAATGGGGGGTTTGTTGATAATGTTCAGGCCAGAGTGGACAGATGTAGCACAGAGAGAAGTGAAGAAAATGTATGCCCTATTGGAAAATGCAAAAGGAATTTTAAATTTTTCAAAAATCTTATCGCACATGTTAAGGCCCATGGGGACAATGAGGAAGCAAAGACCTTCCTTGAATTGCAGAGGAAAAAGGTTATTTGCCAGTACTGTCGCCGCCACTTTGTTCATGTCACACATCTTAATGATCATTTACAGGTCCACTGTGGTGTGAAGCCTTATATCTGTATACAGTTGAACTGCAAGGCGAGTTTCTTGTCTAACACTGAACTCCTTATCCACAGGAAAACACATTCTGTTTTTAAGGCTAGATGCATGTTTCCCAGTTGTGGAAAGATTTTCAATGAGGCCTTCAGACTGTATGATCATGAGTCACAACATTATAATACTTTCACTTGTAAAGTTGTGGAGTGTGGAATGGTATTCCATTCCCAAAAGCAGCTGGATTTGCACCAAGAAGAGCATGACACTGAAGAGGACAACACAGCTTCTGAACAGACTTCACAAAATATGCAGGCTGGCCCTTCACTCATTGAACAAATGCTTTTGAATCACACTGCACAATTACAAGATAATTCCCAAGAGAGCTGGAACACTGAGAATGCAGTTAATCCTGATCATGGAATGCTGCCATTGTCAATTGATAGTTTGCTGAAATCTTCACAAGCACCCGTGGAAACCCTAGGAGAGCACAGAGTGGTTTCCCAACCACAGAGTGGTTTTTCAACCAATCTGACACAGAGTCTACACCATCCTGTGATTGAGCCTTTGAATTCACACATTTCTGATCCTCATGGGCATGGAGAACGTTCAGGTGCTCATTGTTTTGATTATATTACACCACCTCAGCAGAATCAACCCATACGTTTATTTGAACATAATTTGGGTGACGTGCCACTTAGCTGTAATACAGATGTCTTACAGGGCCAGTCACAAATGTTCCCTGGTAATGTCAATAATGAATCGGTCAGTTGCAACTCGGACTGCAACTTACCATTTCCAGGACAGCAACATCCAATGTGTATCAGCAGCCTGTTAACAGTATCGCTGCCCCTAAACTCCATAGAGCCAACAATGTCACAACCACTTCTTCCAACAGTAACCTCTCAATCACTTGCTGAGAAACAACCAGAGAACTCTGTGTCATCCTCATCTGCCACTGGTCCTGCTCCAGGAGAGAGGGAACGTTTTCATTGTGCATTTGAAATGTGTACAAGGCACTACAGCTCATACAGAAGTGTTACCAAGCATATGAAAACGGTTCACCCTGATTTCTATGAGCAATGGAAAGTTGCGCGAACTAAAATCAAGATAACCCACCCTTCAGCACCAAGCACATCATCTGTTAGGCATCTGGGTTCTGTTGCCTCACTTCAAAGTCAGAACAGCAACCAAGCACTGGCTCATGGAGTTCAGAGGCAGAATGTTATCCAATCACCTCCATATATTGACCTTGGCACAAAGTATACTACTCTGCTTTCCAGTTCTTCATCTGCCCACAACCAGAATTCTTCACTCCTGATGGAAAATGTGTTAAATCCTATTGTTCTATCTCAACTAGGAAGTGATACAAGTCCAATAATGATGCAGTCCAAAGTTTTAGGTAGTCAAAGCTGGCACTCAGTCCTTGGAAGTGAACAAATTCAAAGTAGTGGCTCTTCCACAGTTTATCCATCTAATTTGCAAGTGAGGCCTCAAGTGAATTCTAGCCGTGTGGCTCTACCACTTAATATCCCAACGTCCTCAATGATAAAATCAACAATTAACAGACCAGCTGAGTTCTTGCAGTCACTTCTTATGGAAAAAGGGTCCCAGTCTGTTTCCCCCATGTGCTTAGATGGTGCAAAGGAAGTGTCACTGCAAGTGGATGACAGTCCTTCAGCATATACATCACAGATGCAAAGCAGTTTAGTCTCAGGTTCCAAGGCAGCAAATAAGTCGATGCTAAATCATGCACAGTCCAACCCTCTTTCTCCAGACTCTGCAAGCCAGAAAAGCATTCACAACCAACCCCAAAATGGTATTGTCATCACTGAAAATCAAAAACGAGCCAGAAGAAACAAAAGAACCAAATGGCCTGCCATTATAAAGGATGGAAAATTTGTTTGCTGCAGGTGTTTTAGACAATTCAATAGTCCCAAATCCCTCGGAGGCCACTTATCAAAGCGTACAATCTGCAAACCTTACGAAGAGGGGCAGCTGAACACAGATATGCCAACATCATTTCTCGACCTCCTTAATTCCGAGCAAACGGTTAGCACTGCTCAGCCGCAGTTTTCTTATAATCAGGCTGCTCTGTATCAAGTAAAGCCTCATCAGTCAGTTACAATGGCCACAAAAGAGTGCCCTACTACCAGTTATCAACAAGATAATTTGACGACATATGGGAATGGTGAGTCAAATGATGACATTCTTAAACAAATCATGGCTGAATCAAAATTGTCTGATCATTTTGTTCACACACCTACTCCTCAGCCATTGTTTCAAAACCCTTGTATTAGCTTTGGAGCCAATGAGCATTTGCCAGAAAGCTCAGTCATACTGCATACAGAAAATGCCCAGCTAAAGACTGAGGTGAGACAGGAGGTCAACTCTTATAGTATAGCTCATTATCCTCAGCCAACCATTGATACATTTGGTGGAAGTGAATTCCCTGACCCACTTCCTTCTACAAACCTCACAGAAAACCCGGCTCACTCTGGCGTTGTTCCCACAAACCATGTAACTTCTGGGCCAACCCACAGTGAATTCTATAACTCTGGGACAACCATTCAGTCACTAGATACAGGCACAAACCCAATAATGCAAACAGAGTTAGCTGATAGTCAGCTTAGTGGCAAGCAGGGTGAGACACAAAGGAAGACAACAGAGAAAAATATTAAAAAGAGACTACGAGAGCAGATTCTTTCCGGTGACTTTCAACGTAGAAACAACACATGTCTTTCAGACAATACTGATCCCAATGACGATACAAAGAATCCCATGTCTTCTGGTCAAATGTGTAGCCCTTTCAATGACTCTGTACTTGATCAGATTCCTTCTAATGCAAAGAGTGACATAGGACAAGTCATACAAGAAAAGTCTGTAATCGTCCCAGGACCCTCTGACAAAATAAAACGACTGAACATGCAAAGCTTTACTTATTTCAGAGAGACCTCCACACTGCTACAGGAGGTAGTGAGCCCCACAGGAATATCTGACAATGATACAGAGCAGGAACCCAAGATGTTATCTGCCAGCCAGCAACTGTGGATGGCAGAAATTCAAAGTGCATTTGAAAGGCTGAATTTGGTCAAAGAAATATCTGATCAGATGTCAACTTCCATGAAGCAAAATACCACTACTGTCAACAGCCAGACAGGACTTGCAATGGTCCCTTGGCATAGCTTCACATCGTCCCCCTATGTTAAACCGTTTACTTGTGAGAAGGAAACGTGCACATTTAGTTCAATGTCAAGTGAATCTCTGTGGAAACACCTTTCCAAAACTCACAACTACACACTTGAGATGGTGAATTTGGTGAAAAAAAGATATGGCCTATATGCTCCCTTCAAATGCCAAAGGTGCAGTAAAACATTCACTCGAAACTCAAACCTTCGCACTCACTATCATTCAGCTCACAACCTGTCAGCTAAAGAAATTGCAGATCTAGATATGAAGCGCAGGCTGGCAAAAGCAGGTGCATCTGCTGCTATTCAAAAGTGGCCTGTCGGTACCAACCAGGCCCCTGTGGCTCAAACCAAAGTGGTTACTGATCCAGCATTGGTGAACAGGGCTCAACTGTGTTCGCCCCAAGATGTAGCAAAATGTTATTCATCACTTGCATTTTTACCACATATTAACATGGACAAAACAAAACAGAAATTTCAAAATGACAACCGTTCAACGGTCATTCATCCCTTGCAAACAGCCCCTATGCACAACCAATCACCATCTCCACAAGTACAGGCCCAGACCTCCACAGAACCTCAGCCTTTAAACAAACTATCTATCAACAGGCAGCCAATGGTGAAGCCAAGCATAGATATTATGAAGAAGTCAAAAGAGAACAAGGCAAACTCAAATGATGCCATGAGTTCATACAGACCATATCGCTGCGTTCATCAAGGCTGTTTGGCAGCCTTCACTATCCAACATAATCTCATCCTCCACTACAGAGCTGTTCATCAGTCCTCTTTGTCAGCATTGGAGGTGAACAAGGAGCAGGACCCAGGAGATGGATTTAATGAAATAATGGAACATGATGAGGATCTAGAGGCAGAGATCGTCAAAATTACTGAATTCAGATGCCAAGTCAAAGACTGCTCTAGAGTTTTCCAAGAGGTTCCCAACCTTTTGCAGCACTACCTTCAGCTGCATGAATTCAGTCTTGATAAGGTTGGTGATCTATTTTCAAGCATCAAGCTTGACAAGTTTACTTGTGGCCACCAAGAATGCACAGCATCCTTCACTACTTTCTGGAAGTATGTTGGGCATGTCAAAGAAAAGCACAAAGATATAAAGTTAGCCAAACCTGAATTAAATGGCTCATTCAAGTGTGAAATTGAAGGCTGCGACCGTTCATATGCAACAAAGTCAAACCTTCTAAGACATGTCATGAAAAAGCATCAGGACTTGTACCAGCCAAAACTAAAAATTCCACTGATTAAAGAGGATGGAGTGAAACAGAACTCAAAAACATTGCATCACCAAATTACAAAGACAAGTAATGGAAAAGAAAATATTGAGAGCAATAAAAAGATCCTACAGAAGGGGAGTGACATAAAGAGAGTTGGCAAGTCAAAAGCCAATCACTGGACAAAGTATGGAAAACCCTCCTTGAAATCTAAAGTGGAGGCATCTGCAATATGCACTAAGAAATTCCCTCTACAATATCCTTGTATGATCAAAGGTTGTGAGTCAGTCATGAAATCAGAGCGGGGTATATTGAAACATTACATGGGGCATGGTCTGTCAGAGAAGTACCTGGAACAGCAAAGGAGTCACTTCATATTCTGCAAAAAGTTCCCCCGGCAGAAATACCAGTCCATCAGGAGTGACGACTCAAAATCTGACAACACCTCGGATATGTCAGACAATGAGCTGACAACAGATGCTGGACTAAAGGAAGGAGAATATGGATATTCAAAGCCTGTCCTACGAAAAAGGACCACTGCAGAAATCCCTACTGAATTGTTAGAGAGCAAATTATCTAATGAGGAAAGTTCCGATAGTTCTGTGGTGATCAAACGCAAACGAGGGCGTCCACGCAAACTGATTGAAAAAATAGTGAAACGCAAGAAAATACCACGTACGACCAAGATCAACATAGTTTACAGCAAGGGCGATGAATCAGACTCATCCGGCCCTGCAGTACTGCAAGAAGAGATGGCTGAACAGAATGCTCCACTGGCCTCCTTTAAACCTATGGGATTTGAAATGTCGTTCTTAAAATTTCTGGAACAGTCAAATCAATCTGAACATGTCCTCAAGAGGAAGGCTGATGTGCCACAAGCATGGAGAAAAACAGCTGGTATTAACACCAGTGACATCTGTGTCAGGTTCAGTAATCATCAGAATTTGAAATCACTTAGTAAGGTTAAAATAATCATAGATGCTGCATTTTCAAGTGTTTCAAACCTTCTGTTGAAACAGCTACAGACCATGCAGACCACAGTGGTATTAAAAAAAATTGCCTAACTTTTGTTCTTTAAAGCAGAATCTCAGGAATTGATTTGAGTACAATTTGCTGCTACTGGAGCCCTACATATGAAATGCTATTTTACACATCCAGTTAAAAGCAGTTGTTAAAAGTTACACTGTTTAATCTTTACAGATAGTCTTTTTTTATAAAAAATGTGTATAGCATGTTTTATTTATAGATTGTTCAAAAAGATTTTGCTGAGAATGAAAGCCTTCTTTAGGTCTCTTAATTATCCCTGTGGGACTTCCAGACTTGATTCTGTTGTTGTGTGTACTGTGTGATTCAAAGATGTTAATTACTGTGTATGTGTATATATCTTGAAACGCCCCACTGCCACAAACAGTCTTACTATTAAACTGGATTTCTTTTTACCATTTGACTTGTTTCCATCATTTGCCATTTAGGTTAGTTTATGCTTTTGTTTGTTCAGTTAATTTATTTGGTACAGTGTTATAGGTAGGTTGGAGCTGCTGCATGCAAACTGAATTGATAAGTTGTTTTAAACAAATGAGCTGAACCAGTAACCTTTTTTCTTTGCATTTTGTTTGTCATTTTGTAATCATTGTTGGAATCTTCATATTTATCCTCACACATAACTGTATATGTCACTATATACCGTATTATGTATACAATGTTTATTACATTATATCTGTACACCATTAAGAGAAGAGTGCCTGGCTAATTCCACAGATACTCCCTTCTCTCTTTAAGCCATACACAAGGTCAGGTTATAGATAAAGGACCAACCATTAGTGCATTGTAGTGTCTACGCTTAGAGACTTTAATATCCAACTCAGATGCCCCAGACAGAGGCACCAATTTCAACTCTTTTGCATATTACATCAGTATCCAATAGCATGCAAACACCCACATGCAACATAAAGAGTGACAGCAATTCTAGCCATTCATGGATGTGCTTTTAGAATGAGTGATCCAAATAGAGGATGATATATGGAGATGCTGTGGGAGACATCTTCAGACTTTTGGGTACAATTGCTCATGTTACTCTGTTAGTGTTTGTATATTGTTGCACCTTCTGGTCTCCTTGATGCATCAAGTCTACATTAAAATCTTCTGCATAAGACATCAGCTGCTGCCCGAGTTCTCCTTTCACCAGCTTCCAGAAAACTTCCATAACAAATTGGCATCACAAACATGATCTCAACACAGCAAAGATACAGTAAGTTGCAAATTTAAAGTTGATTTGCCTTACTGCGTCAGAGCTTGATGAGATCCTAAAGAAAACATGAACATTTCAGCTATTTTGACTAAATCAAAACAATTGAAGGCGAGTATGTGTGTGCAGGGGAGCCTGTCGTTTATTCTTAAATGACTGGTCTCATGCCCAACGAGAGTCAAATCTAAATTGATATATCTGACTTCACGCTGAATGAGCAGAAATAAAAGGAAGTGAACTGAGCTGTAATGACAATTGGATAAAGTATATTTATAATGTCATACTGCACTCTACTAGAGTGCTGAATCTATACTAAATCTGTTTACCAGTGGTTGGTTGGTTTCTGGGGGCACAACCCAAATGTCGCCTGATCACACCCTAACTTTGGTGTAATCAGCAGTTTCGTGGGGAGCCTGTATCCATCGGGAAATATAAAAAGACTGTGGAGCATTAATTGAACCCCACAGCGTTGGAGGACTACAACATGGTTGTCATTTTTCTAGACAGCGTAGAGAAGGTGAACGAGCGGGATTGAAGTGAATGATACGTTCGTATCTGCCTCTCGCGCACCAGTGGTTAAAGTCACGTTATCGAAGGTCCCCACGTTTATTAGAGATGAGACACTGATAAGTGAACTGTCGAGACACGGCAAGATAGTGTGTCTTAGTTAAGAAAAGTGTCCTCAGGGTGTAAATCTCCTCTTTTGAAGCATGTGGTGTCGCACAGAAGGCACAACAGGAGTGAGGAGCTGAATCTGGTGTTCAAGCTCAGAGTCCAGGAGTTTGATTATGTAATTTTTTAACACCAAACAACACAAAGTGTTTCAGCTGTGGAAAAAAAGGTGACACCGGTTAGGGTGGTGCTGAGCACAATCTCAGCACAACCAGTTGGGGGGTGGGCATCCTCTTCTCCAAGAGTTTTACACCAGAGTCCTTGGAGGTGGAGCAGGTGGTGGATGGCAGACTGTTGGTGGTGAGGGTAAAGGTTGAGCATTTTAACTTTGTTATAAATGTGCACGCTCCGGTCTTAGGTCCCAACAGAGTCTGTGTTTTAAAGGTGTTAGACACAGTTTTAAGCAAAGTTAAGATTGAAGATGTTTTATTTTTAGATAGATATACATACTTTATTCATCCCCAAGGAGAAATTCTTGAAAAGGAAGAGATTTTAATTGTACAGAGGATAATTTAATAGTCAGGAATCACCTGGAGCCTCACAGTGCATTGCAGCATGTACTGAGGCAACTGCTAGAGGCTCATGACCTGTGTGATGTGTGGAGAAGAATAAATGGAAAAAAAAGACAGTACACCTGGACTCATTCCAGAGGAAATGTAATTTCCCTGACGAGATTAGACCGTTTTTATTGTTTTAAACATCATTTTGACATCTTTAAAAAGTGAAGAATGGTCAAAGCAGACTCATCCATACTCTGCGTTCTCCTGAAGGGCAAGAAATCAGGGAGAGCAAGGAGATTGTTTTAAGGAGGGTGGGGGGGCAAGGTCTGGTACACATTCAAATCAGATTATCAACATTCAGAATACAATTTGTACAAAAATACCTCTTAGGTCCACAAGATGTTTGGAGACAAGTGACAAGCAGCATACTGAGGAGGACAGCTGGTCTGGGGTTAGACACGGCACTGTTCTTCATTATCTCCTTTTCATCAGTCACTTTTTAAGTCTTTTAAATGGAAGAGACTAGGGCCTGCATGCTCGATGCACTGGTTACTATAAGAGCTCCTAATCAACCAGACTGGATGTCCAGGACAGCTCAACACCAGGCCTCACCAACATACAGTGCACCACTGGAGCTGTCACCTTTAAGAAGAGTAGTGGATGCAGCAGGTCCTGGACTAACCAACATCCCAACTACAGCTTCCCTTCTATGACAGAGGTCCATGAGACAGACAGCAAACTTTCTAAACATGTGGAGTAAAAGATTATAGGAGGAGGAGGTAGAGATGATGCAGGAATTCAGCGCTGGAACAAAGACTCCTGATGACTGCTCCAAATCTGGATGGGCTCACAGGACCCTTCTTAAATGAAACAAATTGTAGACATGTAGACTTGTACACAGCCAAAGGGAGAGCTGTGTATAAATATTGTGTTTTAACCATAGCCACAAGAAATGGATGGTAATGTGAACCAGTATGGAGGGTTATATATAAACAGCCTTTAAAGAAAAGGACTGAACCCCAGCAGTGGCAGATTGAACATGGAGTAAAAGCAGTGAACACTTTTATCTCCACCATCAACCCAAGAGTTTCTTTTTTGTTTCAAGTTTCAAGTGTCTGTTTTGTGGAGAAGAAGAAATGATTGAAATGGGCGTGGCAAAATGGCTTCACCACTCCGACTAGATTGAAGCCCCTCAGTCTCATTTCACCGATCTTCACGAAATTCAGTACACTTGTGCATCCTGACTAGAATAACAAAAAATACTAGGCAGCCATATGATAAACAAAACAGGAAGTCGGCCATTTTTACTTTAGTGGCCATTTAGGCCATTGGACAAACTCTTCAAAAAGCTTTCGTCAGATCAACTTCAAATTCAGTGAGTGTCATCTTAACTCCATGGAGATTAAAACTAAATCAAAGTTTTAGTGGCTCCTGGACTGTTTGCATCTTCCCTCCATCACTGTTATTACAGTCAAACTACACACTATTAAACATTTTTAATGTTAGAGCAGCTTCTATTACTCCACCCAGGCTCTAGACTTAACTCTTAAAGAGATGACTACATCAAGTGATGTAAGATTTATATAAAGAAGTTCTTTACCATTGTTCTTTCTCAATTTTAACAGTTATATTGTAATTTATACTCACTTAATATGAAGCACTAGATATTCATATCCATTCAGTTAATGTTTAATATGCAATCAAGTTATATATCAAAGTATTTTACAAATCATGATTCTAAGGAGCACATCTGGTATGAAGTCACAGCATTAACATGGACAGTATTGTAATCATACAAGAACACATTGATGAATATGTTGGAATTTGGAATTAATCACAGGCCTTTTACATTTTGGTTTTAATCAAATCAGTCATTTACAATTAAGATATGAATTAATACTTTATGTATCATATTATAATGAAAAGATTAATTCACCAAAATTTCATGTGTAATTTATTATAAGGAAAAGGGAACATGTTCACAAACCAGGCAAGTATTCTGTAGTGTATGGAAAATGTTCTCAGTACAGTTTGTTAAACATAAACTATTCAATCACATAAACTGTTTTAGAGCTTATTAAACACTTCAGAGTCTGTGTAAAAACAAACAAATGCACATGAACATAGAGAAATAGAAAAAGAAAAAAATATTACTTGATAATCACATATTAGCACATAAAAACTGATTAAAGGTTAAAGAAAGTGAATAAAAAAAACCTGACACCAAGAAATTAAACATTGACAGCCCAGGAGAAATCATAAAACTGTTTCACTATATAACTACATAAAATTACACACAAATTTACCTGAATAACCTTAGACATACAGCAGGTAATCACAACAAAACACAGTAAGTTAATGCTACAGTTTAACCACATGTAAGAAGTTCTGACAGGAACCAGAAGAAGTCATCCTGTGTTAGCCTATATGTATTGACCATATTATCCCACTTGCTCTCTACTTGTTCTTCCTAGAGGCAGTAAGAGTAGAATTGGTCGTAGAGTCTTCTCTCCTGTGGAATCAGCTCCCACTCTGGTTTCAGGGAGGCAGATACCATCTCTATATTTAAGATTCAATGTAAAACATTCCTTTTTGATAAAACTTATAGTTAGGGCTGGATCAGGGCTAACCTGAACTTAGTTATACCCCCCTTGCGGTGAAAGTCTGGTGGCTACCACTCGGATATTTTCATTTGCACATTCAGCCCTCCTAGAGAATGTGTTCTTTATTTTGTGCTCTCTTTCTCTCACTCTCTACTCAACTTTTACAAATATTGTTATTGTTATTCAAACATGCCGCTTCCATTAATAACATCATTATATCTCTAAACACCCTTCTTATTATTTTCATTATTACACCAGTCTGACTGAGCTTAAATATATCAGTTTTAAGTTTAAAATATGGCCTCCCTCCCCTCCCTCTCTCTATCTTGTCTCCCCTCTTCTCCAACCTCCTCTTCAGGGCAGATTACCCGGGGGTGATAGGGGAGTATGGAGTGTGGGAATATGTTTGATTTACCTCACAATCTTGAATCTAACCCGGGCCACTTCGGTATGTGCAGCTGCATCTTCTACAACACATGTAAGACAGGAAAATGTATATATATATATATGTATGTTACAGAATGCTTGGTTAAACTAAAAATGAAGGTTTTCATACAAAAACGTGATCTTTTACCCAAAACAATTATCTTTTCTTACTGCATGTAAAATGGCCACAGTGCATATTGCAACAAAAGCTGTTATATATGTACTGGGTCAGAAAGAGTTCACAATGTTGTGGACTTTTATACACTGACATCAAAATATTAGCGATCTGCTTCTTCAGGAAAAATAAATGTAATTAGGAATATTGTTTTATTTAGTGCTTTAATTGGTGTTTCTTCTCTACTACTAGTGTAAAAAACCTGGGAAGAAAAGCTATATCATCCTTATTCACTGCACCAAAACAACAAATAGGTACAATGAACCCAGTGATATCAAATGCAAGTTGATAAGAAAGAAAGTGATAAAGTGCTCATGGAAATGTTTCACAAATGTGTCTTCATGCAAAGGCAACTCAGAAAGAGGAGCTGGGCACAGACAGACAGGGACAATCAGACAGAGGCATAGACTCTTAGGTAAGTTTGTTGGTTCTTGCCTCTGAGTTATGATGTAAAAGCCCTCTTGTATTTAGACTTGTAAAAAGTAAAGACCTTAGTCTTGTTTTGTTGAATTGTGTAGTTATGAGTATGGAAAACCAATATTTTCTCTAGAAGACAGACTGTTTAGGGTCATTGAGAGTGGATGACAGGTCATATCCAGGGAGAGAGCCCCAGGTGACATCATGAGGACACTATTGCCACTTTATATTATATATATACATAGTATGTTTGGTGGCCCCCTTTGGTGTCACCTCCAGCAATTTCTCTCAAGAAATGTCTCTGTTTATGGCCCCCCGAACAGTAAAAGGAAATATCCACCCTTGCTTAAGAACAACATATAGACACATTACGTAATCGATATACATCTATTTGGTAAAATAATTTCTAAATGATAAATGCTTTTAAATAGCGCTTTTCCAGTTTATCCACTCTAAGCAGTTTACACTACAATTGACATTCACACACACACATTCACTTAGTAGTCAGTCATTCAAGAATGATTTTTAAATCATCCTTTGGAAATACTTTACTTTATTACAATTACTACTTTGACCAATGACTCTAATGTGTCAAGAACTGAGCTATCCAGAAAGGTACATTTACTGTCTAGAAACTTAATTTCATGATTTATTAATTTATCTTTTCTCTTTTCTGCTGCATATTATTTGGGTTAGGTGCTGTTGGTCAGTTCCTGGTCATTTCTATTGGATCTTCTAACCAGCCAACCCAACTTTAGTCTTTAAAGGTCCAGTGTATAAGATTAAGGTGAAAGGGAACTATTGGCAGAAATTTAATGTAGAATAATCCTCATGATGTTTTCAATAGTTTGTTTCATTTCAATCGTACAAATTGTAGTTTACTTTACCCTAGAAAAGGCCCTTTATATTTGAATACCATATATTTCCATGGAGGGGGGTCCTCTCTACGGAGGCCACCATGTTTTTACATTGGTCCAGACTGGACCAACTAAACACCTTTTGAGTTTTTATGACAATTGAAGAGTGCCACAGGGTGAGGTGAGGGGTATTCATCTGCAACATGTAACTTCAACACTAGATATCACTAAAATTCTACACACTGTAACTTTAAACATAGAAGTATATTGAATATACATTTATATGCATAAAGTATAAAGACATTCTAGATTTGTCTAATCTTGAAGAAAAAGACAAGCTAATGTGTTGGTTATTTGAGTGCTAATTTGGAATTTAGCATGACTTTTGTTTTTGGGTATCAGACAGATAAACCAATTGTATGCCGTCATCTGTTTTGAGTCAGCAGCATGAGTGAATTGGAAGTAAATGACCCCACATTGATAATCTAACCTTACTAGGTGATTTAAATATACCAATAATACCTGTACCACAATTATTTGACAACAATTTAGGCACGTACATGCAATGTAAAATGTATATGTTGTATGTTTAGAAGAACATTATGTACATCACATTAATGAGTATGTTTTTAACAATTAATATTGATGTATTGATGGTATTAATATGTATCCAGTCATACTTGGAAAAAGTAAGAAAAGTGTTGTTATATTACCTATATTTTGTAGAATCAGGCTCACTCCCATTTTCCTGACCAGGGGCTGAACTACCATCTTCGTAAAACTTTGAATGAGAAGTCATATTAGGCCTCTGCTCTGATTGGGTGCGGCGCATAGAGTTGTTTTTCTCTCTTGTGGGTATTCTGCCTCGGGAGACCTCTCTCCAAGGTATGGGAAGCCGAGAACTTTCCAATGACAAGCATGTCTGTGAGTTTTGTGACTCACTTTGACAGAAGACCAAACGAGCATCATGGAAGGATACAGATGGAATGATCTTTTTAGTGTTGCTGTCATTGGTATGCGTCACAGTTTTTGGAGAACTTGGCCGAGAAGATAGCTTAGAGGTGGTTAGAGGTCTAAACACAGGAGGGCTTGGAAATCTGTGGTGGACAGAGGGACAATATGGTGGTAGGCGGACTCTAGAAACAGGTGGTGCAGTCACAGGCAGGCTACAGGAGAACATCTCACCCTCATAAAATTCTTTGCTTTCACACCTCTGGCCCATTGTGGCATGATGGGGTGAAGGTCCTTGGCCACTTAGTTCTGCAATATTTATCTTGTCAGGAGATTCTGCTGCATTGTACAGGTGTTTGATCATGCAGGATTGTTCATAGAAATAGTTAGATTTCTCCATTGCTGCATCAAGATCATTTTCTGGTTGCTGCTCTTCATCTTGAGCTGATATAACAGCGTCCTTCATGAAAGGTTGGGCAGATAAGACACTGGTCAATTTGTGCCTCAAGCTGGCTTGGTTTGGCAGCACTTCCACATTCTGCACAGATGCCTTCAGGCGCTGGGAGACTCCAGTCTTTTGATTTATCATTGGGGGACTCTGAACCAAGTCTCCCAGCAACCCTTCCACATTACTTGGTATGCTTTCATTACTCTGGAAGGAGTTGTCCAGCAGAACCTCTGGGGGCGGTGGTGGTAGGTCATCCACATCCAAATCTTCCCTGTCATCAGGCCAGCTGTTGTTGTTATTGTTGCCATTGATGACTAAACACCTGTCGTTACTCTTTACCGTGCCAGTTAACTGAACAATCCCAAGTTTTCTGTTCCTCCTGATATGAGATGGAACATTTGCAAGGCTCTGCCCTGGACTCCCATCAGTCCCTTGGCTAAAGGTATTTATTAGCCTTCTGACAGAATGGTGCTTTGGAGGTTGGGGTGCTAACATTGGTAAATAACAAGGTGATTTCATTATTGTTGATGAAACTTTTTCTTCACCCGCTGATGTGCTTAATGAATATCGTCGCAGTCCAGCTCTGTACAGATTATAGGGAGGCTCAACCAACAATCTCTTTCCTTGGATTTCAGCCATCTTTTTCATCCGCTGATCCAAGACTCTCTGGCTCTTTTGTAGCTCCATCACTATGTTGACACATATGGTGGAGTGTTCAGGCTTGTTGAAAGAGATAGCAGTCATTGGTTGTGTAACTGCTGGCTGTCCAACCTGCATCTTTTTTGTATGCATGTAAGGAAGTGGTTGACTGAGATTTGAAGGTGATGAGTTTGACCTCTTCCTTTTTAGCCTATCATCTTCACCATTTTCTTCATCATCCTTATTTTGGGCTACTTGTCTAGATACACTTCCGTGGAAGCTGTGTTGCCTATGCCTATCAGACTCTGGCAGACTTTCATTCTCTCCCCCAATGCCGCTGTCCTCACTGTGCAGTGTGGAATCCTCAGGGTGAGACTTCCCCATGGCAGCTACCTCTACTTGTGCCAACACATGGGTCAACCTTTGTTCTGCATCCTGCTTGGCCTGGAGCTTCTCAACCATCAGTTTAGAGAGAGAAGAAAAATATTCCGCTGCCTCCTCCAGTGTGGTATCACCCAGTGCCTGGACTGAGCCCCCCACAAGCCTAACTTTCTCTGTTGAATGATGGAGCAGTTGTTGTAATATATTTGGAGGTGGAACAGGAGAGTTTGCTGCATAAGTGCCAGGTTTAAATGAGATAACAGGTGCGGTCATCATCCCAGAAGGCATGGCCATGTAGTCCCCATGTTCCTTCCACATCAATTCCCCCTCCTCAGCCATCTCCTCTAGTGCCTGGTTGATCTCCTCAAACCGAAACACCAAAGCAGATATCATCGGCTGGAGGGACAACTGTGTCTGGGCAGCCTGGTCCAGCAGGCCTAACAGGGTCTCATATTTAGATATATTTGGGTTCAGGAAGGCATAGGCTGCTTGGTGAGCCCTCACCATGGGTGGCAGGAAATCCACCTTTTTCTGGAGAATAGAGGGCCTCTTCAGCGTTTCATTATTTCCGTTATTGCCTTTATTTTTCTTTCCTTTTCTCTTGTCTGTTTGCATTACCTCACTGACTATTTCTTGGGCAGTCACACTCACCACTGCTTCTTTTTTGTCCAGTATATTTTGGACAGATGTGTCAGAGGCCAACTGACACCCTGCTGTATATTTTGTAGAATATTCTTCAGTAGGTAGTGGAAGTTCATTATCTTCCATTTTGGTCCTCAAACACAAGTTCACCTCCTCTGCAGGTCTAGAATGAACACTGTCTTCTGAGGGTTCAGCTAGCAGAGCTTTTTCAGGTCCAGGGCCTTCTGACTTTAAAAATAACTTCCCTTTGGATGGAGAACAGCCCATTTTGCATTTAAAGTTGACACAAAAAAGCCCTCCAAAAGTTCATAAGTATTCTCCGTAGTTGGTTAGACAAAGTCCTCCAGAATCCTCAAAGAAAAACCTTCTGTTGGCGGTAGAGCATTCATCTGTAAGTATCCATATATTTCTTTGATCATTTTATGCCTTCTCCTCAAACCTTAGTGGTCAAACAGTGCAGCAAAGACACCTGCAACTTGTTGAGTGGACTGACTGCCTACCAGGGCAGTGGTGATGAGTTGAGAGGATAAGACTCTTTTCTTTAGCACACAGATGGCCACAGGCTTACAAGCACAGTTACACACACAGGCTTTTAGATGTAAGACTTTAAGCTCATCAGGTTAGTCAGAGCTGGGTTTGTCAGGTGGTGTGTTTAGCCTCATCCACTATGCTGTCGGTAAAATTTACATGCAACTGTGCATTTGCTTGAGAGATAAACAACTTAATTTTCTAAAATTATAAGATATCCCAAAATGAAATAATTGCAGCATTGCACGGTATTACACAGACACAAAGACAGACACACGTACAGGGTTTTTTTCCCCTCCACAATTACCTACACACAACTCACAAGGTGCTTGCTCTTTGTGGGAACTGTTGGGTTTCTACATAATTTTAAAGCTTGGTACAAATAAAGCTGAGTTGAATATATATATACATTCATATATGTATTAGTGTGAGAGGCCCTATGAGACATATTTGATCTCACACACACCAGTATACTCTTACACAAACACTATTATACTCTCTTACATGTACCATCATACTCTCCTTCATGCATTCTCTCACACACACTACTACACTCTCTGCACCATCAAACTCATACACACACCACTGTAATCAAACAAACACACCACTACACCCTCTGTGTGAGAGAGTATAACAAAAGGAAGGTAGTTTGATCAAAACAGGAAGACAGTTGAAATTATAATTCACAAATTTGATTTACTGTCTTGATTACAAAGCCTACCCTCACTCAGAGCACTGCAAGCTAAATTGGAGCTACAAAGAGCATTTAAATCAAGCAGCAACACTTTTAAGGATGACTTTGTTAGAAAGACAGGGAGATAGCCACTGTATTTCTACTAATACAATGATGTATGTTTAGAACATAATAAGGTAATCTAACAGTGTGCCCTAACCCCAAAAGAGGTAATTCTTGGTAAACATACATGGACAATGCACTGTTCCCCTATTCTACAAGCCAACGTGTGCTCGATGACAGACATTGCAACTCTTTTAGTGCTAATGTTGGCTCTTTCTCGTGTAGTCCCGCTGCTACTCTTGTCTTTTTTACAGTAATCCACGAAACTGTGTCACATTTTGGGGGGAGTGCGTGATGGAGCCGGTGGACCAAAAAAGGCAGAACAAAAGGTTTTAACAAAAAGTGTCCTTTAATAAGGTAGGGCATCAGACAAAATCCCAAAACAACACTAAACTCAAAAATGCTCTTCAGCAAAAACAGGGGAGACACAAGGAGACACTAGAGAACTTACTGGAGGGAGAAGAACCAACGATTGAGTGGTGAGACAACACGGAGGATGACATAGGATGATGACGAAGCAACAAAGACCAAGGGAAGCACAGAGACTTAAATACACACTGAACTAATGACAAACTAGAGACAGGTGTCACAGGACAAACAGGTGAAACTGACGAGTCCAAGTGGAAAACACACAAGGAGCAGCAACTACAAAATAAAACAGGAAACAGAGAGGAACACTGTGAGGAACTCCTCCCTGTTCCCTGGGTGAAGCTCAGGGAGGGTAACACAGGGTGGAACACAGAAAGAAACACAGAGTGGGACACAGAGAGAAACAGAGCAGGACAAAGAGAAACACAGAGCGGGACAAGGAAAACACACCAGGAACAAAGCTACAACATAAATCTGAAAACTCAGAAACACAAATCAAACATAAGGAAACAGAGTCCATAATCGAAATAAAAAACTCTTCATAAAAGAGGACAAAACACAAGAGACATGACGGACTGGACGACAACATAATTTTTGCATCACTTAAAACCAGTTAGTCCGGCAGTATGCAGGTATAATAACACTGATGTTACTCAGCAGCCTTAATTCTAACAAAATGTCTAACTTCTTACTGTCCCTTACTTCTGACAAATTTGAAGTTCATGTTAACAGCTAAATTAAACCATTTTCAGACATGTCCTGCGGAGGATCTCTGGAGAACTGGGTCCGGACTTTCTTCGCAGTTTGCTGCTTTCACAATAGCAACAAATACTCCACAGGATTCTTGTAAGGGGTAGTGCAGCCAGGTGCAGCAGGCAGAGGCAGGAAGTAAGAAATTAATTCCACTGCTTGTGGAATGTTTGGTACATATGTTCAACAGATAGACATCGAAACTGTGGTGAAAGATAATTTTTACTCTTTATTCTGCTCATATTGAATTTCTAGAAAAAGAGCACAGCTGAAGCGCAGCCATTGTGCCACTCTAATCTGTTCACATGGGAGGTACATATCTGACAAACTATTCTCATTCACATATCCTATAATTCTTTCTTACATCCATTGTCATTTTGTCCGTTACACATGGTAATTTGCATTCACATATGTGAAGGAATCTTTGACAATCCTCACACATCTGTACAACTGCATTAGGAAAATAGGGTCTGTCTTACTCCAGACATACTCCCTTCTCTCCAAGCAATACTCATGGTCAGGTTATACGTAGATAAAGGGCCAACCATTAGTACATTGTAGTATATACGTTGAAGGACTTTCATATCTAATTCAGATGCCCTATACAGAGAGGCATCACTTCCAACTCTTTTGTGAATTACACCAGTGGCGTAAGGACGAAAGGACACAATATGATTTAGGTATGTATGCCTTTGGCCTAACTGTCCAAAAGGATGCCAACACCTACATATAACATTGAGAGTGACAGCAATTGTAGCCTTTCGTGGATGTGCTATTGGAATGGTTGACGCAAGTTAAGGGAGAATAATTGGGATGCTGTGTGAGACATCTTGAGACTTTGTCAGGATTCGAATGGGGGGGTGACGTGAGAAGGGGAGGACCAAAACGCAGAAACTAAATAAGGTTTAACAAAAGTGTGATTTATTTCAAAGGGGTAAACTTAACAAAAGAAATCTCCAAGAAACCAAAAGTCGCACTCAAAAACAGGAGTGGAAACACAGGAAGGACAGGAAACAAACTTACGAGGAAACGTGACGAGAGCTGACGGGACACATGAACAGACAGAACCAGAATTCAGCTGACGGACAGGACTGACCCGAAATGACGATGACACATGAACTGACAGAACCATGACGACGACGAACCAACAACCACATGGGGGAAACACCAAGACTTATATACAGACTGGAACTAATGAGTAACTGGGGACAGGTGGCACAAGACAAACAGGTGAACCTGATGAGGGCAGGAAGTAAACAGGTGAAAACACACAGGGAGCAAGGACTACAAAATAAAACAGGAAGCACTGAACAAACTTATCAACGAGAACAAAATACAATAACCAAGACAGGGATGAACACAGGAGAGGGACACAGAGCAACACAGGAGAATCACTGGGTGGAACATAGCGAGGGACGAGGGGAACACAGGAGAGGGACAATGAAAATACAAAACTGTGACAGAACCTCCCCCTTAAGGACCGGATTCCAGACGGTCCAAAACTGAATTAAAACAAGGACTAAACCTGAAACTGAGAGGGGTGGGAGGAGGGTGGGAATCTGGAACAGAGCATGGGGCTCGACCCGGAGGCCAGTCAAAGTCAGAGCACGGGGCTCGGGCGGGCGACCCGGAGGCCGGTCAGAAACTGACCCCGGGGGCTCGGGCGGGCGGCCCGGAGGCCGGTCAGAAACAGAGCCCGGGGGCTCGGGCGGGCGGCCCGGAGGCCGGTCAGAAACTGAGCCCGGGGGCTCGGGCGGGCAGCCCGGAGGCCGGTCAGAAACAGAGCCCGGGGGCTCGGGCGGGCGGCCCGAAGGCCGATCAGAAACAGAGCCCAGGGGCTCAGGGAAAATCAGCTGCTCTGCAGTCCAGTCAAAGGAAGTTCTGGGGAAGATAGCAGCTGGGGCTGCTGCTGTGACACAGAAGGCTCTGGAGAAGATAGCAGCTGAGGCTGCTGCTGTGACACAGGAGGCTCTGGAGAAGATAGCAGCTGAGGCTGCTGCTGTGACACAGGAGGCTCTGGAGAAGATAGCAGCTGACGCTGAGGTCGACACTCAGGAGGAGATGACCGATGACGCTGCTGTCGCTTTCCCGGAGAAGACGACAGCTGCCGTCGCTGCACCGGAGGAGACGACAGCGACCGCCGCCTCAGCTGTGCCGGCGCCAGCCTAACCCTCGACCGTGGGACAGGAACAGGAACTGAAGCGGAGCCAGGCGAGACCCGCATCCGTGGGACCGGAACCGGAACTGAAGCGGAGCCAGGCGAGACCCGCATCCGTGGAACAGGAACAGGAACTGAAGTGGAGCCCGGCGAGACCCGCATCCGTGGGACAGGAACAGGAACTGAAACGGAGCCCGGCGAGACCCGCAACCGTGGAACAGGAACAGGAACTGAAGCGGAGCCAGGCGAGACCCGCATCCGTGGGACAGGAACAGGAACAGGAACTGAAGCGGAGCCAGGCGAGACCCGCATCCGTGGGACAGGAACAGGAGAGCCGCTCGCCGTAACCCTCAGCCGAGGGACAGGAACTGGCGAGACGACTGCTTGAACCCCCGACCATGGGGCAGGAACTGGAGAGCCGCTCGCCATAACCCTCAGCCGAGGGACAGGAACTGGCGAGACGACTGCTTGAACCCCCGACCGTGGGGCAGGAACAGGAACTGGAGAGCCGCTCGCCGTAACCCTCAGCCGAGGGACAGGAACTGGCGAGACGACTGCTTGAACCCCCAAACGTGGGGCAGGAACAAGAACAGGAGGGCCGCTCGCCGTAACCCTCTGCCGAGGGACAGGAACTGGCGAGACGACTGCTTGAACCCCCCACCGCGGGGCAGGAACAGGAACTGGAGAGCCGCTCGCCGTAACCCTCAGCCGAGGGACAGGAACTGGCGAGACGACTGCTTGAACCCCCGACCGTGGGGCAGGAACAGGAACGGCGACCTCCGAAACCGGAACGTGGGTAGCATCTGCCGGGATCCCCGACGCCGGAACATGAGTGACGTCAGCCGGAACCCCCGACGCTGGAACGTGGGTAGCATCTGCCGGAATCCCCGACGCCGGAACATGAGTGACGTCAGCCGGGACCCCCGACGCTGGAACGTGGGTAGCATCTGCCGGGATCCCCGACGCCGGAACATGGGTGACGTCAGCCGGGACCCCCGACGCTGGAACGTGGGTAGCATCTGCCGGGATCCCCGACGCCGGAACATGAGTGACGTCAGCCGGGACCCCCGACGCTGGAACGTGGGTTGCTTCTGCAAGAATCCACGATATTCTGAATTGAGGTTGCCGCCTGTTAACTGGTGGAGATGGATGGAAACTGAGTGAGGGGGCTCCCCTCCGGCGCCCGCCCCGCGCCGTAGCGTTTCTACGCAGACTACGGGGGCCACCAAAAGCCAGGCGGGTGCCGAGGTAGGGATCTGCAGGGGGAGTTGGGGATGAGAGGATGTCCTGTAGTCTCCTCTCTACGGTCACCAGGTGCGGGACAAAGTGGCTGACCCAGGGTCTGTCCTTAAGCCAATCCCGCACCGGTGCCATTTTCTCCAGGAGCTCTTCACGCTCCTTGGTGCCTGCGGTGCTCAGCTCCTCCACCAGTGAGTCAAAATAAAAAACCTTCCTATAAAAAACATAAAGCTCTGCTTGGTCCATTACTGGTTGGTTCGTACTGTCAGGATTCGAATGGGGGGGTGACGTGAGAAGGGGAGGACCAAAACGCAGAAACTAAATAAGGTTTAACAAAAGTGTGATTTATTTCACAGGGGTAAACTTAACAAAAGAAATCTCCAAGAAACCAAAAGTCGCACTCAAAAACAGGAGTGGAAACACAGGAAGGACAGGAAACAAACTTACGAGGAAACGTGACGAGAGCTGACGGGACACATGAACAGACAGAACCAGAATTCAGCTGACGGACAGGACTGACCCGAAATGACGATGACACATGAACTGACAGAACCATGATGACGACGAACCAACAACCACATGGGGGAAACACCAAGACTTATATACAGACTGGAACTAATGAGTAACTGGGGACAGGTGGCACAAGACAAACAGGTGAACCTGATGAGGGCAGGAAGTAAACAGGTGAAAACACACAGGGAGCAAGGACTACAAAATAAAACAGGAAGCACTGAACAAACTTATCAACGAGAACAAAATACAATAACCAAGACAGGGATGAACACAGGAGAGGGACACAGAGCAACACAGGAGAATCACCGGGTGGAACATAGCGAGGGACGAGGGGAACACAGGAGAGGGACAATGAAAATACAAAACTGTGACAGACTTGGGGGTGAAAATTGCTCATGTTGCTCTGTTGGCATTTGTATATTGTTCCACCGGGTCTCCTTGATGCATTGAATTTACATAAGACTTTTCTGCATAAGACATCAGCTGCTGCCTGAGTTCTCCTCTCACCAGCTTCCAGAAAAACGTCCAGAAAACTCTGATAACAACATATACTATTTATATATCTTAAATGTGTGTAAGATAGTGATTGTTTATGTAGACTATAGTGGTGTATGTGTGAGATTATGATGTTACATTTAAGAGCAAGTATGAATTATTTCACATAGTAGTGTGTGTGAGAGAGTACAATGGTGCATTTAACATTTAGTGTGTGTGTGAGACCAAGTATGATTTATCTCTCATGAGGCCTATCACATATAAGGGCTGTAACCATTTTCAAATTGAGACTGGAATTGTGATACAAATGTCCACAGAAACTGAGACCTGCCCAACACCGCAAGCTGCCACAGCTGCAGGTGCAACCTGTTGATCTCTCATTATGTTACAGTTTTAAGAAAACTTTTCTTTCATTTCACAATTAACACTTTAATACATTCAATTATCACAAAATATTATTCTATTTAAAGTTAATCAAAGAACAATTCTGCAGCCTAGAGATTGGAGTGTAGCACTACTCATCACACATAATTTTAACAACACTAATTATCATGACAATTAATATGCCATTATTAAGATGGATTATGCAGCTTCTGCATTGAGTATTGACCTCTACTAGCATTGGTTATTAGCAGTAGTGTCACAGATTCAATTCAATTCAATTTTATTTGGAACTAGAAGAAACCTCTAACAGAAAAGGACTCAATGCAATGGGCATCTGACTCGATTGGTTGGGGTGAGTGGAGAAAAATAAGGGAGAGAGGCGAAGTGGGTGGAAAAGAGGGAAGAGAAGAGAGACAGACACCAGAAACAATTATTTAACTCATATTCAAGCACTGTTTGATTGGTTGTTCAAGTAAATATCTGAGAGGGATTCAGCTAAATAAATCTAGATGTAGTTCGGTATTTAATTCACTTGTACAGTGAATC
Source organism: Paralichthys olivaceus (assembly GCF_024713975.1). Classification (NCBI taxonomy): domain Eukaryota; kingdom Metazoa; phylum Chordata; class Actinopteri; order Pleuronectiformes; family Paralichthyidae; genus Paralichthys; species Paralichthys olivaceus. The sequence goes on along the minus strand of NC_091111.1, from coordinate 466,109 downwards.
AATGGTCACAGGTTCAAAGCAACGTAAGGGTGAGAGATGTTTTATGCTTTTTACTCCTGCAAAATAGAAACACACAGAGTCCTGTCTCTCTCTGTCTGTCTATCTCTCTTTCGCTCTCTCTCTCTCTCTCTCTCTCTCTCTCTCTCTCTCTCTCTCTCTCTCGAGTGTGGCAGTGTGTGTGTGAGTTTTTGAACTTTTTCTACAGTTAATGATTTATTTCTTTATTTGTTTATATCATGGTGAATCTCGCACGGGAATCTAATCTGTGTTTCAGTTGGTTTTGGGTCTGGTAGCTACCGGCTCGGTGGTGTGGCAGTATGCTGGTTGTGGAGGCTGAGTTTGTGAAGCTAACTCGCCGTCATGCAGTCAAACTGGTGCTGGCAGTGATCTGCTCGGTGGAGGAGGCAGGGTTAGTGGTCGGACAGGTGGTCGGTTACCGCAGCGTCAAGTCGGCTCCCCGCATGAATGGAGCCATAGTCATTTTCCTTGATAGTCTGGATAAAGTGCGGGACGTGGTGGAATCAGGAGTCGAGATCCATGACACCCCACTCTGGTTCTGCCGCTAGTTCCAGCAAAACGGATGACGATCTCCAATGCTCCTTCGTTCATTAAAAACCCAGTACGGACACATCATGTCCCAGATTAAGATGGTGTCTCCGGGCTGCAAGTCTCCGCTGCTCAAACATGTCATATGTCACCGCAGGAAGGTTTACATGGTGGTCAGAGACCCTGGGAACCTTAACCTCACCCTTAACTTTAACATCTACGTGTTTAACTAGGTGGTGTTTGCGACAACAGAGACCATGACATTTTTCAGGATCGGTTCAGAGGGACATTTGATTAAATCCTGTCTGGACAGGAAGTGAGAGGACCGGCTGGCTGCCGGGCGTCGGCCCTGGCTCTAGGTGAGGAGCCGGGGGCTCTGGCCGGGCATGCTTTTGCGGGGCCAAGTGGGGTTCCCGGTGGTGGGGTCCCCCCTGAATGCTCCAGTAATAAAGACACGGTTAAAAACAAAGTACAACAATGTAAAACAGCTGAAACACTCATACAACCAGAAAACAAGGAGAATCAATCAAATCAATCAATCAAATGTATTTATATAGCACGGTATCACAACAGTTGTCTCAGGGTGATCTTAAAAAAGACAAAATCCAACTTGTTCCACATCGAGCAAGCATGAGCAACAGCGGGGCGGAAAAACTCCTAGGTGGAAGAAACCTCCAGCGGAACCGGGCTCAGTGTGGACAGCCTTTGCCAGGACTGGTTGGGGGAACAAAAGGAAATAAAGGGGGAGATGGAATGAGGATGACACAGTTAATGAGCCAGAAAGTGAAATTCTAATGAATAATAGTGTGTGTGTGTGTGTGTGAAGAGCTGATATAGGATGAGGATATGTCTGATGAAGGGCTGTTAGAAATGTCTCAGATGAGAAAACACTCAGAACCTCTGCAGAACCGAGCCAAAGCTGTTAAAGCAAAGAAAGGTGGAAAAGGTGAGAAGGCCTCAGCAGAGTCGAACAGTGATGAAGGTCTGAATCAGGAGGAGCAGCAGAAAAAATACTCTACTGGAGACATTAAAAAGTTTGTACAGAAGACTAAAGGATCCAGGCTAGAAGATAATTTCTCTGACCTGATTTCCTTTATTAACTCAGCGAAGCCTCTAACCAGAAAGGGTGATGTCAATGAAGAAGATGTTCTGACAGACCAAGAAATATATAGATTAAAAAGCTAATTGTTAAAGTTAGAGCACAGATCCTTGATGATGATGTCTCACAAGAACATTATGATCTTACTCTGTTTGTCGCTGGTGTGTTTTTCTCTGATCTTCTCAACATTTTTACTCATGTGTGAATTCCATGTTGGCACCTTTAACCTAAATGGAGCCAGAGATGAGCCACGATGTTCCAATTAATGAATTTGAAGAGAATAGATGTGATGATGGTACAGGAAACCCACACTGTGATGTTAAGAATCAGACTGACTGGAGGAAAGGATGGAAGGGGGAGGTTATTCTGAGCCATGGCTCCAGCTGTAGAAACCCCTGTTCTCCAGGGGTTTCCTCCCCTCCATCTGTGAGGTGAGGGAAATCATCAAGGGCTGTTTACTTAAGATTGAGACACAATTTAACTTTAGTACTTATTAATGTATATGCACCAACCAACAAGGTGGACAGGATATCAGTGCTACAGGTTTTATGTGACACTATCAGAGACTGCAGGAGCAATGAGTATTTGTTTTTAGGAGGTGATTTTAACTGCACTGTAAACCCAGAATTTGACAGGAATCATTTCGAACCTCATCCGGCCTCTTCACACAGGTTCACACAGCTGACTGAAGCACAAAAGCTTTCAGATGTGTGGAGGGTTTTTAATAAGAAGCTGAGGCAGTACACCTGGAGCCACTGCAAAGAAAATGTTTTATCTCTGGCCAGGCTGGACCGTCTGTACTCTTTTAAACATCACGCCAACATTTTTAAAAACTGTCACATTGTTCCTGTAGGGTTCTCTGACCACTGCCTTGTTTCTTGCTCTGTTTTTATAAAGAATTTTCGGTTACGCAGTGCGTACTGGCATTTTAATACCACCCTGCTTCAGGATAAGGTTTTTTTTTGAGAAACCTTCAAATAATTCTGGCACAAGCAAACTAAATCTGAGTTTGCCAATGTCCAACAGTGGTGGGACTTTGGGAAGACTCAGATAAAACAGCAGTGTCAGCAGTTCAATCATAATGTCACTAGAGATTTAACCAGATCTTTGAAGGACCTGGAGGCTCACGTGGTAGAACTGCAGGGTTGAGCAGATTATACAGGAGATCTAGGGGTTTTAACTCAAATCAAATAAGTCGGCTTTAGCCAACCTGCTGGGTGTTACAGCAGAGGGAGCTCTGGTCAGGTCATGTTTCTTGGACGTCACCCAGATGGATGCCCCATCTCAGCTCTTCTTTGGTCTCAAGAGAAAGAATGGACAGAAAAAAAAATCAACTCTCTACGGTCCAGTGATGGTTCTGAAATCTCAGATTCCTCTGTGATTAGAAAATATGCTTTCAGCTTCTACACAGACCTTTTTAAGAATGAACTGACAGACAACCCAGACATCACAGACAGTTTTCTCACTGGTCTCCCTAAGGTGTACAATGAGACCAATAAAAGTCTGGAGGCTCAGGTCTCCAGACTGAACCTCCAGAACAAGAACTGCATGCTGACCTGATGACACTCCAGAATGGCAGAACTCCAGGATGGTCTCACAGTGGATTTATACAAGTCTTTCTGGTCTGTGCTGGGTGAGGACCTGTGGAAGGTCATCAGTATAGAGAATGGACGGCTGCCTCTGAGCTGCAGAAGGGCAGTCATCACCCTACTGCCAAAAAAAGGAGACCTACAAGAGGTGAAGAACTGGAGACCAGTTTCCCTGCTCTGCTCGGATTATAAAATACTCTCCAAGGTCCTGGCCACCAGACTAAGAGAGGTGATGGCTTCTGTGATCCACACTGACCAGACTTACCTTGTACCCGGCAGGCTGATAAGTGACAATGTCACTGTGGGGATACTCGTCCCACTCCGGGTAAAGACGGGACGAGAGAATGGGGTTTCACAGTCCTTTTATTTGTTTTACAAGCCTTTTCAGGAGAACACATCCACTTGGGTCTCAGGACCCACACATGCTCACACTTGTATGGGCGTCTTCTCCGGCTTCAGGTACCCAGCCTACTGAAAGAGACCAGAACCAGGTTACCAGCATGCTCTTGAATGACTGATTACCTGATTCTGTACAGCTTTCCGATCACTGGCTGAGTCACTCCTCCCAGGCGTCCAGCAGCTGGCGCCCTAACCACACCCCGCCGCCACAGTTACTTTAATTCGGGATGTTTTGGAGGTCTCTAGCTCAGTGGTTCCAAAACTTTTTGTGCCCAAGGCACACCAAAGGACAAGTCAAAATCTCAAGGCACACCTATTGTGTAAAATAGCCCTTATAACATGTGTTATCACTCATATCATGTACAATATCTGTAAATTAGCATAATTACTTACTAATGCCAAATAAAATGTGACAAAGACAACTATATTACTCATGAAATATTTATCAACAAAATATTTCAAAAATGTACTTGAAACTTTATCAAATTAGGCTTCATCAAAGCAGCAACACACTCATTTAAACCAGACAGGTCACAAAATTCAAAACGAATTCGAAACTCAATGCAAGGAAGCTGCACTGTCCATTAGATTAGATTAGATTAGATTAGATTCAACTTTATTGTCATTGTACAGAGTACAGGTACTGAGACAACGAAATGCAGTTTAGCATCTAACCAGAGTGCAAAATAGCAATAAAAGTGCAGAGTCTGTGCATATGTAAAGTGGAATGATTGAATAAATAGATATATACAGTAAGAGTTGGGTAAAAAAAGAACAGAATTGGGACTAGCAGCAATTGAGGTAGGTAAGTACGGTTAATACAGTAAAACAGTAAAACAGCAAAATAGTATTTTAAGTACAGGTAAAAAAAAGACATTTTTGTGCAAATGTACAGTGTGCAAATGTTCAGTGGTTGTCACTTGTGTGGGGGTGAGGGTGGGGGGGGGGTACAGTGCAAATGATTAGTGGCTGGAGAGGTGTGCGGCAGTCAGCCAGGGGGGAAGTGGGAGAAATAGTCTCAGGGGTGGGGGGGGGCTATCTCCATGGGGCAGAGTTCAGTAGGGTGACAGCCACAGGGATGAAGCTGTTCTTGAGCCTGCTGGTACGGGAACGGAGGACCCTGTAGCGCCTCCCAGATGGGAGGAGAGCAAACAGTCTGTGGCTGGGGTGTGAGCTGTCCTTGGTGATGCTGCGCGCCCTCCGCAGACATCTCTTGCTCTGGACAGCCTCAATGGTGGGAAGAGTGGAACCGGTGATGCGTTGGGCAGTTTTCACCACCCTCTGCAGTCTTTTTCGGTCGGCGACAGAGCAGCTGCTATACCATGTAGAGATGCAGTTAGTGAGAATGCTCTCGATGGTACAGCGGTAGAAATTCTCCAGAATCTGAGGAGACAGATGGGCCTTCTTCAGTCTCCTCAGGAAAAAGAGACGCTGGTGTGCCTTCTTGATTATTGATGAGGTGTTAAGGGTCCAAGAGAGGTCCTCAGAGATGTGGACACCCAGGAACTTGAAGCTGGCAACACGCTCAACCTCCATCCCGTTGATATGGATGGGGGTGTGTGCGTCATCTTTCTTCCTGAAGTCCACAATAAGCTCTTTGGTCTTCATGGTGTTGAGGGCCAGGTTGTTGTCAGCGCACCACAGCGCCAGATGCTGGACCTCTTCTCTGTAGGCCGACTCATCGTTGTCGCTGATGAGGCCAATCACCGTTGTATCGTCTGCAAACTTGACAAACGTGTTGGAACCATGTACAGGTATGCAGTCGTGGGTGAAGAGGGAATAGAGAAGAGGACTTAGCACGCAGCCCTGTGGCACGCCTGTGTTCAGGGTGAGGGTTGAGGAGGTGTGGTTCTCTAACCTAACGGTCTGGGGTCTGTTGGTTAGGAAGTCCAGTAGCCAGTTACAGAGGGAAGGGTTGATACCCAGGTGACTGAGTTTCATGATCAGTTTGGAGGGGATGACAGTGTTGAAGGCTGAACTGAAGTCAATGAACAGCATCCTCACATAGCTGTTTTTATTGTCCAGGTGAGAAAGGGCGGAGTGTAATGCCGTGGAGATGGCATCCTCAGTGCTCCTATTCTTACGGTATGCGAATTGGAAGGGGTCCAGTGTGGGTGGTAAGCAGCGTTTGAGGTGAGCCATGACCATCCTCTCGAAGCACTTCATGATGGTGGGGGTCAGTGCAACAGGGCGGAAGTCATTGAGGCTCACTGCAGTGGAGTGTTTTGGCACCGGCACGATGGAGGTATTTTTAAAGCAGGCGGGGACAGTAGCTTGGGCCAGAGACAGGTTGAAAATGTCAGTAAAGACCTCAGCTAGCTGCCCAGCACAGGCCCTGAGCACACGTCCGGGGATGCCATCAGGGCCAGCGGCCTTGCGTGCATTTATCCTGCTCAGTGCAGCACACACGTCGGTGGAGGAGAGTGTTAGGGGTTGGTGGTCTGAAGTGACCACAGCCTTGATGGCAGCCTCCTGGTTGTCCCTGTCGAAGCGTGCATAAAAGCTGTTTAGCTCGTCAGGAAAGGAGGCAGCACTGTTTTGGGGGGTGGTGCTAGTGGGTTTATAGTCTGTTATGGCCTGGATGCCTTGCCACATGCGTCGGGGGTCAGAGTTGTTCTTGAAGTGCTCCTCGATCCTAAGCTTGTGGCAGTGCTTGGCCTGCTTGATGCCCCTCTTCAGGTCAGCCCTGGATGAACTGTAGGCCTGAGCATCACCTGACCTGAAAGCGGTGTCTCGTGCCTTCAGTAGTAGACGGACCTCTTTGTTCATCCATGGCTTCTGGTTTGGGAAGGTAGTGATGCGTTTAAGGGTGGTGACACTGTCGATGTTCATGTTAATGAAGTCCAGAACGGATGAGGCATAGGAATCAATGTCCGTGTGGGAGTCCAGTGTGGCTTGAGTGGCAAACACACTCCAGTCCGTGTGTTCGAACCGAAGCTGTAGTGCAGAGTCTGCTCCCTCTGGCCACACTTTGACTGTCCTCACTGTGGGTTTCACACGTTTGATGAGTGGTGTGTATTTGGGGAGAAGGAACAAAGAGAGGTGGTCAGACTGACCTAGGTGGGGGAGGGGGACTGCCTTGTAAGCATCAGCCATGTTGGTATAGACCTTGTCCAAAGTCTTGTCTCCTCTCGTAGGGCAGGAGACATGTTGTTGAAATTTGGGGAGTACAGTCTTCAGGTTAGAGTGGTTAAAGTCACCCGCAACAATAAAGGCTACCTCAGGATGCAAAGTCTGTTGCTTGCTAATGGCAGAATGCAGTTCTTTCATTGCCAGCGTTAGCATCTGGGGGGATATAAGCTGCAGTCACAACAGTAGATGTGAACTCTCTGGGCAAATAGAACGGTCTACACCTAACCATGAGATATTCAAGGTCAGCAGAACAGTGACTCTCGATGATAGTAGTGTCCATACACCAAGCTTTGTTAACATAGACGCATAGTCCACCGCCTCTGGTCTTACCGGAGTCCTCTGTTGTTCTATCTGCCCGGAGGATGTAGCGCCCCGTTAGCTCGATGGCGCTATCAGGAACGCCGCTGTTGAGCCATGTTTCCGTGAAGATCATGACGTTGCAGTCCATAATCCATTTATGAGTGGTGATCCGCAGCCGCAGTTCATCCATTTTATTCGCCAGAGACCGAACATTGGCGAAGAGAGGCTGGGTAGAGAAAGCCGGTGAGGAGTTAGCTTTAGCCTAGCTCGCAGCCTAGCTCGTAGCCCTCCTCGCTTACCCCGCTTTTGTTTACGGTCTTGACGCTGCCTGTGAGCACTTCCGGTCGGCAGTGGGGCTGCCCAACTAGTGGAGCAGATAAGTCACATAATTGTGCATTTGGTGATACAAGCATGAAATTTGACATGAGCAGTCCCCATGGGTCACTTGACAAGAAAATTGTCCCAGCCACTTGAAATTTTAAGTTGGTGGCCATTTTTCAAGATGGCCAACACCTTGGTCGAACAATTAAATCATGTAATTGTTTGGTTGGTGATATAGGCATGAAAATTGGCAAGGGCAGTCTACATGAGTCACTTGACAAGAAAATGCTCCCAGCCACTTGAAATTTCAAGATGGCAGCTATTCTTTGAGAATACCACCTGGATCTTTAAATTATATATTTTATCATGTTAATTTGAGTTCCTAAAAAGGCCAAGCGTGGTTTTTTGACTGTGATTTGTCTAACTCCTCACCCTTGACCTGCAGATGTGGTAAAACCTGCCAGGAGTTGCCTCCTATTGGCATAGCCTTCAGGGTTCATTGAAGTACACAAGCTCCCTTACCACGACAAGGTCGTTTTTTTTTTTTAAAGGGCTAAACCAACAGACAGTTACGTTGTCAAATGAATACTAAGGGATAGGAAAACAAAAAGGAAGAGCAATTAGTACTGAACGGTAATATAGGCAGATCCAGAGGCAACAGCAGCTTTGACTAACACAGCCATGGAACCATGACAAACTGAAAATATCTCTCACAAGTAAAAGGTAGAGGTGCTGACATTCCAAAGTAACTTCTCACTAAAAAATATCTCTCTGGTAATTAGCAAGTGGAAAACAACACTAAAGAACTAAACTAAAAATGTGAATCACTGTTAGAACTGAAGACAAGGGCAAATTCGCCTTTTCGACACCCCTGAGTCTGCAGCCACATTTCTGGATACCCTTAAATGAGGTAATTTCTTCTGCATCTCTGTTGTTACCAGTTATAATGGAAAAGGACAGACTTTACATGCACACGGAGCCCCCGCTGAACATTGTGTATTTTTCTGTGACCACCACACGGACTTTGAGAAAATAGTTTAATATCAACGGAGCTGATTGATCGACCCGTAGTTTTTTTTTTTTTTCCTGGGAATAAGGTGTTTTTATTTTACTCTCATTTTGTATTATATTTAGAGTGATTTCATACTATACTGCAGTGCTTTATTTCCCCCTTTTTTCTCTCTTTTTGTCACAAATACAGCACTTGCATTTTTTTTATTTAGTTTGTTAATTCATATACCCTTATCGTATCAGCTCTGTGTGTCGTCTGTATTCAAAGAACACTTTGCACTAATGTTGTGGTCCAGGCAAAAGGTGGAAAACCACTATCCTGGGGTGTCTCATAGTGCTGTATATTACTTAGCCTGGGGTGTGGACAACGTTTTTGGTGTCCTAGTTGTTACTGTGATCTACCTGCTAAACTAGGATTTGGACTATGTTTAGTATGCCCAGTGACTTAATTTGGAGTAGTTTTTTCCTGTCGTTTGGGGGCAGGATAGGGGAGGGTAAGCGCTGCTGTTTATATTTTTCGTGTTTTTTTTTCCTTTTGTTGGATGATTGGAGTCTAGGTTTATTTTCTCATACAACTGCCTGCATTTTGACTAATTCCCCCGCACTCAGCTCCTGCTATTTAATTATTTTCCGGCTTTGTGGCTCTCATGTCTAGTTCACTTAAACTTATTACTTGGAATGTCCAGGGACTGGGCCATGTAATTAAAAGGAAGAAGATTTTAACATATTTGAAAAAACAAAAATCTGACATAGCATTACTTCAGGAAACCAGGCTATCTGATACAGAACATTTGAAACTTAAGAGGGGCTGGGTAGGCAAAGTTTACTTTTCCTCCAATCCACAGAATAAAAAAGGTACAGCCATTCTTATAAATAAGAACCTTCCCTTCATCTTGGAACATGAAGAAAAGGACTCAGAGGGGAGATTTATTTTGATTAAGGGTTCGATTCTTGAACAACATATAACTATTCTCAATATTTATGCACCAAATATTGACTCGCCCCAGTTTATGTCGCAAATGATTTTGATGTTTAACCATCACTGTAAGGGCTTGGGCTTTCTAGCCGGCGATTTGAATTGTATAATGAACATTTCTCTGGATAAATCCTCTTCTGCAAACAAGTCTAACCCAAGAGCGTCGGCTGTCCTTAAAAACTTATGCACAGATACCGGATTGATAGATATATGGCGACACTTAAACCTTAAAATAAGAGACTACACGTTTTATTCAAATCCTCATAGCTCGTATTCCAGACTAGACTATTTTTTTATTCCCAAAGACTTTTTACATTCTGTCCAGACTTGCAGTATAGACTCTATTGTCTTATCAGACCACGCTCCGGTACATCTATGCATTAACCCATTATTTAACATTCCTAGAACACCCACTTGGAGATTCAACTCGTCATTTCTAGATAGTGACTCTTTTTGCGTTTTTGTCCGGAACAACTTATCACAATTCTGGCTCGACAATAAAAGCTCTCCAGTGTCCTCTGCTACAATCTGGGATGCAGCTAAAGCCACTTTACGTGGTTACCTTATATCTTATAGCTCCCACCAGAAAAAAGTTCTAGAGGAAAACAGAAAGAATCTTGAAAAAGAATTGACTAGGCTGGAGCAGATACATAAACAGTCACCTACCCCAGCAAACTTAAAGGCGCTAGTCGCTGTTAAGACTGCACTTAACTTGGATCATACTCGTCATGTTCAGAAACTGTTACTTTACACTAAACAGAAATATTATGAATTTGGCAATAAGTCCAGTCGCCTGCTTGCCCATCAACTGAAAAATCAAAATAATGATCGCTCAATTATCATGATAAGAACACAGAATGGGGATGTCACATATGATCCAACGATTATCAATAGTACTTTCCGGGATTTTTATAAATCCCTGTATAGTACAGATGAGGCTGACGAGGCTGACATTGCTTCATATTTGAACAATGTCCCTTTACCAACTATTGTGGAGGAGGATCGCTACAGCCTAGACGCTGCAATTCAGTCTATGCCAAATGGGAAGTGTCCAGGCCCCGACGGGTTTCCACTCGAATTTTTTAAGAAATTCTGGCCAGAGATCTGCACAATGTTCATGCCTGCCGTTAATGGTATCTTGAGAGATGGCATGCCCCCCTCTTGGAGATACGCTTCCATTAGTTTACTTTTAAAAAAAGATAAAAACCCTTTAGACTGTTCATCATTTAGGCCTATTAGTCTCCTCAATGTGGACTACAAAATTATGGCAAAGGTATTGGCTCGGAGACTGGAAAACATCCTTCCGAAAATAATAAATCCAGATCAAGCGGGGTTTGTAAAATCAAGATATGGCACAGACAATGTACGTCGCGTTCTTAATATTGTTCAATATCTTAACACACAAAAAAATCCATCACTTATAGTCTCCCTTGATGCCGAAAAGGCTTTTGACCGGGTAGAATGGTCTTTTCTATTTCTGGTGTTAGCAAAATTTGGCCTGGGCTCTAATTTTATTAACATGATTAAAACCTTCTATTCAGACCCAATAACTACAGTTAATACAAATGGCTTGATGTCTGATGGCTTCCCGGTGCGAAGGGGTTGCAGACAGGGGTGCCCCCTGTCACCTTTACTGTTTATACTGTTTATTGAACCTCTGGCCGAGGTCATCAGAACTAACCCTGATATATTTGGGATCGGGGTGGGTGAGGAAAACCACATTATTTCCTTATTTGCAGATGATGTCCTTTTATATATAAATAAACCTGAGAAATCAATTCCGGCAGTTTTGAAATCTATAGCCACATTCAGTGCCCTGTCGGGTTATAAGATCAACTTGGGGAAGTCGGTTGTTACACCCTTTAATATCCCCCAGGATATGTCTATACAATCTCCTTTCCAAGTGTCCAGGAGCGGTTTTAAATATTTAGGTATCTTTGTCACCCCTGATTTAAATAATCTATTTGAAGCTAATTACTCAACTCTAATTCAAAGGGTTAAGAATGATCTGACAAAATGGGCCTCCCTACCAACTTCTTTCCTCGGGAGAATCAACACTATAAAAATGAATATTCTCCCTCGATTGAACTATTTATTTCAAAATCTCCCGTGCTATCTGACCTCTGCATTTTTTAAGTCTCTGAATTCTCATGTATCTCGCTATATTTGGAACAATAAACACCCAAGAGTTAAGTTCTCTACACTTACTAAGCCAAATGATCTCGGGGGCTTGTCTCTGCCTTCTCTACAACTATACTATTGGTCAGCACAACTTAAAATGATGTCAGAGTGGTTTTTGAATAGGAAAGATTCCTTATGGTTGGGTCTTGAATCTCAATCTTGTTATCCCAGAAAACTTACTTCCCTTCCATTCATCAATAATATAGATCATTTAAATCATCTCAAGAATAACATAATTGTTTATAACACACTACTAGTCTGGCGAGACGTGAGGAAATATCAAAATATTCCTCCTGTCTTCTCTTTCCGATCTCCCCTGGCTCTGAATCCAGATTTACCAGTACAGATAAGAAGTATTGGTCTGTTGGAGTGGACATCTAAGGGCGTATCTAACTTTATGGACCTGTTGGACTCTGACTCTGTTAAAACATTTGAGCAAATCAGGGCTGATTTTAATATTCCTCACAAAGACTTCTATAAATATCTCCAAATTCGTCACTTTATAGGGTCCCTTCTGAGGACAGGCAAGATTCGCATGGGACTGTCAGAGTTGGAAAACACAATAATCCTCGCTAAGTCTCCCAAAAAACTGATATCAAAGATTTATGTTTCACTATTTTATTTTGAATCTTCAGGTTATGACTCTTTGAAGCCTGTCTGGGAGCGCGACCTGGAGGTGACGTTTAATCCTAAAGAATGGGACAAGATCTGTAGTGGGGTTTTCCCTAAATGTACTTCAATCTCAATACATGAACAGAACTTTAAATTTTTTTTTAGAACCTATTACACGCCTGTTCGCCTCCAGAGAATGTTCCCTGACACGTCCAACCTTTGTTATAAATGTAAAATACATAAAGGTACGTTTATTCACTTGTTTTGGTAATGCGACCGTATACAGACTTTCTGGAAGGGGGTACACTCTGTAATTCAGGAGGTCACTGGTAAAATATTTTTGCTGACTTCTTCTTTCTGTCTCCTCAGTCATACCATAGACAATCTCTTTGATGCGGACATCAATTCTTTGTTGATAATTCTTTTATTTTTGGCTAAAAAATGTATTTTGCTGAGGTGGTCAACTCCTCAGGTCCCTACAGTCGACATGTGGATATCACAGATTTCTTCTCTTTTTCCTATTGAGAAGTTGACCCATGACCTCAATCACAAATCAGCCAAGTTTTGGAGGATCTGGGAACCGATGCATTCATTCTTAAAGAAATCATAACTAATAATCTTTATCTGGAAGGGGAGGCCTGACTGCTTTTTTGATTTTATTTTGTTTCATTCTTTTTATTTTATACACGCTATTCCCTTGCCTGTCTCCTGTCATCCTGCTGATTGTGTATGTATATATGTTTGTGTATGCATGGATGTATGTGTGTGTATCTATGTATATGTAGATATGTAAGGATATATATTGCAGTGCTCATTGTTAGTTTGGGGTGGGACTTTTTTGTTGTTTTGTTTGTTTTGCTGTCTGTTCTGTTTCCCTTATGTTTGTACTATAAAACGGTTAAAAACCAATAAAAAGAATATTACAAAAGAACTGAAGACACACTGGTGTGGCGGTGTGGAGCCGAGCCATAGGTCTACACCAGAAAACACAGGTGGCCAAGGGGGAGTAAGCCTGGCAAAAAGAATACGCACATAGGGTCTAGCAGGGGCAACTACACAGACTGTGCAAATGAGTCCCTATCTGAAGCACTTACACCTTCCAGTAAATGCCTTGGTGCAGCCGTATTTGGTCAACTCCCAACAACTCTCTGCAAGAGGTGGAAGAGGAGTCCAAAAGATTTTCCACTCCTCATCTTGTTTCATCATCAAGTGGCTGGGACAATTTTCTTGTCAAGTGACCCATGGAGACTGCTCATGCAAATTTTCATGCTTGTATCACCAAATGCACGATTTTGCCTAAAATCAGCTCTTAGCCACTCCACTACATGGTCCTGAACTACAAATTATAAATATAAAATTTCAGTCATCAGCATTGAAACATGTGCTATTGTAAATATTTTGCAGACTTAAAAATTTGTGAGATACATGTGCCTGTCGGGGCGTGCAGATTTTTTAAATCCTTGGTGGCACTGAGGACAGGGCCACTTGCAAGTCCTGTTCAACAGAGAGCCGTGACCTGCTTTTGTTCTTCATGTAAACCAGAATAGAGAAAGCCAACTCACACAGGTAGGTAGTGGGGAAAAGAAGAAGTTGCTCAATCACGTGGTGGGAGATGCTTGGGTACTCCGATGCAGAAGCCAACCAAAACTGATCCAGTGGGAGCTCACTAAATTTGAGTTTCAGTGTACGGTCCAGACGGAGCTCTACGCACTCCTCTCTCTCTTTCATAGTGAGCTTTTCTGTTGAGGATTCCTGGTTGAAAGGGTCTCGGATCCAATCATAGTCCTCGATGTCAGCCACATGTGGAAAATAGCACTCAAACCTCTCTTTTAAGGTCTGAAGGTGTTCAGCATATACAGCGCGCTCCCTAGCTGCCTGTGGTGCAGCAGATGCCAGCGGGAACATGTCCATGGAGCCCTGTTCCAAAGCCTCGCGCCACAGGATAAGTTTGCCCATAAACCCCCGAATCTTGTCTGTGGATGATAAAATGTTTTCATTCCTGCCCTGAAGCTTGGCGTTTAACTCATTGAGATGCCCAAATATGTCTGGAAGGTAAGCCAGCCTGGCGCACCACCTCTCATCCGCAAGCTTGCCCTTATGTGGGACAGCATGTTCATGTGAAAATTCCAAAAGCTCTTCCCGAAGCTCATAAAGACGGGATAGGACTTTCCCCCGTGGCAGCCAACGTACCTCTGTGTAGAGGATGAGGCACAGCTGGGGGAAGAGGTGAGATTTCAGGGGCCTTGATTTGATGTAATTCACCATCTGCACAGCCTGATCCAGCACCTCAGTCAGCTCTGGGTGCATGGTTTTGGCAACTAATGCCTCTCGAAGCAAAATGCAGTGGTTTGTCACAATATGTGGGTTTTGTGCTTTTACCTTAGCAATAAATCCTTTCACTTTCCCCGTCATGCTTGCCGCACCATCTGTGCAAAGACTGATTGCACAGATGGCACATATTCCAGGTCAGACTGTTCTCTTTTAAATAGTTATTAGTTACCCTGAATATTTCTTCTCCCGTAGTATGGCTTTCCATTTCTTTGCAGAAGAAAAAAGTCTCTTTAATAGAGTCACCATCAAAATATCTGACGTTTGCCAGAAGTTGGGCAGCCCCACTTATGTTGGTGGATTCGTCTATTTGTAGGGAAAATCTGCCGCTCGCCTGCAGTATCTCTCGGCACTTTGGATAGCTCATTTGCGGCATCTGGACCCAGCATGACACCTACAATTTTTTTGCAAACGGGGAGGATGAGTGTCTCCGCTATTGTGTGAGGTTTCTTAGCTCCGCTAGCATGTCACTAGCCTCCATTGCCTTTTCAGACACTTTCACACAATCAAACAAACGGTCTTGCTGCCTCTGGTTCAGATCGTGCACTCTTTTGAAGTAAGCCAAGTTTCTCTCAACATGGAAGGGATGTTTGGTTTCCAAGTGCCTCTTTAGCTTGCTTGGAACCATGTTCGCATTAGCTAACTTCTCCCGACAGACGATGCACTCTGGCTGAGGTTTGTTGACATCCCCGGTCCAACTGAAGCCATAGGACAGGTAACTTTCATGATACTGTCTGCTGACAGTTTTTTTCCTCTTTTCTTTTGGTGGTGGGTTGTTGGCAGTCTCTGCACTGGTGGTTGGCTCCGCACAAGCAAGCGCTCCATTTTCCCTCTTGTGTGTTTCTCTTTTTAATGTTGTCCTTCAGCCTATGATGTGTCACGGTCTTATAATTACCACCTGGCCAACTGCGTTAACAGCGAAATATGGGGTTCTCTGAAGATTTTTTTTAAAAGATTTGTTTTTAGGTAAAGAGTTTGCCTCTGTATTATAGAGGGGTGCATACAAAGTACTGATAGAGTAAATTAAAAAATAATTATTTTTGTCTAGTTGTATATTGCAATAATAATGTATGGTTGTCACAAAATCCCACGGCAAACCCGGATTTGCCTGGTGTGCCATGGCACACCGTTTGGGAACCACTGCTCTAGTTCATTGGCTTTTGACACAGGTCTGATTTCGATAGACCAGGACAAGGCTTTTGACCGGATTGAACATCAGTATTTTTGGCAGAGCTTAGATGCTTTATGTTTTAGCCCATTGTTCACAGCCAGGATCAAGGTTCTCTATAGTGACATCATCATTTTAGTGCTCCCTTCAGTGTTCAGAGGGGGGTCCGACAGGGCTGCTCCCTTTCAGGCATGCTTTACTTTTTAGCCATTGAGCCTCTGCTCCACAAGCTCAGATCCAAAAGGTGTTTCCTTTCCTGGCTGCATAATCCCTTTTAAACTGTCAGCATATGCTGATGATGTCATTATCATGGTCAACAGTCAAAGAGAAATCAACACATTAATAAACATATCATGAAGGTCATGGAGAAATATGGTATTGGTACTGGTATTGGCACACCTCAGACCGCTGGTGTGCCCATCACAAGACCCCCTGCAGTTTGCATATCAGCCCCATGTTGGGGTTGATGATGCAATCATCTACCTGCTGCAGAAGGCTTACTCCTCCCTGGACAGACCCAACACCTCAGTCCGGATCATGTTTTTCGATTTCACCAGCGCCTTCAACACCATCCAGCCCAGACTGCTGAAGGCCAAACTGGAGGGCACGCAGGTGATTGCTCCCCTCATCACTTGGGTCGATGACTATCTGACGGGCAGACCACAGTTTGTGAGATTACAGAACTGTGTGTCTGATCGTCTGATCAGTAACATTGGGGCCCCCCAGGGAAGTGTACTGTCCCCCTTCCTCTTCTCCACATACACTGCTGACTTTAAGCACTGCACTGAGTCGTGTCATCTGCAGAAGTTCTCTGATGACACGGCCATTGTCGGGTGTGTTGAGGGCGGGAGGGAGGCTGAGTACAGGGACCTGGTCGACCGCTTTGTGAAGTGGTGTGGGGAGAACCGCCTGCAGCTCAACGTGGCGAAGACGAAGGAGATGGTGGTGAACTTCAGGAGGAACAAGCCCCTGCCCTCTCCTGTCTGCATCGGTGGGACGGATGTGGAGGTGGTACCTGCATACAAGTACCTGGATATCACACTGGACAATAAACTGGACTGGTCCACCAACACAGAGGCCGTCTATAAGAAGGGCCTGAGCCGGCTTTACTTCCTGAGGAGGCTCGGGTCCTTCAATGTGGAAAGCTCATTTGCGGCATCTGGACCCAGCATGACACCTACAATTTTTTTGCAAATGGGGAGGATGAGTGTCTCCGCTATTGTGTGAGGTTTCTTAGCTCCGCTAGCATGTCACTAGCCTCCATTGCCTTTTCAGACACTTTCACACAATCAAACAAATGGTCTTGCTGCCTGCATACAAGTACCTGGGTATCAAACTGGACAATAAACTGGACTGGTCCACCAACACAGAGGCCGTCTATAAGAAGGGCCTGAGCCGGCTTTACTTCCTGAGGAGGCTTGGGTCCTTCAATGTCTGCAACAAGATGCTGCAGATGGCGAGCACCATCTTCTTTGCTGTGGTTTCCTGGGGTGCGGGCATCAAGACAAAAGATGCCAACAGACTGAACAAAATCATCAGGAAATCGTTCCTCCCAACCGCAATAAGACTCTATAACTCATCTACCTCTGTCAGAGCCATCATCACAGAACTGCACTAAATATACCTGTCTCCTTGCACTGTGTACCCTGTACAACACTCCGCTCCATATACTGGAACATTTACTTCTCATCATATGTGATATGTGTTAATTTAAACCATATTGATATTACATATCATTTTATACAATAATATTGTCTTTTTGCACACTCTGTTTACATATTCTTACACTCATAGTATATTATATTATCAATTGTATAGTCAAATACTTATATTTATACCTCTACTATATAACATATTATATTATATCATACTCTTCGTAGTCTATATACACATATTTATACATGTGTACATGTTATTATTATTATATTATTACTACTACTATTATCATTATTATATATACTGTTGCTGCCATTATTACTTTATACTGCTATTATATTGGTATAATTACAATCTATATAAATATATATTATGTTATATTATATATATATATATACTGTACTATTTTTATATACTGTCTAATAATAACATTACCATCATATCATCAGTACTATTACCATCATATTGCCACTGCATGTTATCTTATCTACCTATTCATCTTGTGTTTCTGTTTTTATTCTTTCTACCTCAATATTTTATTTTATTCTATTGTATTGTATTTTATTGTATTCAAATATACCAGCTGCTATGACGACTTAATTTCCCTTCGGGGATGAATAAAGTAATCTATCTATCTATCTATCTATCTAAACACTGTAAATAGTTTTGGTTGTATTTTCTCTGCTAAGATTAACTGGGAGAAGAGCGAAGCAATTGCTGGACGGGGACAGGCTAAGGGGTCAGCTCAGGCTACCACAACGTCTAATCTGGAAAAATGGAGAGTTTAAATATAATGGACAGGGGCTGATTCACCTGGCCAGCTGAGAAGCAGCTTTTCGTCTCCGGTTTGTTCAGAGGTTGCTGACTGGACCAGCTGACCTAGCATGGCGACCTCTGTCCTCATGCATCCTGAGACGTGTTGGTGGTTTGGGACTGGATCTTACAGGAACCAGTACTGTATGGACAACGACTGGCTTATTCCAACCTGAGTGGACCTACTCTGTTATAAATATGGAAATAAATAAAGTAATAAATAAATAAATGTCTGTTTGTTTCCTCCTCTCACTATAACTAATTAACACTCATCACTATTTAATTCTGTTTCCTCCTCCACTCTGACCTGCTCTCACTTTAACTAATAAACTCTCATCACTAGTTATCAGGAACTGATCAGTACACAAAGTAACCCAGTGTTTGTTTGATTCCAGAGTTTATGAGACTCATTTAAACATCATAAAAAATGACTTCTGAGACAAGACACTCAAGAGTCAGGACTCAGTGATAAAATGACCGGAAATGAACTCGTTCTTTTTAAGTGTGATCTGACACAACACTGCAAACAGCTACTACTGCACAACAGTCAGCATTGACAGGCAGAAGTAGTAGAACTGGATCATCCCACTCCTGTGACCAATCCTGCTCAAGACTGAGGTTAGGACCGCCTTTACTCATTTGCATACGCACACAGAAATACATACATGTGGAAATAAAATTAAGACATTTATTTATACATTCATTTATTTATACTTCAGTCATTTCTGGTCCTCCATAGTGGTGTACTTGTTTTGCAAAAATGGAGCGACTAATGACCTGGAGAGTTTCAGGCTGATGTGGGGACACAGAGAGGTTCTCTGCGCCATCATAGACCAACAGCTGGTCTATGGAGATATAATAAATTTATTATTTCTCTATGAGGAATTTTTTTTTTATAAATGTAATATATTAAGTTTATACAGTGTATATAGTGACAAATGATGGTTTTAAAAATCTAAAATGTTTCTCTCTCTCTTTCTTTGTCTCTTTCTCTCTTTCTTTCTTTGTCTCTCTGTCTGTCTCTGTCAGGCAACCTGATACACACAAACAGATCAGGAGGGAGGTCAGAGGAGAAGTTAAAAGTACAACATTCATAGCCATGTATCAATATGTGTTTAGCTCACTTGGTTCAAACATGTGAACTGTGACTCAGTGGTTGTGAGTTCCTAATGGATCCAATAGTAACAGGATGTTAATAGGAAACCCGAAAGGAGCCTAAGATTTTCAAAATAAATACCCCCAGATAGTTACAACATGTTACCAGGAAACCCGAAAGGAGCCTAGATTTTCTAAATAACCTCCCCAATAGTAACAGGATGTTACCAAAAATAAAAACAAATTAGCCTGGATTTTCCATTGGTAATCACTCTGGTGGGGTATTAAGGTGGGTCCCGGGTTCGACAGATGCTCAAGGTGGCTAGTGCCCCGGGACTGGTGCCAGGTCACATGTATGTGCTTTCTGTATAGGCTATTGGAATCCCTGCAAGCCCCATGGTTCACGATCATACTTGAGTAAATGAGTGAGTGAGAGACAGAGAAGCCTAAAAAAGGGAGTCAACATTTAGGCAGGCACTGTGATCTCAAGAACAGAGTCTATTAACATCAAAGAGTTTATTAACATCAAAAAGTTAATTAACATCAAATACTTGGGTGGTGGAGAGCAGTGCAGGCTCTGTGGGTCTCTGGCCAGTCTGCACGCTGGCTATTTTTTGCTTATCACTATGAATACAATATTTTTTTAGAGTTAGTAAAAAAAATATATATATAGTGAATTAAAGCTTGGATTCCATTTAAGTAGGACAAATTTTAAAAATCGAAATATATAGCTCTGTCAATTTTCCAAAGTGATGTTAGAGTACCAGGGGCGCGAAAGTCTGTAACTTGCGATCATTTGTAAACACTCTGGCGGGGCTTAAGGGTGGGTCCCCGGGTTCTGCATGTGCTCAAGGTGGATGTGGCTGATGCCCTGGGGCTGGTGGGGATAGCACCTGGCCACACATATGGGGGACTGGGGGGGTCAAAGAGGTCGGAATAGATTGGAGGTGGAAAATGAGGATTGAATTTTAGTTTGTTAAAAAAAAGCCTTTGGCTGCAGAAATAGAGGGAAAGAAGGAAGACAGAAAAGACTGATAAGTGAGCAGGTCATAAGGGTGTTTAGATTATTGCCATTTCCTTTTTGATGCTCGCTGTTGTGGAAAATCTGCTTATCAATGGTCAACTCATCAATGAGGAAAGCGTTCAGGAGTCCTTTGACGTCTTATGCTGAAATATTTATTGACGCTTGGCCAAGGAGAAAATCAGAATTCATCCATACAACACCTGTGCATGATGCTCTCTCATATTCTGAAGTCTGCTTTCCTGCAGTTACACTTTAAACCTCAACAGATCATTTAATCTATGGGTGTGCTTGTTCCTAAACAATCAAATGTATTTACTAGTTATGGATACAGTAGTGCCTGCTTACGCAGTTTCATATCTGTGATGTCTAGGGAGTGAAGGCTTTTGACCTTCGCCAAGCTCTCGCACTTCCCAAACACAACAGCCTGTTGCACTCTGCCCCAGAGAGGACAAGAGACAGTGTCTATGAAAATTCCATAACAATCCCCTCTTATTGATCATAAGATCAATCCTGATTACCAATACCCTTAATTATAAAATTTTCAGACTGCCAGGAGCCCCTTCAGAACAGATCCAACATCATGCATTACGAAATCCTTCTCAATTAAACAACAAATCAAGAGAATATACGAATCACAAATCATTCTCAATTAAACAACAAATCAAAAACAGTCTGTTTTCATAAATACCTCCTCCCTATTGTTCAACCTAAAAATCAATTGTTCATAGCTGGCCATTTTGGTCATTTCTCTCATCCATTCATCAAATGGGATAATACTTTTTGATTTCCAGTGTCTGGGAACAATCCTACATCCCGTAGTAAAGGCCAACCTACACCATTGAGTTTGCTGGGATGATAACTCTACTCCCGCTGTTATTATGCCCAAAATACATAAAGGGGGCTCTGGGATAAATCTGTCCTGAATACTTTGTTGATGAGTAATATTATTTTTTCCCATAGGTTTTGTGTCATTTCACACTCATACAACATGTGTAAAAGAGTTCCTCTACTCCTCTCACATCTCCTGCTCATCTCTGATTCACAGAGCTTTAGTCTTGCCATCTTACAGGGTGTCCAATACATCCTATGTATGATTTTATATGTAATTAAGCAGGTCTGTACCTCTCTAGATGTCTTATACCAGGATTCGATTATTTCCGTCCACTTTTCCATAGTTATATCCTGTAAATCTGCTTCCCATGCTCTCTTGAGACCCACTAGTTTTGGTGGGTGAGATTGTCTCATTAGACTATAATATCTAGATGCTCCACCTCTAGCCCCCCATCTCCCTGTACTAGTTTTTGTAGCTCTGTTTGAGGCAACAAGGGGACTTTCCGTTGTGCAGACATTATACTGCTCCTTAACCCTAGAACACTAACGTTAAAATTAGTAACACCATCACCAACGTTGGGTATATTTTACCCGATATAATATTCCGGATAAAATATAGTTTTCATCAATTTATGTAAAAGTACAGCACTGTATGCCAAATTGTAGTACTCTACTTTAATTTCCCAATATACAATATCACATAAAATAAATAAAAAAGGTACCACCTATAAAAAGGCAGCAAAATTATTGAAAAATCAGGTAATCCTTAATGAGAAATTTCCAAACAAAAAAAATAATGGAGCTGGGAACTTGATCTTCGGTCCACCCATTCCTGGGACATGTGAGCCTTGTCTGGTGAAGGCACAGTCTTCCTGCATCACTGACAACTGTGGGAGAGATAGACAAAAAATTGCATTTTTTGAGAGGGGAAAAATTACCAATTTTTTTTGACTATATGAATTTCCTTGGAAATAACCATTAAGTGATATTTATTCATAGCCATTATACTTATTAAGGATTACATGCAAATTCTGGGACAACTCTAACTTACCTTATGCCTTACATGCAGATGGTACAGGCAGGGTAGTAATGGCAAGGACACACTGGTCGATGGCCGACATGACACCTGTGTCGTGTCTTCCTGTCCGAGCCTGTGGGGCAGTCAGCACACATCACTAAGGGACCTCCGCTTTCTGCTACCACTGGTCCAACCTCGCCAGCAGGAGTGCAAGGTGTAGGGATGTTGCACACGCTGCAGATGAGGATTCTGAGCTGACGTGACAGACTTGAAGAGGGGAGCCCATGGCTTGATGAGTGCCATTGCCAAAGCCTGCATATACTGCCTCCTCTTCATTTGTGTGTCACTTCTCTTCACATGCATTCTCCTTGTGAATGATCCATGAGTTTATCACACCAAAAAGTATCAACACCTCCCTTCATTTGGTTGTAAAATTCAATCACTCCAGGCTTGTTAGTGGGTCCAATACTTGGTTACTCACTTGTTAGCATGCCAGAGTAACCAAGCCTGTGACAGGATGACAGCTGTGGATGAAATGGGGCAGAGAATGTGGTCGGCCTGAATGTTGTTTCCCTTGAAAAGTGCAAAGAGTGCCTGATTTAAACACTAACATCGAGTAAATTCCACCCATAAAATATGTTACTCTCTATTACTAACGTCGGGTGAAAATCACCCAAACGCATGCCTCTTGAAAAAAACATAGATGGGAGCAGGGAAACAAACATACCATTAATGACATCAATGAGCAGCCTGAAGCTACCCAAGGACCCATGCAACTTAGACAGCAGCAACACAATGAAAATCACATGAAAAGAATCGTGTGGGTGAAAATCACCCGACGTTAGTGTTCTAGGGTTAATTGCAAATATTTCCAAAAGTCTCGTTTAGGGAGTCCATATTTACCCTGCTTCTACCCATGACTTCCAGTAAAGAGTTTCTTTACCCACTTTCAGTAGTTTTTTGTGCCATAGAGTTGTCCTTCTAGTAAAAGTAGGGTTTAGACCAATAAGACGATGTGTTGCTTGCCAGGTTTCTCTTGCAAACAATAATGGATTCCGGCCAGTAATGGGATTGGTTTAAGTTCTTATTCAATCGAGACCCAACCCGGAGCTTGGTCCTCTGCAATATTTATTTTGGCCAATTGATTAAGAGAAAATGCAAAATGGTACCAGTCCACTCTTGGCAGGTTTAGGCCTCCGTCCTCCTTTGCAGCATTCTATTAAAATTCTATTTAAACGGGGTCTTTTACCTCCCCACAAAAAGGCAGCTACTGCTGCATTAAATCTTTTAAGTAGTGAGGGAGGGAAGCTCATGGGTAATAGGTATATGATATAGTTAAGTTGTGGAATAACCATCATTTTAAGAATATTTATTTTTCCCAGCAGAGATTTTCAGGAGTAGGGGGAAGATGTTCTCAGTCATTATGTCTTTTAAACCTGGTGTAAGCTTTATTCCTAGATACACTAGGCCCGAAGGAAGCCATTTAAACTGCAATTTCTGTCTAATACTAGGTGGACATAAACTAGACAGGGGCATTGCCTCTGATTTTCCCTCATTTATTTTGTAAGCCGAGATATGGGAGAAGGTTTCAATCAAAGACAAAATTTGAAGGACAGCTGTTTCTGGATTTGAGATCAGTAACAAAATATCATCTGCATACAAAAGTAATTTGTGTTCCATCTTTCCAGCTTGGATACCCTTGATATTTGTGTTATTCCTGATGGCAGCTGCTAAAGGTTCTAATGCCAATGCAAAAACTAGGGGGCTCAGGGGATAGCCCTGTCTTGTACCCCGGTGCAGAGGGAAATGTGGGGATACTGTTTAATATGTTAACTCTGAGGCCTTGGGGTTACAATATAGAAGTCCAACCCATTTTATAAATGAGGAGCCTAATCCAAACCTAAATAGCATCCTGAACAAGTACGCCCACTCCACTCTATCAAACGCTTTCTCAACATCGAGAGAGAAAGTAACCACAGGCGCAGGGCTATTCCTTACTTGCCAAATTAAATGAATTAACCTGCAAACATTATCTGCTGAGGACCTTCCTCGAATAAAACCAACTTGGTCTGGATGTATAAGACTAGGCAGGTGTGCCTCCAGTCTCATAGCTAGTATCTTAGCCAATATTTTAGCATCTACATTTATTAGAGACACTGGGTGGTAGCTTCCACATTGCTGCGCATTTTTACCTTTTTTATGTATCAGAGTAATAACTGCCCATTGCATGCTTTCTGGCATCTTGCCCCTTCCAATCGCATCCCTGAATACTATCACTAACCTTGGTGCTATTAGGTCCACAAATTCTTTATAAAAATCTGTCGGTAGCCCATCATCCCCAGGAACCTCCTCTAACGTGATATCTCCCGCTATTTCTTTTTGTATTGTTGTTTCACCTTCTGGGCCAGAAACCTCCCTGCCGCTTCACCTTGCTCATAGTACCTCTGTCTACACTGAAACAATGCATACTCTGCCTTCTTCTGTAGGACAGAGTTTAGTTCCAGTTTCATTTTGTTTAATTGTGTGAACACCACTGGATCTAACTGAGATGCATACATTTTTTCCAGATCTTTAATTTCCTTCTCCAATTCAAGTGTTCGTATAGATAATAATACAGTTCTGTATTAAGCAACCCCCAAGCAGGCTTTAAATGCTGACCTTGAAGTCCAGACCCATTTCGATATCCAATACTTCCTCCAAAAACGTCTGCACAAACTCTTGCGTGTCTCCTCCTTCGGCGCTCTCCACTACTCCAATTATACAGATATTATTACGGCGGCCGGCGTCTTCTAAGTATGTTACTTTCTCCTGAAGTTGGCCGATTGTTTTGGTAGTCGTGTTCAGTGCGTCACTCAGGCTTTGATGTTCAAGGGCCGAAATACGAGTCTCAGCTTCAGTCACTCGACTTCCCAGTTTCTCCACCGCCGTTTGAACTGCATCCATGCCTGATTTTAACCGGCTCATACTGGATGAGATGCCTTGTAGCAGCGTTTTAATGCTTGTTAGCTCAGCTGTGGTATCCATCTGTGTTGGGTCTGGGGTAGCTGCCATGTGCTCCTCTGTGCCCTACTGGGTCTGTCGAGTTACACTTCTCAAGCCATACTGTGTAAGGGTTTTTTGGACTGATTGCATATTAATATGAAGTTACAATCCTCCGCATGCTTATTTTCTGTATTTAGGATATGTCAATCATTATTAAAAAAGGGGGTAAGGTGAATGGTTCCATAGCGGATTTCCCTATGTATGTGTCCTTAGGTGCTCGCTTCACCGGAAGTCCGTTCTGCATCTTTTTGAAGTCAGGCCCTCTTAGGTGCTCGCTTCACCGGAAGTCCGTTCTGCATCTTTTTGAAGTCAGGGCATGTCTAATTTTTAGATATTATGTAAGTGAAAGAAGGTGGTCCTAGATATTAGTTTTAAGTGAGAATCGAAGGACCAATTGGGATCAAAGATGACTCCCAAATTCCTGACTGTTTCATTGGATGCAAGGGCAATGTCATCTAACACAGCTATATCATTAGATAATGTATCTCTAAGTTACTTGTTTAATACTTGTTTATTGCCAAGTATAAGTAAATTTTGTCTGAGTTGTATAAGAGACAATTGCGGGTCATCCAGGTTTTCATGTCCTTGAGACATGCTTGAAGTTTAGTTAATTGATTACACTGTTCTGGTTTTATTGATAAGTATAACTGTGTCATAGCAGTGGAAATTTAGTTTGTGAGTGTGTCCTGATAATATTTTCCTAGTGGAAGCATATATAATGAAAATAAAATTGGGCTGGAACATTTTGTTAACTTTGTTGCACACAGATGGCTCATCATTAATTTGAACAAATTGGAATCGATCTGAAAAAAAGGATTTGAATCAGTTTAGGGGAGGTACTTTAATGCCAATTTCTAATCTCTGTCATAAAATTTCATCAAATACTACACTAGAGAGATCTAACAGGACAAGAACAGACACAAACCCTTGATCTGAGACTTTTAGTAGGTCATTAGTGACTTTTGCAAAGGCTGTCTCTGTGCTGTGGTTAGCTCTAAATATCCTGCTGATAATGAAAGGCCCCCTGGAGGGGTGGGACCATGTGGCTGAGATCACATGTGTGTGTTAGGTTTGTGGAGATGAGTATGTGAGGTGTTGGTGCCAGGTTAAAGAAAGTAGTTAGATGCATGCAAAGAAAATGAACAGCATAACTGAACTTACATTAACTTTCAAATAACATATCACCAAATATCACAACAACACAAGTCAAACTTATAAACATCACATGAAATAGAAATAGATTAAAGCAGTCCCTTGCTAAGCCTAGCATAATAATTAAGCCCAGTTGTGTTACCCGTCCATGAGAAAGGGAGAAAGATCCTTTTTAGATGTGCTGTTCGAAGTCTAGTGAAGTGGTCTTGTTGGTTTGTGGCTCCTGTTGTGCATCTGTTGGTCAGAACTTTTGTCGTGGCCAGTTATGCTGAACTTCTTGGGCAGGCTCTTGCGTCGCTGCCTTTGGAAGGTTTTAGTAGTCTGCTCCAGCCAGGCCTGCTTGAAGTTGGAGAGCTTGGGTAGGGAGGATATCTCCCTGGCTGGGAGAGCAGGAGCAGTACACTACTCCTCGGGGAGCGGTCAGTAGGGGAAAGAGAGAGCAGGGGCAGTACCTTCTCCTCCAGGAGCAGTCAGCAGGAAAAAAAGATAGAGGAGAGGGGAAACTCTGCTTTTTTTGGACTTGAGATCTCATTGGTCATGGGGCACACATTGACCAGCGGTGGTTGAGAGTTGTCTCCAGGAGCAGTTTTACCACCTATGTTTAAAGATGAAGCACCCTAGAAGACTGAGTTCTGGAAGCTCTCCGTTGTCTTCAGAGCAAAGGAGACATGCAGTCAAGCTTTTGGCTACACATGTAGGCCCAACTATGGTTCACAGATACCAGGTCCCAACAGCTCCTAGCTTTTCCATTCCAAGTGGGATGAACATGTCTCTTCTAACAAGACCAGGTTTCCTCCAAATAGTTTACCAATTAGATTAGATTAGATTAGATATAATTTATTCATTCCACAACGGGAAATTAATTTATTACGGCAGCAGAAAGAAATTGTAGTATACACTACAGAAATTAAAGTGGAAAAGGCAAAAACACAAAAAAACAGACAGAAATATCTGTAACCTACACAATAAAGTACTGAGGATAAAAAAAGTGGCATGATATAAAAGTATTGTAATGTAAAGTGACCATGATATAAATACTATGGTAAGTATTTCCATGATGATATAAATACTATTCTACATTGTAAGTGATCTAGACATTGTAAGTGGAAATGTAAATATTTGAAATATTAAAAATATAAATACAAATAAATAAAAATACAGCCATGGTGAGTAGTAGTGAGTAGAGACATGGACAGGAAACTATAACATTATCAGGTGGTGCAGGTGTAGAGCCTGACAGCAGCCGGGGTGAAGGAACTGCGAACTTCTTACACTGTGGGTGTAACAGTCTGCAGCTGAAGGAGCTGCTCAGGGACCCCACAGTGTCATGTAGGGGGTGAGAGGTGTTGTCCATGATGGATGTCAGCTTAGTTAACATCCTTCTTTCCCCCACTTCCTCTATGGAGTCCAGTGGACAGTCCAGGACAGGACAAAACAAAGCCCACACTGTTTGCAGGACACCACCTCCACAAAGGTTCTAAGCTGCAGTGTTGAACTTCTAAGTCGCTGAGTCTTGCCTCCATCGCTATCAATACACTAAATTTGTTACACGTAACACTATTGTTAAAGGAGGCAGAGGAGTAAGTGGACATCAGACACTCTGGGTGAGCTGAAACTGAAAAATCCAGTGAAACACAGATGGAAAACAGTGTCGCTACAACCCCAGAGAGTAGGGAGTCATATTTGTAGATGTTTAACTATAGATCAGTGATAAGCCTTAGTAATATAGAAAAATATAGGTGTTAGCAGAGGAGCTAGTTCAGGGAGGGTGATGTTGAAGTAACGCTGGTGTTGATGCAGTTGTGACTTGTGTGTGCTGTTGGGGACTGTAGTTGCTGTTCAGGTATGTGGTTCTGGTTCTGCAGCTTCTGTTGGTATCACAGATCAGGACGGGACCCAAGTGCAGTACAAAAGAGTTCTTTAATTATTCCAAATGACAAAGGGCCACCCGTGGCGGCCGGCGGAAATACAGTCTATATTAATCAGCAGTTTAAGCAGGTTAGCAGGTTAGCAGCAGACCAGAGGATGTGAGCTGGAGAGGTGAAGCTTATCTGGTGAGTCTTCATCAGCAGTTTAAGCAGGTTAGCAGGTTAGCAGCAGACCAGAGGATGTGAGCAGGAGAAGTGAAGCTTATCTGGTGAATCTTCTGGTTGAGCAGGAACAGGCCAAGTGCTGCAGGCAAACTCGTGGTCGGGGACAGAAGGCTGGTGGATTTACCGGGGCTGAGACGAGAGGCGATGTCGGAGGCAAGTCAGGTCGATACCAGGGAAGCAATCCGGGAGCAAGTGCTGGAGAGTCAGGCATGAGAACGAAGACAATCTGGCAAAGAGTGAGTGGAGTGAGGCTGCTTATATACTGGCTTGAGCAGGTGAAAGCTGTTAGACTGATGAGGGGTGTGGCTGAGCAGCAGAGCAGGGGAGGAGCAGAGCAGACTGTGACAGAGGGGGGTGTGGCTGAGCAGCAGAGCAGGGGAGGAGCAGAGCCGACTGTGACAGTTGGTGCCTATGGCTGCTACTGCAGCTTATGGTGGGGCCTGTGGCTGCTGCTTCTTCTGGTGTTAGGGCCTTTTGTTTCTATTGGGGCCTATGGTTGCTGTAGGGGCTTGTGGCTCTGGTTCTGTAACTGCTGTAAACGCATGTGTTTGCAGCTACTGCTGCTGCTGGGGCCTGTGGTTGGTGCTGCTGCTGGGGTTGATGGTTGTTGTTGTGGCCTGTTGCTACTGCAGCTTCAGGCCCCAGCAGGTTGTGGACTGCTGTTTGGGCTTGTAATAGCTGTTGGTGCCTGTAATTTCTTTTGCAGCCTGTTGTTGGGACCTGGTATCTGTGAACCATAGTTGGGCCTACATGTGTAGTCAAAAGTCTGACCACATGTCTCCCTTGCTCTGGAGACAAAGGAGAGCTTCCAGAACTCAGTCTCCCAGGGTGCTTCATCTTCACACATAGGTGGTAAAACTGCTCCTGGAGACAACTCTCATTGGTCACTGTGTGCCCCATGACCCATGAGGTTACAAGGCCAATATAAGCCAAGTTTCCCCTCTGCTAGTTCTCTTCTCTCTTCTGCCTCTTCCCCTGCTGGCCACTCCTGGAGGAGTAGGTTCTGGCCCTGCTCTCCCAGCCAGGGAGACTTCCTCCCTACACAAGCTCCTCAACTCCCAGCAGGCCTGCCTGGAAGTAGACTGCTAAAACCTTCCAAAGGCAGTGATGCGAAAGCCTGCCTAAGAACTTCAGGACAACTGGCCATGACATGAGGTCTGACCAGCACATGCACAACAGGAGCCACAAACCAACAAGACTACTTCACTGGACTTCAAACAGCACATCCAAAAAGGACGTTTCCCTCTTTTTCATGGACGGGTAACACAACTGGGCTTTATTATTATGCTAGGCTAAGCAAAGGACTGTTTAATCCTATTTCTATTTCATGTGATGTTTATAAGTTTTACTTGTGTTGTTGTGATATTTGGTAATATTCTATTTGAAAGTTAATGTTAGTTAATGTTAGTTAATGTTAGTTCTGTTATGCTGATTCACTTTCTTTGCATGCATCTAACTACTTTCTTTAACCTGGCACCACACACTCATCTCCACAAACATAACACCTATATGTGATCTCAGCCACATGGTCTCACCACTCCAGGGGGCCTTTTGTCTTCAGTGGCCATCTGCCATTTTGAATCTCAGCCACACACAGACACACACACACACGCATACTCGCATACAAATCTGTATATAGTAAGTACACCTTTGGTTAGTTTGTGTGTTTATACTTTTATTATTTTCATAATAAATGTTTTTCTTCAAAACACGTCTTAGTTAATGTTGCATAAGTGTGAATTTTGCCAACCTCTACACTGTCAAGAACTCCATATCCTTCAACTTTGCTAGCTGTTGATGTGGTAATTTTGGTTATAGTTATTTATTTAATTATTAATCAGAGTTCCAAATTTGTAGTCAGTAATTTCATGAGACTTATTCAATTCTTTCCCCTTCCTTTGAAGGGTGGTGACCCGATTTATCTTTTATCAGTTTAATTATGATTTAATATTAATATTTTCAATATTTTTGGTGCTTCGTGTGTGGCAAAGTCCCACGTGGAGCAGAGCACAACACTGTTGTTGCTCTGGTTACATGTTGCTGCTGCTGCTGTTTGGGCCTGTAATTGCTGTTGTTGACTGTATTTTCCTTTGGGGCCAGATGTTGCTGTTGGGGCCTGTGGCTCTGATTTTGCAGCTTCTGTTGGGGCCTTTTGTTGTTGTTTTTTGCCTGTGGTCGCTGGGGGGGCCTGTGGCTCTGGTTCTGCAACTGCTGTTGGGGCCTTTGCCTCTGGCGCTGCTTGTTGGACCTGTGGCAAGACCAGAAGCAGCAGCAGCCATAGGCCCCAAAAGTGACTGCAGGCCCTACAGCAGTAGTAGCAGCCACAGGCCCCAACAGCATCTACAGGCCCAAACATCAACCACTGGCCAGAAGAGGAGCAGCAACCACAGGCCTCAACAGCAACCTCGGGTACCAACAACATTTGCAACAGCAGCAGCAGCAGCAAGTTATGGAAGTTTTGTTGTCACACCAGAAAAAAAAATCAATCCTCACCAACCCACGTTATAACCTGAAAGGTTTTGGCTATTGATCTGAAAAGTCTGATCTGTGAATATCTTTCCCACTTTACTGCAGACATTTTCCTCTTGTCCTCTGCTCGCCGCAGACATTTCCTCATTTCAGCATACCGTTATAACGAGAAATTTGACATAGTATAATGTGATCAGTAAAACATTATTAAAATGTTTAAAAACAACCCACGGTTAAGAACAAACACATAGTTAAGATTTGTTGATATATTGATAGTAAAAGGTCATGAGTAGCAAACACTGTGTGGAAGATGTGTGGAATAAATCGTCCTTGTAATAGAAAAAACATTGTTTTTATGTCGTTTACTAAATATATTGCAATTATACTGGTTAATTAATTATTATTATCCCAGCATCAAGATTCTTGACATGTACTGTAGATGTGTAACAGATGTGTGGATAAGGGCATGGAAGACGAGGACTCACAAATTGTTTCCCAGCATTTATTTATTATAATATAATAATATGTTTCCAAAAAGAAACTACTGGTCGGAATAAAGAAAGTGCACAGAGTAGGGTAACTATACAGCCATACTTAAATATTTAACAAAGGAAAACATACCTGCAAGGACAATGTCCTTCCAGTACTTTCTTGTTTTTACAATTTGCTGATGATTCTGTGTAAGTAAATCTCCATGCTGATGAGAACAGCCACAGTCCTGTTGTGGATGAATCTGTTGATTGGTGTAATCGGTATTATTTTTACAACTAAATGTGACAAAAACTAAGGACATGGGTTTTAGGCATCATCAGGGACATAGTCATCAGAGACATCACAGTTAATAAGCATCGCAAGGTACTTGTAGTTCTGTACAAATATTGTCATTTGTCATTCTGCTTAGCAGTTCATTTAGTATGTTTTATCCTATATATGTGCACTTTGAAGTGCTTCTTCATTTAAGTTGCTAGAACGAGTTCCTTCTCTCAAGGCCACTCATGTCAATGTCAAACAACTTGGCTGACCGAAGTGCTTCATAATACAATAGACAACAAGAGGACAGTAACACGCAATACATCAGAATAAAAATAGAATGAGAGAGAAAGAAAGAAGAATGATACAATTTTTTTTTAAATAAAGTAAAATATAAGATACATGATAAAAAAATTATAGAAAAGTCAGCTGGCAAAAAACTTACTCAAATTGAGGAGAAGGCCAGTGCCAACATATATTTTTTAGTTGTGATTTGAAGTGTGAAAGAGAGGGGGCAGATCAAATGTGGAGTGGTAGGTTGTTCCATAAGTTCAGAAGGGCTAATTAAGCTGGTGCCAGTCTGATTTAAAAGTTAACAGTAACGTTTTTAAATCAATCCTGTGATGAACAGGGTGCCAGTGGATATGGTCTCTCTTTTTGTTTTTAGTTCGGAGGCGAGCAGCAGCATTTTGTACAAGCTGTAAACGTTTAATGGAGTATTAGTCTAATCCTACATACAGGGAATTATAGTAATCGAGTCAAGAGGTTATGAATGCATGAGAGCCCTCTCAAAATCCTTTTGTGAAAGATAGTCCTTTACCTTGGCTATAAGTCTTAGTTGAAAAAAGCCACTCCTGACAACTGAGGAAATTTGCTGGTCAAAATTTAAGCATGCAAGCATGCAACTCCCCCTGCAAGCTTAGATGCAGCGGGAAATGGGGAGTGGTTCTTCATCCTCCTCCTAATAAGAGCTGTTCTGGTTGTTACAGCACCCAGAGCAGGCCTTTCCACCTAAATGAGATAGAGACACTTGATATGATATGATATGATTTAATTTGATAAGTACATAATCTCCTACATGAATAAGTTCAGTTGATGATTTTGCAGTCTGCTTGATACTGTCACAGTCAGTCTCCCATCCTTCCACCTCTCAGTACTTTTCCATGGACTCCGCCTCTGCTTCATCTGCCAGCCAAGCCACACCCTCTCACCAACCCAACACAGCTGCTCCTCATCACCTGCAATCATGCCCAGTATATATTCACCAGCTCCACTCTCAGTCATTTGCCAGAAATATCATCGCCTTCATGCAAGACTTTCTAGCACTCATCTCCGAACTGATTCTTTTTTGCCGACCCTGCCTGTCTCTGACTAACCTGCCTCGTCTCAAACCCGGTAATCACCTCTGCCTTCCGTCCCCGATCAAGTCTTTTGTCTTTTTGCCTTTTTTTGTATTGCCTGATCTGCGGTGAGCTTTGCCACAATAAAGACTGTAATCAACTGTCCAATACTTGTTGTGCTGCATTTGGGTTCAAACCATACCCTTTTCAGATACCTGTAAATGGTTTAGTTTAGTTTTATGAATATACTCCCAAATATACCCATCTACCCACCACATCAGTCCAGAGTATTTATGGTGTGTCAAAGGGCTTGCATTAGGTGTGCTTTGAACATATAAACACAATAAGTGATGTGTGTGGCTCTCAGTGGTCATCATCGTTTTGGTCAGTGTTTCTTCTATTGTTGATTTCAATCACTCACTCTGACCTGAGCTGTTTATAGAGAAGAAAGCGTTTTTTAAGGCATCCACTTAAGGGCACCTAACAACAATTATTTTTCCTAGTTGGGAAAGTGTCAACCTGGTTTCCAATTACTAGCAAGTATTTGTAGCTCTAAAAACTTAGCATTTTTACAAAATATATTTCCATATTTATAAAAGGACCTGATTAATTTAAGAAATTATCATGTTTAACTGTGCTGTACTTTTGCCTAGTTTGCTGAAAAATAATGTATTTTTCCATTAAAGTGTGCGAAACGTGTGTGATGTCTGGGTCAAACTATTGGGATCTTTTTATCTCATTAATCCCTTCTTTTCCACCTGTGATGGGCCTTGCATGACAGTGCACCAGAAACAAAAATGATCACAGACAGACTGAACAAACTCTTTCTTCTCTTCTAAATCAAAAGCACATCTAGAATCCTTGTAAATGGTGGCAACTTTGCCTTTTGCCAAAATGCAAGTTCCTGACAGGACGTACAATACGCAGAGGTAGCAGAAGTTCCATAAGGTAACGCTCATGCTTCTCATACTTTTTATTCTGTTATTACAGCTTAGCAATATTATGTTTTTATTTTATCCGATGGTCTGCTTACTGACCCATCCATGTACAGAATCAAATCTGAATTTGGTATCGGTGTCTGCAACAAATATTATCTCCAGTTAAATAACAACAACACAGTCATGTTCATCATTTTCATCTGTCATAGGAAGAAGAGTATCTGGGTTTAGAAGTGGTAAGTGCTTTCATTTTAGGTGCAGGCTTGTCATGGTCACCTAATAGCCACATTGACAAGCAGCTGTCATGTGCTCAGGAACAGAAAT
Source organism: Paralichthys olivaceus (assembly GCF_024713975.1). Classification (NCBI taxonomy): domain Eukaryota; kingdom Metazoa; phylum Chordata; class Actinopteri; order Pleuronectiformes; family Paralichthyidae; genus Paralichthys; species Paralichthys olivaceus. The sequence goes on along the minus strand of NC_091111.1, from coordinate 431,902 downwards.
ATTCAAAATATATGCAAAACTGAATGGGGAATATGAACCACATAATCAAAAACAATGGCTGACATTCGTTTTTGTCTTTTTTTTCTAGCGGCAACAGCCCTGAGACAGCCGATGTGCAACAGGAGACAAGCAAGATGAGTAGTACGAAACAGGATGGTAAATCTTACTGTGGCAGTGTTACTGTCTAGGGTAGTGTTCCAAGCATTTTGCTGCAGTCTGACCAACTCGGTTATTGAAAAACTAACTTGCAGTGCCTGCTCTCAATTTCAAGTCAATGTCATTGCCACATAGAAGATTAACATTTCAATTTTTCAAAATATGAGAAGGCCCATTTTGGTATCTTATAATTACAATAGTGATATTTCAAGAAAAAAAGTTTCAAGTGGTTTTCATTGTCTGTTACACAAATAAACTAATTCCAGAAGGACATGTTGACATTACGATACTCAACTTTCAAAATACAAATAATTGGCTAAAAATAGTCTATTGCATTAGCCGGGAATCGAACACTTTCGCACTAAACGTCTGTAAACACTTTCCATTCATTCTCTATAGTAGCGCTAAACCACTATGGACGTAATGCCCCTCCCGGAGACTAAACATAATGGCACTGTTTCAGCTTCATCTCTGTCTCTCTTCCTCTACTTTTCCTTCAACTTCAGTGACTGAAGAACAACAAACTACAGCAGATGTCGCTCTACAACTACTTTACACATGTGAGGTGTTTTATTCAGCAAAGGTAAGAGACTGTTTGACCAAAGACTAGATAAATGATGGGCAGATGTGTGTGTCACAGTGTGTCTTTGTTTTTTATATTAAATTACATCAATCTCTGTGCTTTTCTGTTACTGTATTTACATCTTATATTACCGGCATGTTATTATACAAGCATATTGTCACTTTTAATTCTGTGACACACTTGTGTTTTACATTATGATTCATACATGGTTTTTGATGATATATAGGATATATTTCTTGGCTTAGACTAATAAACCCTAAAAAAAGTTATTATATCTATCCATGTGAATGTGTACAAATAAAAAAAAAGTTATTATATCTATCCATGTGAATGTGTTCAAATAAAGTGTATTGTTGTCTTTAGGCCTTACTGTCCCCAGCAAAGTGGGAGGATGGTCAAAAGTTTTATTTAACAATTTCTACACTGTGGCCCATATGTGTTTTTCAGCATGTAAATGGAATACAAAGTAAATAGAGGAAGTAAATAGTATACTGGTTGTAATTGAACCATTGATCTTTTCAGGATTCTACATCCTGAGACCACCTCTGCCCCTCATACACCTGAACAACCACACAATAAAGTGTTTCATAAGGCTAATCTTAAGTATTATTGTGCCCTTTATTTTACAGTCAATGATAGGAATAAAAGGAGTAATGTGTTGTTTCTCCACCGCCGCTCAGACCAGCCCCTCAAACACCTTAACAACCACACAGTAAGATGTTTCATAAGGCTTATCTTCAGTATTATTGTGCCCTTTATTGTACAGTCAATGATAGGAATGAAAAGATTAATGTGTTGTTTCCCCACCGACACTCCAGCTCTTCATACACCTGAACAACCACATAGTAAGATGTTTCATTAGGCTAATCTTAAATATTATTGGGCCCCAAACCACTCCTCCTTCAAGATGACCCTCATCCTGGGCTACACCATCTTCCTGTTCATCATGAACGACCTGTTGCCCATCACCAGGGAGACGCCTCTCATCAGTGAGTGACCGACCCCTGTGATTCTGAAAAAAGATAATTTCTTGGTAAAAAGTAGTTTCAATGAAAAGTGTGTCGATTATTATATATATGTATATTTAACCTGGTATTTCAGGCTAGCATGATCCGATTTACTGGAGTTATCCCTCATTTTAAAGCTTACATTCTCCTTTTTCCAACAAGCTTTCCACCCTAGCACAAACTCGCTGCAAGTAATCAGATATTTAGTGTGGTCCATTTCAGGCAGCTTTCAGAGCTGGGTCAGAGGTCAAACTTATTTCACTTACAATGTTTGAACACTGCTGCTAATGTGTTCAAACATGTTCAGGCATGTGCAGGAATGTGTTTAATTAATAGTAACTTCGTAAAAAATGACTTTTTTGCAAGTAATTACTTATCGCCACAACCTCACTCAGTCTGGGAATCATCATCACTGGTGGTGCACTTCTCATCTTGAGTAAATTATCTGTTAATCTCAGACAGGGCTCTCAATACAGCAAAACAATTCTTTACTAATTCATTTTGATTATTGATTATTGATTCCTGTGTTTCCCTCTTCCTTATTGGAGAGAATCACTCAGCTTCAGTTAGTCACCTATTAATGGATGCATCAACACAATTTAATTAATAGTTACACAGCAACAGACTCTTGTGTCACCGTACACAAGATTTTTCATCTCCTCCACCACGGGGAGGCCCATCTATAATCAGTGTTCAAACATGACATGACCTATTCACCCTCCCCTCCCTTCTGGTAAGGAATTCAACTCTCTCAAAACGGGCTTTACCAACAGGCCCTCAAAGCCCTGACAACATACCGGGGTGTGTGCTCAGAGACTGTGCTGACTTACTCACCGATGTTCTCACGGACATCTCTCTGAGCCGACTATAGAACGACACGGACACCACACACCCCACTCACCATCAATGGCAGTGCAGTGGAGTCTGTGGAAAGCACTAAGTTCCTGGGAGTGCACATCACAGATGACCTGACATTAACCACAAAGACCACATCCACAGTCAAGAAGGCACAGCAACACCTCCACTTCCTTTGCCAGATGAGGAGAGCTGACTCTAACCTTCTGCCCTCAGCACTTTTTACAGGGGGGCCATTGAGAGCATTCTTACCAGCAGTCTCTCAGTCTGGTATGGCAGCTGCTCTGCTGCTGACAAGAGGGCCCTACAGAGAGTGGTGAGGACAGTGGAGAAGATCACCAGATCACCTCAACCGGCAATCCAAGACTTATACCCATCCCGCTGTCACAAGAGAGCAACCATTATCATCAAAGACATCACCCACCCAGCACACGATATGTTCACCCCTCCTTTCATCTGGAAAGCATAGACCTAAACTTATGGTTAGATCAGTTCTCCCAAATAACCCTTTCACAGTTATCTTCAATAGTCTCATCCTCTAAAACTTCAACCTGCTTGCTGGACCCCATCCCAACTCAGCTCTTTAAAGAGGCTTTCTTAGAAGTCGGCAGCACTGTACTGAATCTTATCAATAGCTCTTTATTAACTGGCTATGTACCACAGGCTTTTAAACTAGCAGTAATTAAGCCTCTGCTAAAGAAGCCAAGTTTAGGTGCAGGTATCTTAGTAAATTACAGACCTATATCAAACCTCCCATTTACTTTTAAACTTTTAGAAAGAGCCGTTGTAAATCAGCTGCTCGATCACCTCCAGATAAATGACCTGCAGGAGGCCTATCAGTCTGGATTTAGGATGCACCATTGTTATGTCTCATCAGTTATGTTAAGTTTATTCATGTTTACATTTTAAGTATACCATGTTTGTGTTAGTTTATGTCTAGTCTTGTGTGTTTGGGAGCACTGGGTGTTAAGTTAAACTTGTCGCTCTCTAGTCTTGTCATGCACTTCCTGTTTTATTTTGGTACTCACCTTTTCCCTTTCATTTCAGACTCTGACTTCCTCCCTTTGTGTGATTTCCCGCCTTCGTGATCGTCTTCCCCGCTGATTGGTTTCACCTGTTTCCTACTTCCTCTTGTATAAATAGTCCTCGTCTCTCTTTGTCCTGTGCCAGTTCGTCTTGTTCTGTCCCCACGCTTCAAGTGAGAGATTTTGCCACGCCAGGAGTAAGATTCACTCATGTATAGTATTTCTTGTTTATCTCTTAGTTTTGTTAGTTTTGTTTTGCTACTTTCTATTTTTATCCTCTTCGTGAGCGCCTTTTGTTATGCACCTTTTGTGTCTGAAAAATAAACCCCTTTTGTTATATCCTCGTCTTGTCTGAGTCTTGCATTTGAGTCCACCAGTTTTCGTGTCTGAGGTCATTACAACCATAGTACAGAGTCAGCACTTTCAAAGTGCAAGTTTCAAATGATATTCTCCTAGCCTGACCAGGGACTTGTCTCCATGCTGGTCATGTTAGATCTCAGTGCTGCATTTGATACCATTGACCATAACATTCTCCTTCAAAGATTAGAGCAAGAGGTTGGGATTGGAGGGACAGCATTAAGCTGGTTTAGTTCGTATTTATCAAATAGATTCCACTTTGTTAGTGTTAATGATGAATACTCATCATACATTCAAGTTAATCATGGAGTCCCACAAGGTTCAGTTCTTGGTCCAATACTCTTTAATTTATACATGTTACCATTAGGCAACATTATTAGAAAACATAACATTCTTTTTCACTGCTATGCAGATGATACCCAATTATATTTATCTATGAAGCCAGACGAACTGAACCATTCAATTCGACTTCAAAAAAAAGACATCAAGGCCTGGATGACCCAGAATTTCTTATTGTTAAACACAGACAAAACTGAGGTCATAATCCTGGGTCCTAGGCATCTCAGAGAAACTCTGTCTCACCAGGCAGTTAACCTAAATGACATCCGCCTGGTTCTGAACTCTACTGTGAACAACCTAGGAGTTATCAGTATCACAAATCAGGATGGGACCCAAATGCATTACATAAGAGTTCTTTAATTATTCCAAAGACTTAAGGGCCACCCGTGGCAGCCGGCGGAAACACAGTCTATATTAATCAGCAGGTTAAGCAGGTAAACAGCAGACCAGAGGATGTGTGTTGGAGAGGTGAAGGTGATTACATCTAGGTTGGACTACTGCAACTCCCTATTATCAGGATGTCCCAGCAGATCCTTAGGAACCCTTCAGCTGGTGCAGAACGCTGCTGCATGAGTACTGACAGGTGCCAGAAGACGGGATCACATTACTCCTGTCTTAGCTTCACTTCACTGGCTCCTCCTACTGACTTATAAGGCCCTCAACAATCAGGCCTCATCCTACATTAAAGAGCTCATAACCCCTTACTGCCCCCACAGACCACTTCGCTCCCTGAACTCTGGACTCCTTGTAGTGCCTAGAGTTACTAAGAGTAGAATGGGTGGTAGAACTTTAAGTCACCAAGCTCCTCTCCTTTGGAACCAGCTCCCACTCTCAGTGAGGGAGGCAGACACGGTGTCTACATTTAAGGCTAGACTTAAAACCTTCCTTTTTGATAAAGCTTTTAGCTCAACCCTGAACCATAGTCATCCTTAGTTATACTGCTATAGGCCTACACTGCTGGGGGAATCACCCATGAGGCACCACAAACCAGCACCTGCTCTCTTCTTCAATCTCTGCCTAGTTTATTTTGTTGTATCTTATTACATATCTCTAACTCCTTGGGTCTTCTCCTCCCCTCCTTGGTCCATACTGTGTGGCTCTCCGGAGCCTGTCCTGGCTTGGGTCCTGATGAGGGATGGACCTAGTGGAGGTCAACGGTCTGTCACAGGGCTGACATGGAGGGTCACGTAACCACCAGGACTCTCACCTGAGGACCTTTCACCTTTGGAGCCATGGATCCTACTACTGCGCATGTTGGACCATGAGGGAGGCAGGAGTGCCCGGGGGGACCAACGCGCCTTTGGAGTACCATGTCCATGTTGAGATTCCCGGGCTGGATTCAAGCCCATGACCTGAGACTGTGACTCAACCCCCCCCTTTATTTCCTTTTGTTCCCCTATATTATTTGTTCATCAACCCAACCTGTCCTGGCAGAGGCCTTACACACCGAGCCTGGTTCTACCGGAGGTTTCTTCCACCTGGGAGTTTTTCCTCCCCGCTGTTGCTCATGCTTGCTCGGTGTGGAACAAGTTGGATTTTGTGTTTCTTAAGATCTTGGACTTTTGTGCCCCACCCTGAGACAACTGCTTGTTGTGATACCGTGCTATATAAATACATTTGATTGATTGATTGAAAGCGCTACCTCAGCATGCGCAGCAAAACCACCAGACTCAAAAACAGCTTCTTCCCCCAGGCCATCAGGCTACTCAACTCACTCAACTCCCATTAGTAGCTCATTACACAAACAAAGACCAACTGACTGTCAAAATAACTAACTGTATATATACTTTATGGGGTCCATAGAGACTTGGCTTGGGAACCGGAGGGTTGCCGGTTAAAGTCCAGCATGGACCGTTGTGTGGCAAAGGTGGACTGGTAGTTGGAGAGGTGCCAGTTCACCTCCTGGGCACTGCCGAGGTGACCTTGAGCAAGGCACCAAACCCCCCAATTGCTCCCCGGGCGCCTTCATGGCTGCCCACTGCTCCGTGTGGTCACTGTGTGTATTGTGATCCGTGTGTGCTGTGTTCACAATGACTCGTTAAATGCAGAGGTCAACTTTCCCCATGTTGCATGTAGTGCTGTGTGTGGATGATTGTGTGGGACACTAAGAAGGAATCTTAATCTTTAATCTTAATATGTACATTATCTTAAATGTTTACAACTGCTGCTCTGCACTTTGCACTTTTCTGTATTGCATCCTTATTATTGCACTTCGATAACATACCTCAAAAATTGAATACACTCTGGCATTTTGTTTTATTTTATCTTATTTTTTTATTTTCTTGTACAACTCATAGGTCCATTGTCTGTCTGTATATGTTGTTTCCATTGCTGTTGTTTGTTTGCACTATTTGTTGTATGTTATATGTTGTGTGTAATATATTACTTGCACATTTGGAGTATGGGGAAACGCAATTTCAATCCTCTGTGTAACTACCTGTTGCATTGTTTGGTTGACAATAAAGTTCATTAAGACTAAGACTAAGACTATACAAATAAAATCTGATTGATTGAAATGTAAACCAGAAATACATTTCTTCCTCAAATACAGTATGGCCTCAAGAACACTCAGTCTTCAATGATGTGGCAGTTGGTTGTCCTCGTCCTCCTTTGTGACTCAGTCTTTATTCTTTTTTGACTGGAATACAAAATTTAAACCCTAAAAAAATATGTTGGGCACTCGACTATTCTCATATATAACACAAACATCCTCACATGTAAATCAACGGGTCTTCAAAGTGTTTCCAATTGTATGGAGGATCTGCTAAACATAGTTAAGTGAAATCTAACAAGATCCACAAGTCTTCTAATTCTTCAGATTTTAGCTTTCATGATCTAATTGAGTGTGAGTTAAACAATGAATAATGGGTCAAGCTTTCATCAACACATTCAAAGCTTTTGACACATGGAGCTGTTCAGGATGCGTTTTAATTTTGGTGCTGATTGGACAATGCACAGTGGTGTTAAAAAAAAATCCTGTTTAATGGTGAATCAGTAGATGGCTCAATGACCCCTGATTAAATGTTGACACATGGAGCTGTTCAGGCCTCAACTCTGATCTTAGGTTTAAATTTTGGTGCCAATTGGACAATGCACAGTGGTGATAAAAAAAAATTACCTTTTCCCACTGATCAGTTGGTTGTGCTATGAGTATCAGTTAGTTTTGATATATGGAGCTGTTCAGGCCAGGACTGTGATCATAGGCTTAAATTTTGGTGCTGATTGGACAATGCACTGGTGAGTTAAAAACAACTTAATTTTCATGCTGTTCAGGTATGACCCTGAGTTAATAGTGACATATGCAGCTGTTCAAGCCTGTATCTGATCTTAGGTTTTAATATGGGTGCCAATAAGACAATCCATAGCAGAGTTAAAAACAACTTCCTGTTTAATGGTGAATCAGTAGGTGGCGCTATGACCCTGACCTACTTTTGACATATGGAGCTGTTCAGGCCTGGACTCTGATCTTAGGGCAAAGTTTTTCTGCGGCAAAACTGTCATCCAGCTAATGAGTTTTGAGGCTGATTGGACAATGCACAATAGAATAATGACAACTTCATCTCCAAGGATCAACCTTCTCTGCACCTCAATGTTTACATAATTTGAGGGAATGTCACAATCCTGACCATGTTCTTATCACTTGTCTGAGCTCATTTGAGCTGCATATTGTAAACTAGCGAGCAGCAGTGCATCAAAGAATAAAATATGTCACCTCATGCTGCCAACAGGTGGTGCTGTGACAATGAGTCAATATAGACACATGGAGCTGTTCAGGCCGGGACAGTGATTGTGTGAATGGGTTTTGAGGCTGATTGGACAATGCACAGAGGAGTTATAATAAGTCCCTTATTTTTGGCAAATCATCAAACTTTGATGCCATGACACGGTCAGACTGTATGACGCACACTAAAAAAATCACGGTAGTTTTAATCTCCACGTTGTTGAGATGACACTTTACGGAATTTAAAGTTGGCTTGATGAAAGCTCTAGGAGGAATTTGTTCAAATACAACATGTGTAAATGGTCAAAAAAGGCCACTTAATTCAATGGTCAACTTCCTGTTTTGACTAGCATATCGATCAAAGAGAGTTTTTTCTTTGTAATGAAAAAACACGTCGCTTCCATTTTCTGTACAGGGGCTGCACTTTAGGGGTGCTTTTCAGCTATTTTTCAACACCCATTTCTTAAAACCATATGCATGTTTCTTGTGTTTTGATGGCCACTGTCACACCCTGTGATGAAAACTCAAAAACCGATGTAGTTTTAATCTCCATCTTGTTAAGATGAAATGCACAGAATTTGAAGTTGATCTGATGAAAGCTCTAGGAGAAGTTCATTACAACACACAACCTGTATAATGATTAAAATGGCCACTCAATCCAAAATGGCCGACTTCCCAATGCATTTTTCATAATGCCTCTTGGGAATTTTTGGTTGTCTGGTCATGATACATGTTTGTACAGATTTTCATGTAGATCGGTAAAGCAATCTAAGGGGCTGCGTTCTAGGTGGTGCTGTTCAACCATTTTGCAACATGCATTTCAAATTAGTCCAGGATACGTAAACTTTCACCACTTTTGATAGCCTGAAAAATAATAATAATGAATATTACAATTACAAAAGGGCCTTCACCCTAACTAGGTCTGCGAAGCAGCATTGTGTGGACCTGAGCACTGTGTTGCGAGCATTTTGTTCACTGTGGGAAGGATAAATGCTTCACTTCTGCGTCTGTCACTCAACGCTGAACCACACCCACCAATCAAGGTCCACGCCATCAATTGCAGACCACAAGTTGAAAATTTGATGTCAATCAAATTAAAGTTTTAAAAAGAGGCTCACTTCCTGATGACAGTAGGTGGCAGTATCACTACATACAGCAGGGGTCTCCAACCTTTTTTCTTCTGAGAGCTACTTTTACAAAATAAAAATGGCAGAGAGCTACTCATGTTTTGTAACATTTATTCTCATCACTCATTTCAAACAAAAACTCAATAAGCTGTCTTTTCTTGAACATTTACAATATGTTGTTGTGCACATCTCACATTCTGTATTAAAACATCACAAAAATATTATTATTATTATCATTGTTATTATTATTACTACAAATACAGATATTGTTACTTATTCATTCATTCTTATCATTGTTATATATGTCCACTGTATCACACTTCACAAAACTATTTACGTGCACCAAGACATCTGAAAATGAAATGTTATCATGGATGATCACTTACAATTTCTACACACCAAGAATAGAAAACTTTACCCAACACAACCTTTTAAATCAACAATATATCAGTATATTCTAAATGGCGAAATCCACATAAAGAACAAAAATTGCATTCACATTAAAAATCATTCAGTTCAGTTCAGTTCAATATTGAGCAGTGAAGGTGTGTGTGTCAGTGTGTTTGTTTATGTATGTGTGTGAGTGAATGTGTTCAGAAGTTCAGTCTTTCTTAGCTAGTCAGATGACTGACACTGCAAGGAGTCAACAAGAGAGGTGTATGCTGGAGTGTATCCCCTTAAGTTCACTCTTATGGAGTCATTTAAATGTTCATCTGTCAGTCTTTAATTTCAGGACATTCATGTCAGAAAAAGCTGACTCACAGAGGTATGTAAACCCAAACATGATTCATTGGCCCTTTGGCGAGCTACTTGGAAAGGGGCGGTGAGCTACTGGTAGCTTGCGAGCGACACATTGGAGACCCCTGCTCTAAACAGTATGACAACAAAGGCAGCTGCCTTCAAACAGTGTGGCAGCAGTTTGGGGGCAGTTGTCGCTTTTGCCATCCCGTTGGAGGGTAACTTCCACTGTTTGTGAACTATTCCTTGAGATTTATACATAGTTTATGAGCATGTTACTGTTCTGAGCACCAAAAATAATTCATCTGTATTTCTCCACTTGCATTGTGAAAGATACTTGTTTATATGGCCAAGTTCTTTGTCATACTTGTACCGATTCTGCTTAAATGCTGTTAATGCTTTGCCTATGTTTTGTGTTATTGAACTAAAACTTGGAATCAAACTGCTGCCAGGCTGAATTAGGGCACCTGCTGTGGCAGCTCCCACCTTTGTTTGGAAGAAACTGCTTCTGGTGCCATGCTGTTTATAGGCAGATGCCTTTGCTGACACACTGTCTGAGAGCAACTACCGCTGTGTGTGAATTATTATTAAAAACTGTAACTTGTGGCCATGGGTGAAGACACTGACGGGAAGCTTAAGAGTGGGTCCCCAGGTACTGCAGGTACTCAAGCTGGATGTGGCTGGTGCACCTGGGCTGGTGGGGACAGCGCTTAGCCAGCCATATGCGAACCTACATACACTTGTGGCAGCTGCCTCAAAACTTTGTAAAAACAAAGGCAGCTGCCAACAAACAATGTGGCAACTGTGGCAGATGCCTCCAAACAGTGTGGCAACTGTGGCAGATGCCACCAAAGAGTGTGGTAACAAAGGCAGCTGCCTCAACACAGTGTGGCAACTGTGGCAGATGCCTCAAAACTCTTGTGGCAGCTTCCTCAAAACAATGTAAAAACAAAAACAGCTGCATTGAAACATTGTGGCAACTGTGGCAAATGCTGCCAAACAGTGTGGCAACTGTGGCAGATGCCGCTAAAGAGTGTTGTATCAAAGGCAGCTGCCGCCAAACAGTGTGGCTACTATGGGAGATGCCGCCAAACATGTGTGGCAACTGTGGCAGATGCAGCCAAACCAGTGTGGCAACTGTGGCAGATGCCACCAAACAGTGCGGCTACTGTGGCAACTACCTCCAAACAGTGTAGTTACAAAGGCAGCTGCTTTGAAACAGTGTGGCAACTGTGGCAGATGCCGCCAAACAGTGTGGTAACAAAGGCAACTGCCCCCAAACACTTGTGACACAAAGCCAGTACCTACAACCAAGCAGCTGCTCCAAGAACGTGTGACAACTGTGGCATTTGCCTCCAAACACATGGCAAGTGTGGCAGCTACCTCGAAACAGCATGACTACGAAGGCAGCTGCCTTTAAACAGTGTGGTAACTGTGGCAGATGCTGCCAAACAGTGTGGCAACTGTGGCAAAAGCAGCTGCCTCAAAACAGAATAAAAACAAAGGCAGCTAACGTGAAACAGTGTGGCAACTGTGGCAGATGCCACTAAACAGTGTGGCAACTGTGGCAGATGTCACCAAACAGTGTGGCAACTGTGGCAAATGCAGCTGCCTCATCGCTGTAAAACCAAAGGCAGCATCTGCCAGTGTGACAACTGTGGCAGATGCTGCCAAACCAGCATGACAACTGTGGCAGATGCCACCAAACAGTGTGGCAACTGTGGCAGATGCTGCCAAACCAGCATGACAACTGTGGCAGATGCCACCAAACAGTTTGGCAACTGTGGCAGATGCCTCCAAACAGTGTGGCAACTGTGGCAGATGCCTCCAAACAGTGTGGCAACTGTGGCAGATGCCTCCAAACAGTTTGGCAACTTTGGCAGATGCCGCCAAACAGTGTGGCAACTGTGGCAAATGCAGCTGCCTTAACACTGTAAAAACAAAGGCAACTGCCACCAAACAGTGTGGCAACTGTGGCAGATGCTGCCAAACAGTGTGGCAACTGTGGCAGATGCGGCCAGACCGTTTGGCAACTATGGCAGATACTTCCAAACAGTGTGGGAACTGTGGCAGATGCCGCCAAACAGTGTGGCAACTGTGACAGATGGCGCCAAACAGTGTGGCAACTGTGGCAAATGCAGCTGCCTCAACGCTGTAAAAACAAAGGCAGCATCTGCCAAAAAGTGTGGCAACTGTGGCAGATGCTGCCAAACCAGCGTGAAAACTGTGGCAGATGCCACCAAACAGTGTGGCAACTGTGGCAGCTGCCTCCAAACAGTGTGGCAACTGTGGCAGATGCCGCCAAATAGTGTGGTAACTGTGGCAGATGCCGCCAAACAGTGTGGCAACTGTGGCAGATGCCTCATAACTCTTGTGGCAGCTGCCTCAATACAATATAAAACAAATGCAGCTAATGCCAAACAGTGTGGCAACTGTGGCAGATGCCGCCAAATAGTGTGCAACTGTGGCAGCTACCTCCAAACAGTGTGGCAACTTTGGCAGATGCCGCCAAACAGTGTGGCAACTGTGGCAAATGCAGCTGCCTCAACACTGTAAAAACAAAGGCAACTGCCACCAAACAGTGTGGCAACTGTGGCAGATGCTGCCAAACAGTGTGGCAACTGTGGCAGATGCGGCCAGACCGTTTGGCAACTATGGCAGATACTTCCAAACAGTGTGGGAACTGTGGCAGATGCCGCCAAACAGTGTGGCAACTGTGACAGATGGCGCCAAACAGTGTGGCAACTGTGGCAAATGCAGCTGCCTCAACGCTGTAAAAACAAAGGCAGCATCTGCCAAAAAGTGTGGCAACTGTGGCAGATGCTGCCAAACCAGCGTGACAACTATGGCAGATGCCACCAAACAGTGTGGCAACTGTGGCAGCTGCCTCCAAACAGTGTGGCAACTGTGGCAGATGCCGCCAAACAGTGTGGCAACTGTGGCAGATGCAACCAGACCTTGTGGCAACTGTGGCAGATGCGGCCAGACCGTGTGGCAACTGTGGCAGATACTTCCAAACAGTGTGGCAACTGTGGCAGACGCCGCCAAACAGTGTGGCAACTGTGACAGATGACGCCAAACAGTGTGGCAACTGTGGCAGCTGCCTCCAAACAGTGTGGCAACTTTGGCAGATGGGGCCAAACAGTGTGGCAACTGTGGCAGATAGCGCCAAACAGTGTGGCAACTGTGGCAAATGCAGCTTCCTCAACGCTGTAAAAAAAGAAGGCAGCATCTGCCAAACAGTGTGGCAACTGTGGCAGATGCTGCCAAACCATCGTGACAACTGTGGCAGATGCCACCAAACAGTGTGGCAACTGTGGCAGATGCTGCCAAACCATCGTGACAACTGTGGCAGATGCAGCTGCCTCAACACTGTAAAAACAAAGGCAACTGCCACCAAACAGTGTGGCAACTGTGGCAGATGCTGCCAAACAGTGTGGCAACTGTGGCAGATGCGGCCTGACCATGTGGCAACTGTGGCAGATGCGGCCAGACCATGTGGCAACTGTGGCAGATGCGGCCAGACCGTTTGGCAACTATGGCAGATACTTCCAAACAGTGTGGGAACTGTGGCAGATGCCGCCAAACAGTGTGGCAACTGTGACAGATGGCGCCAAACAGTGTGGCAACTGTGGCAAATGCAGCTGCCTCAACGCTGTAAAAACAAAGGCAGCATCTGCCAAAAAGTGTGGCAACTGTGGCAGATGCTGCCAAACCAGCGTGACAACTGTGGCAGATGCCACCAAACAGTGTGGCAACTGTGGCAGCTGCCACCAAACAGTGTGGCAACTGTGGCAGATGCAGCCAGAACATGTGGCAACTGTAGCAGATGCGGCCAGACCGTGTGGCAACTGTGGGAGATGCCGCCAAACAGTGTGGCAACTGTGACAGATGACACCAAACAGTGTGGAAACTGTGGCAGCTGCCTCCAAACAGTGTGGCAACTTTCGCAGATGGGGCCAAACAGTGTGGCAACTGTGGCAAATGCAGCTGCCTCAACGCTTTAAAGAAAGAAGGCAGCATCTGCCAAACAGTGTGGCAACTGTGGCAGATGCTGCCAAACCATCGTGACAACTGTGGCAGATGCCACCAAACAGTGTGGCAACTGTGGCAGCTGCCTCCAAACAGTGTGGCAACTGTGGCAGATGCCGCCAAACAGTGTGGCAACTGTGGCAAATGCAGCTGCCTCAACACTGTAAAAAAAAGGCAGCATCTGCCAAACAGTGTGGCAACTGTGGCAGATGCCACCAAACAGTGTGGCAACTGTGGCAGCTGCCGCCAAACAGTGTGGCAACTGTGGAAGATGCCGCCAAACAGTGTGGCAACTGTGGCAGATGCAGCCAAACAGTGTGGCAACTGTGCCAGATGCCGCCAAACAGTGTGGCAACTGTGGCAGATGCGGCCAGACCATGTGGCAACTATGGCAGATACTTCCAAACAGTGTGGCAACTGTGGCAGATGCCACCAAACAGTGTGGCAACTGTAACAGATGGCGCCAAACAGTGTGGCAACTGTGGCAGCTGCCTCCAAACAGTGTGGCAACTTTGGCAGATGGGGCCAAACAGTGTGGCAACTGTGGCAGATAGCGCCAAACAGTGTGGCAACTGTGGCAAATGCAGCTGCCTCAACACTGTAAAAAAAGAAGGCAGCATCTGCCAAACAGTGTGGCAACTGTGGCAGATGCTGCCAAACCATCGTGACAACTGTGGCAGATGACACCAAACAGTGTGGCAACTGTGGCAGATGCTGCCAAACCATCGTGACAACTGTGGCAGACGCCACCAAACAGTGTGGCAACTGTGGCAGATGCTGCCAAACCATCGTGACAACTGTGGCAGATGCAGTTGCCTCAACACTGTAAAAACAAAGGCAACTGCCACCAAACAGTGTGGCAACTGTGGCAGATGCTGCCAAACAGTGTGGCAACTGTGGCAGATGCGGCCTGACCATGTGGCAACTGTGGCAGATGCGGCCAGACCATGTGGCAACTGTGGCAGATGCGGCCAGACCGTTTGGCAACTATGGCAGATACTTCCAAACAGTGTGGGAACTGTGGCAGATGCCGCCAAACAGTGTGGCAACTGTGACAGATGGCGCCAAACAGTGTGGCGACTGTGGCAAATGCAGCTGCCTCAACGCTGTAAAAACAAAGGCAGCATCTGCCAAACCATCGTGACAACTGTGGCAGATGCCACCAAACAGTGTGGCAACTGTGGCAGCTGCCTCCAAACAGTGTGGCAACTGTGGCAGATGCCGCCAAACAGTGTGGCAACTGTGGCAGATGCAGCCAGACCATGTGGCAACTGTGGCAGATGTGGCCAGACCGTGTGGCAACGTTGGCAGATACTTCCAAACAGTGTGGCAACTGTGGGAGATGCCTCAAAACAGTGTGGCAACTTTGGCAGATGGGGCCAAACAGTGTGGCAACTGTGGCAGATAGCGCCAAACAGTGTGGCAACTGTGGCAAATGCAGCTGCCTCAACGCTGTAAAAAAAGAAGGCAGCATCTGCCAAACAGTGTAGCAACTGTGGCAGATACAGACAAACAGTGTGGCAACTGTGCCAGATGCCGCCAAACAGTGTGGCAACTGTGGCAGATGCGGCCAGACCATGTGGCAACTATGGCAAATACTTCCAAACAGTGTGGCAACTGTGGCAGATGCCACCAAACAGTGTGGCAACTTTGGCAGATGGGGCCAAACAGTGTGGCAACTGTGGCAGATAGCGCCAAACAGTGTGGCAACTGTGGCAAATGCAGCTGCCTCAACGCTGTAAAAAAAGAAGGCAGCATCTGCCAAACAGTGTAGCAACTGTGGCAGATGCAGACAAACAGTGTGGCAACTGTGCCAGATGGCGCCAAACAGTGTGGCAACTGTGGCAGCTGCCTCAAAACAGTGTGGCAACTTTGGCAGATGGGGCCAAACAGTGTGGCAACTGTGGCAGATAGCGCCAAACAGTGTGGCAACTGTGGCAAATGCAGCTGCCTCAACGCTGTGAAAAAAGAAGGCAGCATCTGCCAAACAGTGTAGCAACTGTGGCAGATGCAGACAAACAGTGTGGCAACTGTGGCAGATGCGGCCAGACCATGTGGCAACTATGGCAAATACTTCCAAACAGTGTGGCAACTGTGGCAGATGCCACCAAACAGTGTGGCAACTGTGACAGATGGCGCCAAACAGTGTGGCAACTGTGGCAAATGCAGCTGCCTCAACGCTGTAAAAACAAAGGCAGCATCTGCCAAACAGTGTGGCAACTGTGGCAGCTGCCTCCAAACAGTGTGGCAACTGTGGCAGATGCGGCCAGACCGTTTGGCAACTATGGCAGATACTTCCAAACAGTGTGGGAACTGTGGCAGATGCCGCCAAACAGTGTGGCAACTGTGACAGATGGCGCCAAACAGTGTGGCAACTGTGGCAGATGCTGCCAAACCATCGTGACAACTGTGGCAGATGCAGCTGCCTCAACACTGTAAAAACAAAGGCAACTGCCACCAAACAGTGTGGCAACTGTGGCAGATGCTGCCAAACAGTGTGGCAACTGTGGCAGATGCGGCCTGACCATGTGGCAACTGTGGCAGATGCGGCCAGACCATGTGGCAACTGTGGCAGATGCGGCCAGACCGTTTGGCAACTATGGCAGATAATTTCAAACAGTGTGGGAACTGTGGCAGATGCCGCCAAACAGTGTGGCAACTGTGACAGATGGCGCCAAACAGTGTGGCAACTGTGGCAAATGCAGCTTCCTCAACGCTGTAAAAACAAAGGCAGCATCTGCCAAAAAGTGTGGCAACTGTGGCAGATGCTGCCAAACCAGCGTGACAACTGTGGCAGATGCCACCAAACAGTGTGGCAACTGTGGCAGCTGCCTCCAAACAGTGTGGCAACTGTGGCAGATGCAGCCAGAACATGTGGCAACTGTAGCAGATGCGGCCAGACCGTGTGGCAACTGTGGGAGATGCCGCCAAACAGTGTGGCAACTGTGACAGATGACACCAAACAGTGTGGAAACTGTGGCAGCTGCCTCCAAACAGTGTGGCAACTTTGGCAGATGGGGCCAAACAGTGTGGCAACTGTGGCAGATAGCGCCAAACAGTGTGGCAACTGTGGCAAATGCAGCTGCCTCAACGCTGTAAAAAAAGAAGGCAGCATCTGCCAAACAGTGTAGCAACTGTGGCAGATGCTGCCAAACCATCGTGACAACTGTGGCAGATGCCACCAAACAGTGTGGCAACTGTGGCAGCTGCCTCCAAATAGTGTGGCAACTGTGGCAGATGCCGCCAAACAGTGTGGCAACTGTGACAGATGCAGCCAGACCATGTGGCAACTGTGGCAGATGTGGCCAGACCGTGTGGCAACTGTGGCAGATACTTCCAAACAGTGTGGCAACTGTGGGAGATGCCGCCAAACAGTGTGGCAACTGTGACAGATGACGCCAAACAGTGTGGCAACTGTGGCAGCTGCCTCCAAACAGTGTGGCAACTTTGGCAGATGGGGCCAAACAGTGTGGCAACTGTGGCAGATAGCGCCAAACAGTGTGGCAACTGTGGCAAATGCAGCTGCCTCAACGCTGTAAAAAAAGAAGGCAGCATCTGCCAAACAGTGTAGCAACTGTGGCAGATGCTGCCAAACCATCGTGACAACTGTGGCAGATGCCACCAAACAGTGTGGCAACTGTGGCAGCTGCCTCCAAACAGTGTGGCAACTGTGGCAGATGCCGCCAAACAGTGTGGCAACTGTGGCAAATGCAGCTGCCTCAACACTGTAAAAAAAGGCAGCATCTGCCAAACAGTGTGGCAACTGTGGCAGATACCACCAAACAGTGTGGCAACTGTGGCAGCTGCCGCCAAACAGTGTGGCAACTGTGGCAGATGCCGCCAAACAGTGTGGCAACTGTGGCAGATGCAGCCAAACCGTGTGGCAACTGTGGCAGATGCAGACAAACAGTGTGGCAACTGTGCCAGATGCCGCCAAACAGTGTGGCAACTGTGGCAGATGCGGCCAGACCATGTGGCAACTATGGCAGATACTTCCAAACAGTGTGGCAACTGTGGCAGATGCCACCAAACAGTGTGGCAACTGTGACAGATGGCGCCAAACAGTGTGGCAACTGTGGCAAATGCAGCTGCCTCAACGCTGTAAAAACAAAGGCAGCATCTGCCAAACAGTGTGGCAACTGTGGCAGCTGCCTCCAAACAGTGTGGCAACTGTGGCAGATGCGGCCAGACCGTTTGGCAACTATGGCAGATACTTCCAAACAGTGTGGGAACTGTGGCAGATGCCGCCAAACAGTGTGGCAACTGTGACAGATGGCGCCAAACAGTGTGGCAACTGTGGCAGATGCTGCCAAACCATCGTGACAACTGTGGCAGATGCAGCTGCCTCAACACTGTAAAAACAAAGGCAACTGCCACCAAACAGTGTGGCAACTGTGGCAGATGCTGCCAAACAGTGTGGCAACTGTGGCAGATGCGGCCTGACCATGTGGCAACTGTGGCAGATGCGGCCAGACCATGTGGCAACTGTGGCAGATGCGGCCAGACCGTTTGGCAACTATGGCAGATACTTCCAAACAGTGTGGGAACTGTGGCAGATGCCGCCAAACAGTGTGGCAACTGTGACAGATGGCGCCAAACAGTGTGGCAACTGTGGCAAATGCAGCTGCCTCAACGCTGTAAAAACAAAGGCAGCATCTGCCAAAAAGTGTGGCAACTGTGGCAGATGCTGCCAAACCAGCGTGACAACTGTGGCAGATGCCACCAAACAGTGTGGCAACTGTGGCAGCTGCCTCCAAACAGTGTGGCAACTGTGGCAGATGCAGCCAGAACATGTGGCAACTGTAGCTGATGCGGCCAGACCGTGTGGCAACTGTGGGAGATGCCGCCAAACAGTGTGGCAACTGTGACAGATGACACCAAACAGTGTGGAAACTGTGGCAGCTGCCTCCAAACAGTGTGGCAACTGTGGCAGATGCCGCCAAACAGTGTGGCAACTGTGGCAAATGCAGCTGCCTCAACACTGTAAAAAAAAGGCAGCATCTGCCAAACAGTGTGGCAACTGTGGCAGATACCACCAAACAGTGTGGCAACTGTGGCAGCTGCCGCCAAACAGTGTGGCAACTGTGGCAGATGCCGCCAAACAGTGTGGCAACTGTGGCAGATGCAGCCAAACCGTGTGGCAACTGTGGCAGATGCAGACAAACAGTGTGGCAACTGTGCCAGATGCCGCCAAACAGTGTGGCAACTGTGGCAGATGCGGCCAGACCATGTGGCAACTAATGCAGATACTTCCAAACAGTGTGGCAACTGTGGCAGCTGCCTCCAAACAGTGTGGCAACTGTGGCAGATGCAGCCAGAACATGTGGCAACTGTAGCTGATGCGGCCAGACCGTGTGGCAACTGTGGGAGATGCCGCCAAACAGTGTGGCAACTGTGACAGATGACACCAAACAGTGTGGAAACTGTGGCAGCTGCCTCCAAACAGTGTGGCAACTTTGGCAGCTGCATCCAAACAGTGTGGCAACTGTGACAGATGCCGCCAAACAGTGTGGCAACTGTGGCAAATGCAGCTGCCTCAACACTGTAAAAAAAAGGCAGCATCTGCCAAACAGTGTGGCAACTGTGGCAGATGCCACCAAACAGTGTGGCAACTGTGGCAGATGCCACCAAACAGTGTGGCAACTGTGGCAGATGCCGCCAAACAGTGTGGCAACTGTGGCAGATGCCGCCAAACAGTGTGGCAACTGTGGCAGCTGCCTCCACACAGTGTGGCAACTGTGGCAGATAGCGCCAAACAGTGTGGCAACTGTGGCAAATGCAGCTGCCTCGACTGTAAAAAAAGAAGGCAGCATCTGCCAAACAGTGTGGCAACTGTGGCAGATGCTGCCAAACCATCGTGACAACTGTGGCAGACGCCACCAAACAGTGTGGCAACTGTGGCAGATGCTGCCAAACCATCTTGACAACTGTGGCAGATGCAGCTGCCTCAACACTGTAAAAACAAAGGCAACTGCCACCAAACAGTGTGGCAACTGTGGCAGATGCTGCCAAACAGTGTGGCAACTGTGGCAGATGCGGCCTGACCATGTGGCAACTGTGGCAGATGCGGCCAGACCATGTGGCAACTGTGGCAGATGCGGCCAGACCGTTTGGCAACTATGGCAGATACTTCCAAACAGTGTGGGAACTGTGGCAGATGCCGCCAAACAGTGTGGCAACTGTGACAGATGGCGCCAAACAGTGTGGCGACTGTGGCAAATGCAGCTGCCTCAACGCTTTAAAAACAAAGGCAGCATCTGCCAAACCAGCGTGACAACTGTGGCAGATGCCACCAAACAGTGTGGCAACTGTGGCAGCTGCCTCCAAACAGTGTGGCAACTGTGGCAGATGCCGCCAAACAGTGTGGCAACTGTGGCAGATGCAGCCAGACCATGTGGCAACTGTGGCAGATGTGGCCAGACCGTGTGGCAACTGTGGCAGATACTTCCAAACAGTGTGGCAACTGTGGGAGATGCCGCCAAACAGTGTGGCAACTGTGACAGATGACGCCAAACAGTGTGGCAACTGTGGCAGCTGCCTCCAAACAGTGTGGCAACTTTGGCAGATGGGGCCAAACAGTGTGGCAACTGTGGCAGATAGCGCCAAACAGTGTGGCAACTGTGGCAAATGCAGCTGCCTCAACGCTGTAAAAAAAGAAGGCAGCATCTGCCAAACAGTGTAGCAACTGTGGCAGATGCTGCCAAACAGTGTAGCAACTGTGGCAGATGCTGCCAAACCATCCTGACAACTGTGGCAGATGCCACCAAACAGTGTGGCAACTGTGGCAGCTGCCTCCAAACAGTGTGGCAACTGTGGCAGATGCCGCCAAACAGTGTGGCAACTGTGGCAGATGCAGCCAGACCATGTGGCAACTGTGGCAGATGTGGCCAGACCGTGTGGCAACTGTGGCAGATACTTCCAAACAGTGTGGCAACTGTGGGAGATGCCGCCAAACAGTGTGGCAACTGTGACAGATGACGCCAAACAGTGTGGCAACTGTGGCAGCTGCCTCCAAACAGTGTGGCAACTTTGGCAGATGGGGCCAAACAGTGTGGCAACTGTGGCAGATAGCGCCAAACAGTGTGGCAACTGTGGCAAATGCAGCTGCCTCAACGCTGTAAAAAAAGAAGGCAGCATCTGCCAAACAGTGTGGCAACTGTGGCAGATGCTGCCAAACCATCGTGACAACTGTGGCAGATGACACCAAACAGTGTGGCAACTGTGGCAGATGCTGCCAAACCATCGTGACAACTGTGGCAGATGCAGCTGCCTCAACACTGTAAAAACAAAGGCAACTGCCACCAAACAGTGTGGCAACTGTGGCAGATGCTGCCAAACAGTGTGGCAACTGTGGCAGATGCGGCCTGACCATGTGGCAACTGTGGCAGATGCGGCCAGACCATGTGGCAACTGTGGCAGATGCGGCCAGACCGTTTGGCAACTATGGCAGATACTTCCAAACAGTGTGGGAACTGTGGCAGATGCCGCCAAACAGTGTGGCAACTGTGACAGATGGCGCCAAACAGTGTGGCAACTGTGGCAAATGCAGCTGCCTCAACGCTGTAAAAACAAAGGCAGCATCTGCCAAAAAGTGTGGCAACTGTGGCAGATGCTGCCAAACCAGCGTGACAACTGTGGCAGATGCCACCAAACAGTGTGGCAACTGTGGCAGCTGCCTCCAAACAGTGTGGCAACTGTGGCAGATGCAGCCAGAACATGTGGCAACTGTAGCTGATGCGGCCAGACCGTGTGGCAACTGTGGGAGATGCCGCCAAACAGTGTGGCAACTGTGACAGATGACACCAAACAGTGTGGAAACTGTGGCAGCTGCCTCCAAACAGTGTGGCAACTGTGGCAGATGCCGCCAAACAGTGTGGCAACTGTGGCAAATGCAGCTGCCTCAACACTGTAAAAAAAAGGCAGCATCTGCCAAACAGTGTGGCAACTGTGGCAGATACCACCAAACAGTGTGGCAACTGTGGCAGCTGCCGCCAAACAGTGTGGCAACTGTGGCAGATGCCGCCAAACAGTGTGGCAACTGTGGCAGATGCAGCCAAACCGTGTGGCAACTGTGGCAGATGCAGACAAACAGTGTGGCAACTGTGCCAGATGCCGCCAAACAGTGTGGCAACTGTGGCAGATGCGGCCAGACCATGTGGCAACTAATGCAGATACTTCCAAACAGTGTGGCAACTGTGGCAGATGCCACCAAACAGTGTGGCAACTGTGACAGATGGCACCAAACAGTGTGGCAACTGTGGCAAATGCAGCTGCCTCAACGCTGTAAAAACAAAGGCAGCATCTGCCAAACAGTGTGGCAACTGTGGCAGCTGCCTCCAAACAGTGTGGCAACTGTGGCAGATGCGGCCAGACCGTTTGGCAACTATGGCAGATACTTCCAAACAGTGTGGGAACTGTGGCAGATGCCGCCAAACAGTGTGGCAACTGTGACAGATGGCGCCAAACAGTGTGGCAACTGTGGCAGATGCTGCCAAACCATCGTGACAACTGTGGCAGATGCAGCTGCCTCAACACTGTAAAAACAAAGGCAACTGCCACCAAACAGTGTGGCAACTGTGGCAGATGCTGCCAAACAGTGTAGCAACTGTGGCAGATGCGGCCTGACCATGTGGCAACTGTGGCAGATGCGGCCAGACCATGTGGCAACTGTGGCAGATGCGGCCAGACCGTTTGGCAACTATGGCAGATACTTCCAAACAGTGTGGGAACTGTGGCAGATGCCGCCAAACAGTGTGGCAACTGTGACAGATGGCGCCAAACAGTGTGGCAACTGTGGCAAATGCAGCTGCCTCAACGCTGTAAAAACAAAGGCAGCATCTGCCAAAAAGTGTGGCAACTGTGGCAGATGCTGCCAAACCAGCGTGACAACTGTGGCAGATGCCACCAAACAGTGTGGCAACTGTGGCAGCTGCCTCCAAACAGTGTGGCAACTGTGGCAGATGCAGCCAGAACATGTGGCAACTGTAGCTGATGCGGCCAGACCGTGTGGCAACTGTGGGAGATGCCGCCAAACAGTGTGGCAACTGTGACAGATGACACCAAACAGTGTGGAAACTGTGGCAGCTGCCTCCAAACAGTGTGGCAACTTTGGCAGCTGCATCCAAACAGTGTGGCAACTGTGACAGATGCCGCCAAACAGTGTGGCAACTGTGGCAAATGCAGCTGCCTCAACACTGTAAAAAAAAGGCAGCATCTGCCAAACAGTGTGGCAACTGTGGCAGATGCCACCAAACAGTGTGGCAACTGTGGCAGATGCCACCAAACAGTGTGGCAACTGTGGCAGATGCCGCCAAACAGTGTGGCAACTGTGGCAGCTGCCTCCACACAGTGTGGCAACTGTGGCAGATAGCGCCAAACAGTGTGGCAACTGTGGCAAATGCAGCTGCCTCGACTGTAAAAAAAGAAGGCAGCATCTGCCAAACAGTGTGGCAACTGTGGCAGATGCTGCCAAACCATCGTGACAACTGTGGCAGACGCCACCAAACAGTGTGGCAACTGTGGCAGATGCTGCCAAACCATCTTGACAACTGTGGCAGATGCAGCTGCCTCAACACTGTAAAAACAAAGGCAACTGCCACCAAACAGTGTGGCAACTGTGGCAGATGCTGCCAAACAGTGTGGCAACTGTGGCAGATGCGGCCTGACCATGTGGCAACTGTGGCAGATGCGGCCAGACCATGTGGCAACTGTGGCAGATGCGGCCAGACCGTTTGGCAACTATGGCAGATACTTCCAAACAGTGTGGGAACTGTGGCAGATGCCGCCAAACAGTGTGGCAACTGTGACAGATGGCGCCAAACAGTGTGGCGACTGTGGCAAATGCAGCTGCCTCAACGCTTTAAAAACAAAGGCAGCATCTGCCAAACCAGCGTGACAACTGTGGCAGATGCCACCAAACAGTGTGGCAACTGTGGCAGCTGCCTCCAAACAGTGTGGCAACTGTGGCAGATGCCGCCAAACAGTGTGGCAACTGTGGCAGATGCAGCCAGACCATGTGGCAACTGTGGCAGATGTGGCCAGACCGTGTGGCAACTGTGGCAGATACTTCCAAACAGTGTGGCAACTGTGGGAGATGCCGCCAAACAGTGTGGCAACTGTGACAGATGACGCCAAACAGTGTGGCAACTGTGGCAGCTGCCTCCAAACAGTGTGGCAACTTTGGCAGATGGGGCCAAACAGTGTGGCAACTGTGGCAGATAGCGCCAAACAGTGTGGCAACTGTGGCAAATGCAGCTGCCTCAACGCTGTAAAAAAAGAAGGCAGCATCTGCCAAACAGTGTAGCAACTGTGGCAGATGCTGCCAAACAGTGTAGCAACTGTGGCAGATGCTGCCAAACCATCCTGACAACTGTGGCAGATGCCACCAAACAGTGTGGCAACTGTGGCAGCTGCCTCCAAACAGTGTGGCAACTGTGGCAGATGCCGCCAAACAGTGTGGCAACTGTGGCAGATGCAGCCAGACCATGTGGCAACTGTGGCAGATGTGGCCAGACCGTGTGGCAACTGTGGCAGATACTTCCAAACAGTGTGGCAACTGTGGGAGATGCCGCCAAACAGTGTGGCAACTGTGACAGATGACGCCAAACAGTGTGGCAACTGTGGCAGCTGCCTCCAAACAGTGTGGCAACTTTGGCAGATGGGGCCAAACAGTGTGGCAACTGTGGCAGATAGCGCCAAACAGTGTGGCAACTGTGGCAAATGCAGCTGCCTCAACGCTGTAAAAAAAGAAGGCAGCATCTGCCAAACAGTGTGGCAACTGTGGCAGATGCTGCCAAACCATCGTGACAACTGTGGCAGATGACACCAAACAGTGTGGCAACTGTGGCAGATGCTGCCAAACCATCGTGACATCTGTGGCAGACGCCACCAAACAGTGTGGCAACTGTGGCAGATGCTGCCAAACCATCGTGACAACTGTGGCAGATGCAGCTGCCTCAACACTGTAAAAACAAAGGCAACTGCCACCAAACAGTGTGGCAACTGTGGCAGATGCTGCCAAACAGTGTGGCAACTGTGGCAGATGCTGCCAAACAGTGTGGCAACTGTGGCAGATGCGGCCTGACCATGTGGCAACTGTGGCAGATGCGGCCAGACCATGTGGCAACTGTGGCAGATGCGGCCAGACCGTTTGGCAACTATGGCAGATACTTCCAAACAGTGTGGGAACTGTGGCAGATGCCGCCAAACAGTGTGGCCACTGTGACAGATGGCGCCAAACAGTGTGGCGACTGTGGCAAATGCTGCCAAACCATCGTGACAACTGTGGCAGATGCCGCCTAACTCTTGTGGCAGCTGCCTCAATACAATATAAAAACAAAGGCAGCTAATGCCAAACAGTGTGGCAACTGTGGCATATGCCGCCAAATAGTGTGCAACTGTAACAGCTACCTCCAAACAGTGTGGCAACTGTGGCAGATGCCTCATAACTCTTGTGGCAGCTGCCTTAATACAATATAAAAACAAAGGCAGCTAATGCCAAACAGTGTGGCAACTGTGGCAGATGCCGCCAAATAGTGTGCAACTGTGGCAGCTACCTCCAAACAGTGTGGCAACTGTGGCAGATAGCGCCAAACAGTGTGGCAACTGTGGCAAATGCAGCTGCCTCAACGCTGTAAAAAAAAAAGAAGCATCTGCCAAGCAGTGTGGCAACTGTGGCAGATGCTGCCAAACCAGCGTGAAAACTGTGGCAGATGCCGCCAAACAGTGTGGCAACTGTGGCAGATGCCGCCAAACAATGTGGCAACTGTGGAAAATGCAGCTGCCTCAACGCTGTAAAAATAAAGGCAGCATCTGCCAAACAGTGTGGCAACTGTGGCAGATGCCACCAAACAGTGTGGCAACTGTGGCAGATGCCACCAAACAGTGTGGCAACTGTGGCAGATGCAGCCAGACCATGTGGCAACTGTGGCAGATGCGGCCAGACCGTGTGGCAACTGTGGCAGATACTTCCAAACAGTGTGGCAACTGTGGCAGATGCCGCCAAACAGTGTGGCAACTGTGACAGATGACGCCAAACAGTGTGGCAACTGTGGCAGCTGCCTCCAAACAGTGTGGCAACTTTGGCATATGGGGCCAAACAGTGTGGCAACTGTGGCAAATGCAGCTGCCTCATTGCTGTAAAAACAAAGGCAGCATCTGCCAAACAGTGTGGCAACTGTGGCAGATGCTGCCAAACCAGCGTGACAACTGTGGTAGATGCCACCAGACAGTGTGGCAACTGTGGCAGCTGCCGCCGAACAGTGTGGCAACTGTGGCAGATGCAGCCAAACAGTGTGGCAACTGTGGCAGATGCCGCCAGACAGTGTGGCAACTGTGGCAGATGCCGCCTTACTCTTGTGGCAGCTGCCTCAATACAATATAAAAACAAAGGCAGCTAATGCCAAACAGTGTGGCAACTGTGGCATATGCCGCCAAATAGTGTGCAACTGTAACAGCTACCTCCAAACAGTGTGGCAACTGTGGCAGATGTCACCAAACAGTGTGGCAACTGTGGCAAATGCAGCTGCCTCAACGCTGTAAAAACAAAGGCAACTGCCACCAAACAGTGTGGCAACTGTGGCAGATGCTGCCAAACACTGTGGCAACTGTGGCAGATGCGGCCGGACCATGTGGCAACTGTGGCAGATGCGGCCAGACCGTTTGGCAACTATGGCAGATAGTTCCAAACAGTGTGGGAACTGTGGCGGATGCCGCCAAACAGTGTGGCAACTGTGGCAGATGCTGCCAAACAGTGTGTGAACTGTGGCATATGCCGCCAAACAGTGTGGCAACTGTGGCAGATGCTGCCAAACCAGCATGACAACTGTGGCAGATGCCGCCAAACAGTGTGGCAACTGTGGCAAATGCAGCTGCCTCAACACTGTAAAAACAAAGGCAACTGCCACCAAACAGTGTGGCAACTGTGGCAGATGCTGCCAAACAGTGTGGCAACTGTGGCAGATGCTGCCAAACAGTGTGGCAACTGTGGCAGCTGCCGCCAAACAGTGTGGCAACTGTGGCAGATGCCGCCAAACAGTGTGGCAACTGTGGCAAAAGCAGCTGCCTCAACGCTGTAAAAACAAAGGCAGCATCTGCCAAACAGTGTGGCAACTGTGGCAGCTGCCTCCAAACAGTGTGGCAACTGTGGCAGATGCCGCCAAACAGTGTGGCAACTGTGGCAGATGCCACCAAACAGTGTGGCAACTGTGGCAGCTGCCGCCAAACAGTATGGCAACTGTGGCAGATGCCGCCAAACAGTGTGGCAACTGTGGCAGATGCAGCCAAACAGTGTGGCAGCTGCTGCCAAACAGTGTGGCAACTGTGGCAGATGCAGCCAAACAGTGTGGCAACTGTGGCAGATGCCGCCAAACAGTGTGGCAACTGTGGCAGATGCAGCCAGACCATG
Source organism: Paralichthys olivaceus (assembly GCF_024713975.1). Taxonomy (NCBI): domain Eukaryota; kingdom Metazoa; phylum Chordata; class Actinopteri; order Pleuronectiformes; family Paralichthyidae; genus Paralichthys; species Paralichthys olivaceus. The sequence continues at coordinate 404,557 of NC_091111.1, read as the reverse complement.
TGGCAACTATGGCAGATACTTCCAAACAGTGTGGCAACTGTGGCAGATGCTGCCAAACAGTGTGGCAACTGTGGCAGATGCTGCCAAACAGTGTGGCAACTGTGGCAGCTGCCGCCAAACAGTGTGGCAACTGTGGCAGATGCCGCCAAACAGTGTGGCAACTGTGGCAAATGCAGCTGCCTCAACGCTGTAAAAACAAAGGCAGCATCTGCCAAACAGTGTGGCAACTGTGGCAAATGCAGCTGCCTCAACGCTTTAAAAACAAAGGCAGCATCTGCCAAACCAGCGTGACAACTGTGGCAGATGCCACCAAACAGTGTGGCAACTGTGGCAGCTGCCTCCAAACAGTGTGGCAACTGTGGCAGATGCCGCCAAACAGTGTGGCAACTGTGGCAGATGCAGCCAGACCATGTGGCAACTGTGGCAGATGTGGCCAGACCGTGTGGCAACTGTGGCAGATACTTCCAAACAGTGTGGCAACTGTGGGAGATGCCTCCAAACAGTGTGGCAACTGTGACAGATGACGCCAAACAGTGTGGCAACTGTGGCAGCTGCCTCCAAACAGTGTGGCAACTTTGGCAGATGGGGCCAAACAGTGTGGCAACTGTGGCAGATAGCGCCAAACAGTGTGGCAACTGTGGCAAATGCAGCTGCCTCAACGCTGTAAAAAAAGAAGGCAGCATCTGCCAAACAGTGTAGCAACTGTGGCAGATGCTGCCAAACAGTGTAGCAACTGTGGCAGATGCTGCCAAACCATCCTGACAACTGTGGCAGATGCCACCAAACAGTGTGGCAACTGTGGCAGCTGCCTCCAAACAGTGTGGCAACTGTGGCAGATGCCGCCAAACAGTGTGGCAACTGTGGCAGATGCAGCCAGACCATGTGGCAACTGTGGCAGATGTGGCCAGACCGTGTGGCAACTGTGGCAGATACTTCCAAACAGTGTGGCAACTGTGGGAGATGCCGCCAAACAGTGTGGCAACTGTGACAGATGACGCCAAACAGTGTGGCAACTGTGGCAGCTGCCTCCAAACAGTGTGGCAACTTTGGCAGATGGGGCCAAACAGTGTGGCAACTGTGGCAGATAGCGCCAAACAGTGTGGCAACTGTGGCAAATGCAGCTGCCTCAACGCTGTAAAAAAAGAAGGCAGCATCTGCCAAACAGTGTGGCAACTGTGGCAGATGCTGCCAAACCATCGTGACAACTGTGGCAGATGACACCAAACAGTGTGGCAACTGTGGCAGATGCTGCCAAACCATCGTGACATCTGTGGCAGACGCCACCAAACAGTGTGGCAACTGTGGCAGATGCTGCCAAACCATCGTGACAATTGTGGCAGATGCAGCTGCCTCAACACTGTAAAAACAAAGGCAACTGCCACCAAACAGTGTGGCAACTGTGGCAGATGCTGCCAAACAGTGTGGCAACTGTGGCAGATGCTGCCAAACAGTGTGGCAACTGTGGCAGATGCGGCCTGACCATGTGGCAACTGTGGCAGATGCGGCCAGACCATGTGGCAACTGTGGCAGATGCGGCCAGACCGTTTGGCAACTATGGCAGATACTTCCAAACAGTGTGGGAACTGTGGCAGATGCCGCCAAACAGTGTGGCCACTGTGACAGATGGCGCCAAACAGTGTGGCGACTGTGGCAAATGCTGCCAAACCATCGTGACAACTGTGGCAGATGCCGCCTAACTCTTGTGGCAGCTGCCTCAATACAATATAAAAACAAAGGCAGCTAATGCCAAACAGTGTGGCAACTGTGGCATATGCCGCCAAATAGTGTGCAACTGTAACAGCTACCTCCAAACAGTGTGGCAACTGTGGCAGATGCCTCATAACTCTTGTGGCAGCTGCCTTAATACAATATAAAAACAAAGGCAGCTAATGCCAAACAGTGTGGCAACTGTGGCAGATGCCGCCAAATAGTGTGCAACTGTGGCAGCTACCTCCAAACAGTGTGGCGACTGTGGCAGATAGCGCCAAACAGTGTGGCAACTGTGGCAAATGCAGCTGCCTCAACGCTGTAAAAAAAAAAGAAGCATCTGCCAAGCAGTGTGGCAACTGTGGCAGATGCTGCCAAACCAGCGTGAAAACTGTGGCAGATGCCGCCAAACAGTGTGGCAACTGTGGCAGATGCCGCCAAACAATGTGGCAACTGTGGAAAATGCAGCTGCCTCAACGCTGTAAAAACAAAGGCAGCATCTGCCAAACAGTGTGGCAACTGTGGCAGATGCCGCCAAACAGTGTGGCAACTGTGGCAGATGCCACCAAACAGTGTGGCAACTGTGGCAGATGCAGCCAGACCATGTGGCAACTGTGGCAGATGCGGCCAGACCGTGTGGCAACTGTGGCAGATACTTCCAAACAGTGTGGCAACTGTGGCAGATGCCGCCAAACAGTGTGGCAACTGTGACAGATGACGCCAAACAGTGTGGCAACTGTGGCAGCTGCCTCCAAACAGTGTGGCAACTTTGGCATATGGGGCCAAACAGTGTGGCAACTGTGGCAAATGCAGCTGCCTCATTGCTGTAAAAACAAAGGCAGCATCTGCCAAACAGTGTGGCAACTGTGGCAGATGCTGCCAAACCAGCGTGACAACTGTGGTAGATGCCACCAGACAGTGTGGCAACTGTGGCAGCTGCCGCCGAACAGTGTGGCAACTGTGGCAGATGCAGCCAAACAGTGTGGCAACTGTGGCAGATGCCGCCAGACAGTGTGGCAACTGTGGCAGATGCCGCCTTACTCTTGTGGCAGCTGCCTCAATACAATATAAAAACAAACGCAGCTAATGCCAAACAGTGTGGCAACTGTGGCATATGCCGCCAAATAGTGTGCAACTGTAACAGCTACCTCCAAACAGTGTGGCAACTGTGGCAGATGTCACCAAACAGTGTGGCAACTGTGGCAAATGCAGCTGCCTCAACGCTGTAAAAACAAAGGCAACTGCCACCAAACAGTGTGGCAACTGTGGCAGATGCTGCCAAACACTGTGGCAACTGTGGCAGATGCGGCCGGACCATGTGGCAACTGTGGCAGATGCGGCCAGACCGTTTGGCAACTATGGCAGATAGTTCCAAACAGTGTGGGAACTGTGGCGGATGCCGCCAAACAGTGTGGCAACTGTGGCAGATGCTGCCAAACAGTGTGTGAACTGTGGCATATGCCGCCAAACAGTGTGGCAACTGTGGCAGATGCTGCCAAACCAGCATGACAACTGTGGCAGATGCCGCCAAACAGTGTGGCAACTGTGGCAAATGCAGCTGCCTCAACACTGTAAAAACAAAGGCAACTGCCACCAAACAGTGTGGCAACTGTGGCAGATGCTGCCAAACAGTGTGGCAACTGTGGCAGATGCTGCCAAACAGTGTGGCAACTGTGGCAGCTGCCGCCAAACAGTGTGGCAACTGTGGCAGATGCCGCCAAACAGTGTGGCAACTGTGGCAAAAGCAGCTGCCTCAACGCTGTAAAAACAAAGGCAGCATCTGCCAAACAGTGTGGCAACTGTGGCAGCTGCCTCCAAACAGTGTGGCAACTGTGGCAGATGCCGCCAAACAGTGTGGCAACTGTGGCAGATGCCACCAAACAGTGTGGCAACTGTGGCAGCTGCCGCCAAACAGTATGGCAACTGTGGCAGATGCCGCCAAACAGTGTGGCAACTGTGGCAGATGCCGCCAAACAGTGTGGCAACTGTGGCAGATGCCACCAAACAGTGTGGCAACTGTGGCAGCTGCCTCCAAACAGTGTGGCAACTGTGGCAGATGCCGCCAAACAGTGTGGCAACTGTGGCAGATGCCACCAAACAGTGTGGCAACTGTGGCAGCTGCCGCCAAACAGTATGGCAACTGTGGCAGATGCCGCCAAACAGTGTGGCAACTGTGGCAGATGCAGCCAAACAGTGTGGCAGCTGCTGCCAAACAGTGTGGCAACTGTGGCAGATGCAGCCAAACAGTGTGGCAACTGTGGCAGATGCCGCCAAACAGTGTGGCAACTGTGGCAGATGCAGCCAGACCATGTGGCAACTATGGCAGATACTTCCAAACAGTGTGGCAACTGTGGCAGATGCCACCAAACAGTGTGGCAACTGTGACAGATGGCGCCAAACAGTGTGGCAACTGTGGCAAATGCAGCTGCCTCAACGCTGTAAAAACAAAGGCAGCATCTGCCAAACAGTTTGGCAACTGTGGCAGCTGCCTCCAAACAGTGTGGCAACTGTGGCAGATGCCGCCAAACAGTGTGGCAACTGTGGCAGATGCCTCATAACTCTTGTGGCAGCTGCCTTAATACAATATAAAAACAAAGGCAGCTAATGCCAAACAGTGTGGCAACTGTGGCAGATGCTGCCAAATAGTGTGCAACTGTGGCAGCTACCTCCAAACAGTGTGGACACTGTGGCAAATGCAGCTGCCTCAACGCTGTAAAAAAAAGGAAGCATCTGCCAAACAGTGTGGCAACTGTGGCAGATGCTACCAAACCAGCGTGAAAACTGTGGCAGATGCCACCAAACAGTGTGGCAACTGTGGCAGCTGCCTCCAAACAGTGTGGCAACTGTGGCAGATGGCGCTAAACAGTGTGGCAACTGTGGCAAATGCAGCTGCCTCAACGCTGTAAAAAAAAAAGGAAGCATCTGCCAAACAGTGTGGCAACTGTGGCAGATGCTGCCAAACCAGCATGAAAACTGTGGCAGATGCCACCAAACAGTGTGGCAACTGTGGCAGATGCCGCCAAACAATGTGGCAACTGTGGAAAATGCAGCTGCCTCAACGCTGTAAAAACAAAGGCAGCATCTGCCAAACAGTGTGGCAACTGTGGCAGATGCTGCCAAACAGTGTGGCAACTGTGGCAGATGCCACCAAACAGTGTGGCAACTGTGGCAGATGCAGCCAGACCATGTGGCAACTGTGGCAGTTGCGGCCAGACCGTGTGGCAACTGTGGCAGATACTTCCAAACAGTGTGGCAACTGTGGCAGATGCCGCCAAAAAGTGTGGCAACTGTGACAGATGACGCCAAACAGTGTGGCAACTGTGGCAGCTGCCTCCAAACAGTGTGGCAACTTTGGCAGATGGGGCCAAACAGTGTGGCAACTGTGGCAAATGCAGCTGCCTCAACGCTGTAAAAACAAAGGCAGCATCTGCCAAACAGTGTGGCAACTGTGGCAGATGCTGCCAAACCAGCGTGACAACTGTGGTAGATGCCACCAGACAGTATGACAACTGTGGCAGCTACCGCCGAACAGTGTGGCAACTGTGGCAGATGCAGCCAAACAGTGTGGCAACTGTGGCAGATGCCGCCAAATAGTGTTCAACTGTAACAGCTACCTCCAAACAGTGTGGCAACTGTGGCAGATGCCGCCAAACAGTGTGTGAACTGTGGCAGATGCCGCCAAACAGCGTGGCAACTGTGGCAGATGCTGCCAAACCAGCATGACAACTGTGGCAGATGCCGCCAAACAGTGTGGCAACTGTGGCAAATGCAGCTGCCTCAACACTGTAAAAACAAAGGCAACTGCCACCAAACAGTGTGGCAACTGTGGCAGATGCTGCCAAACAGTGTGGCAACTGTGGCAGATGCGGCCTGACCATGTGGCAACTGTGGCAGATGCGGCCAGACCGTTTGGCAACTATGGCAGATACTTCCAAACAGTGTGGGAACTGTGGCGGATGCCGCCAACAAGTGTGGCAACTATGACAGATGGCGCCAAACAGTGTGGCAACTGTGGCAGATGCCGCCAAACAGTGTGGCAACTGTGGCAGATGCCACCAAACAGTGTGGCAACTGTGGCAGATGCCGCCAAACAGTGTGGCAACTGTGGCAGATGCATCCAAACAGTGTGGCAGCTGCTGCCAAACAGTGTGGCAACTGTGGCAGATGCCACCAAACAGTGTTGCAACTGTGGCAGCTGCCTCCAAACAGTGTGGCAACTGTGGCAGATGCCGCCAAACAGTGTGGCAACTGGGGCAAATGCAGCTGCCTCAACACTGTAAAAAAAAGGCAGCATCTGCCAAACAGTGTGGCAACTGTGGCAGATGCCGCCAAACAGTGTGGCAACTGTGGCAGCTACCTCCAAACAGTGTGGACACTGTGGCAGATAGCGCCAAACAGTGTGGCAACTGTGGCAAATGCAGCTGCCTCAACGCTGTAAAAAAAAAGGAAGCATCTGCCAAACAGTGTGGCAACTGTGGCAGATGCTGCCAAACCAGCGTGAAAACTGTGGCAGATGCCACCAAACAGTGTGGCAACTGTGGCAGCTGCCTCCAAACAACTGTGGCAGCTGCCTCCAAACAGTGTGGCAACTGTGGCAGATGCCACCAAACAGTGTGGCAACTGTGGCAGATGCCGCTAAACAGTGTGGCAACTGTGGCAGATTCCACCAAACAGTGTGGCAACTGTGGCAGATGCCGCTAAACAGTGTGGCAACTGTGGCAGATGCCTCATAACTCTTGTGGCAGCTGCCTCAATACAATATAAAAACAAAGGCAGCTAATGCCAAACAGTGTGGCAACTGTGGCAGATGCCGCCAAATAGTGTGCAACTGTGGCAGCTACCTCCAAACAGTGTGGCAACTGTGGCAGATAGCGCCAAACAGTGTGGCAACTGTGGCAAATGCAGCTGCCTCAACGCTGTAAAAAAAGAAGGCAGCATCTGCCAAACAGTGTGGCAACTGTGGCAGATGCCACCAAACAGTGTGGCAACTGTGGCAGATGCCGCCAAACAGTGTGGCAACTGTGGCAGCTACCTCCAAACAGTGTGGCAACTGTGGCAGATAGCGCCAAACAGTGTGGCAACTGTGGCAATGCAGCTGCCTCAACGCTGTAAAAAAAAAAAGGAAGCATCTGCCAAACAGTGTGGCAACTGTGGCAGATGCTGCCAAACCAGCGTGAAAACTGTGGCAGATGCCACCAAACAGTGTGGCAACTGTGGCAGCTGCCTCCAAACAGTGTGGCAACTGTGGCAAATGCAGCTGCCTCAACGCTGTAAAAACAAAGGCAGCATCTGCCAAACAGTGTGGCAACTGTGGCAGATGCTGCCAAACCAGCATGACAACTGTGGCAGATGCCACCAAACAGTGTGGCAACTGTGGCAGATGCGGCCAGATCATGTGGCAACTGTGGCAGATGCGGCCAGACCGTTTGGCAACTGTGGCAGATACTTCGAAACAGTGTGGGAACTGTGGCAGATGCTGCCAAACAGTGTGGCAACTGTGACAGATGGTGTCAAACAGTGTGGTAACTGTGGCAAATGCAGCTGCCTCAACGCTGTAAAAACAAAGGCAGCATCTGCCAAACAGTGTGGCAACTGTGGCAGATGCTGCCAAACAGTGTGGCAACTGTGGCAGCTGCCGCCAAACAGTGTGGCAACTGTGGCAGATGCCGCCAAATAGTGTGCAACTGTGGCAGCTACCTCCAAACAGTGTGGCAACTGTGGCAGATGCCGCCAAACAGTGTGGCAACTGTGGCAGATGCCGCCAAACAGTGTGGCAACTGTGGCAAATGCAGCTGCCTCAACACTGTAAAAAAAAGGCAGCATCTGCCAAACAGTGTGGCAACTGTGGCATCTGCCACCAAACAATGTGGCAACTGTGGCAGCTGCCGCCAAACAGTGTGGCAACTGTGGCAGATGCCGCCAAACAGTGTGGCAACTGTGGCAGATGCCACCAAACAGTGTGGCAACTGTGGCAGCTGCCTCCAAACAGTGTGGCAACTGTGGCAGATGCCGCCAAACAGTGTGGCAACTGTGGCAAATGCAGCTGCCTCAACACTGTAAAAAAAAGGCAGCATCTGCCAAACAGTGTGGCAACTGTGGCAGATGCCGCCAAACAGTGTGGCAACTGTGGCAGATGCAGCCAAACAGTGTGGCAGCTGCTGCCAAACAGTGTGGCAACTGTGGCAGATGCCACCAAACAGTGTGGCAACTGTGACAGATGGCGCCAAACAGTGTGGCAACTGTGGCAAATGCATCTGCCTCAACGCTGTAAAAACAAAGGCAGGATCTGCCAAACAGTGTGGCAACTGTGGCAGCTGCCTCCAAACAGTGTGGCAACTGTGGCAGATGCCGCCAAACAGTGTGGCAACTGTGGCAGATGTTGCCAAACAGTGTGGCAACTGTGGCAGATGCCTCATAACTCTTGTGGCAGCTGCCTTAATACAATATAAAAACAAAGGCAGCTAATGCCCAACAGTGTGGCAACTGTGGCAGATGCTGCCAAATAGTGTGCAACTGTGGCAGCTACCTCCAAACAGTGTGGCAACTGTGGCAGATAGCGCCAAACAGTGTGGCAACTGTGGCAAATGCAGCTGCCTCAACGCTGTAAAAAAAAAGGAAGCATCTGCGAAACAGTGTGGCAACTGTGGCAGATGCTGCCAAACCATCGTGAAAACTGTGGCAGATGCCGCCAAACAGTGTGGCAACTGTGGCAGATGCCGCCAAACAATGTGGCAACTGTGGAAAATGCAGTTGCCTCAACGCTGTAAAAACAAAGGCAGCATCTGCCAAACAGTGTGGCAACTGTGGCAGATGCCGCCAAACAGTGTGGCAACTGTGGCAGATGCCACCAGACCGTGTGGCAACTGTGGCAGATGCGGCCAGACAGTGTGGCAACTGTGGCAGATGCCGCCAAACAGTGTGGCAACTGTGGCAGCTACCTCCAAACAGTGTGGCAACTGTGGCAGATAGCGCCAAACAGTGTGGCAACTGTGGCAATGCAGCTGCCTCAACGCTGTAAAAAAAAAAAAGGAAGCATCTGCCAAACAGTGTGGCAACTGTGGCAGATGCTGCCAAACCAGCGTGAAAACTGTGGCAGATGCCACCAAACAGTGTGGCAACTGTGGCAGCTGCCTCCAAACAACTGTGGCAGCTGCCTCCAAACAGTGTGGCAACTGTGGCAAATGCAGCTGCCTCAACGCTGTAAAAACAAAGGCAGCATCTGCCAAACAGTGTGGCAACTGTGGCAGATGCTGCCAAACCAGCGTGACAACTGTGGTAGATGCCACCAGACAGTATGACAACTGTGACAGCTACCGCCGAACAGTGTGGCAACTGTGGCAGATGCAGCCAAACAGTGTGGCAACTGTGGCAGATGCCGCCAAATAGTGTTTAACTGTAACAGCTACCTCCAAACAGTGTGGCAACTGTGGCAGATGCCGCCAAACAGTGTGTGAACTGTGGCAGATGCCGCCAAACAGTGTGGCAACTGTGGCAGATGCTGCCAAACCAGCATGACAACTGTGGCAGATGCCGCCAAACAGTGTGGCAACGGTGGCAAATGCAGCTGCCTCAACACTGTAAAAACAAAGCCAACTGAACCAAACAGTGTGGCAACTGTGGCAGATGCTGCCAAACAGTGTGGCAACTGTGGCAGATGCGGCCTGACCATGTGGCAACTGTGGCAGATGCGGCCAGACCGTTTGGCAACTATGGCAGATACTTCCAAACAGTGTGGGAACTGTGGCGGATGCCGCCAAACAGTGTGGCAACTATGACAGATGGCGCCAAACAGTGTGGCAACTGTGGCAAATGCAGCTGCCTCAACGCTGTAGAAACAAAGGCAGCATCTGCCAAAAAGTGTGGAACTGTGGCAGATGCTGCCAAACCAGCGTGACAACTGTGGCAGATGCCACCAAACAGTGTGGCAACTGTGGCAGCTGCCTCCAAACAGTGTGGCAACTGTGGCAGATGCAACCAAACAGTGTGGCAACTGTGGCAGATGCCGCTAAACAGTGTGGCAACTGTGGCAGATGCCTCCAAACAGTGTGGCAACTGTGGCAGATAGCGCCAAACAGTGTGGCAACTGTGGCAAATGCAGCTGCCTCAACGCTGTAAAAAAAAAGGAAGCATCTGCGAAACAGTGTGGCAACTGTGGCAGATGCTGCCAAACCATCGTGAAAACTGTGGCAGATGCCGCCAAACAGTGTGGCAACTGTGGCAGATGCCGCCAAACAATGTGGCAACTGTGGAAAATGCAGTTGCCTCAACGCTGTAAAAACAAAGGCAGCATCTGCCAAACAGTGTGGCAACTGTGGCAGATGCCGCCAAACAGTGTGGCAACTGTGGCAGATGCCACCAGACCGTGTGGCAACTGTGGCAGATGCGGCCAGACAGTGTGGCAACTGTGGCAGATGCCGCCAAACAGTGTGGCAACTGTGGCAGCTACCTCCAAACAGTGTGGCAACTGTGGCAGATAGCGCCAAACAGTGTGGCAACTGTGGCAATGCAGCTGCCTCAACGCTGTAAAAAAAAAAAAGGAAGCATCTGCCAAACAGTGTGGCAACTGTGGCAGATGCTGCCAAACCAGCGTGAAAACTGTGGCAGATGCCACCAAACAGTGTGGCAACTGTGGCAGCTGCCTCCAAACAACTGTGGCAGCTGCCTCCAAACAGTGTGGCAACTGTGGCAAATGCAGCTGCCTCAACGCTGTAAAAACAAAGGCAGCATCTGCCAAACAGTGTGGCAACTGTGGCAGATGCTGCCAAACCAGCGTGACAACTGTGGTAGATGCCACCAGACAGTATGACAACTGTGACAGCTACCGCCGAACAGTGTGGCAACTGTGGCAGATGCAGCCAAACAGTGTGGCAACTGTGGCAGATGCCGCCAAATAGTGTTTAACTGTAACAGCTACCTCCAAACAGTGTGGCAACTGTGGCAGATGCCGCCAAACAGTGTGTGAACTGTGGCAGATGCCGCCAAACAGTGTGGCAACTGTGGCAGATGCTGCCAAACCAGCATGACAACTGTGGCAGATGCCGCCAAACAGTGTGGCAACGGTGGCAAATGCAGCTGCCTCAACACTGTAAAAACAAAGCCAACTGAACCAAACAGTGTGGCAACTGTGGCAGATGCTGCCAAACAGTGTGGCAACTGTGGCAGATGCGGCCTGACCATGTGGCAACTGTGGCAGATGCGGCCAGACCGTTTGGCAACTATGGCAGATACTTCCAAACAGTGTGGGAACTGTGGCGGATGCCGCCAAACAGTGTGGCAACTATGACAGATGGCGCCAAACAGTGTGGCAACTGTGGCAAATGCAGCTGCCTCAACGCTGTAGAAACAAAGGCAGCATCTGCCAAAAAGTGTGGAACTGTGGCAGATGCTGCCAAACCAGCGTGACAACTGTGGCAGATGCCACCAAACAGTGTGGCAACTGTGGCAGCTGCCTCCAAACAGTGTGGCAACTGTGGCAGATGCAACCAAACAGTGTGGCAACTGTGGCAGATGCCGCTAAACAGTGTGGCAACTGTGGCAGATGCCACCAAACAGTGTGGCAACTGTGGCAGATGCCGCTAAACAGTGTGGCAACTGTGGCAGATGCCTCATAACTCTTGTGGCAGCTGCCTCAATACAATATAAAAACAAAGGCAGCTAATGCCAAACAGTGTGCCAACTGTGGCAGATGCCGCCAAATAGTGTGCAACTGTGGCAGCTACCTCCAAACAGTGTGGCAACTGTGGCAGATAGCGCCAAACAGTGTGGCAACTGTGGCAAATGCAGCTGCCTCAACGCTGTAAAAAAAGAAGGCAGCATCTGCCAAGCAGTGTGGCAACTGTGGCAGATGCATCCAAACAGTGTGGCAGCTGCCGCCAAACAGTGTGGCAACTGTGGCAGATGCTGCCAAACCATCGTGACAACTGTGGCAGATGCCACCAAACAGTGTTGCAACTGTGGCAGCTGCCTCCAAACAGTGTGGCAACTGTGGCAGATGCCGCCAAACAGTGTGGCAACTGTGGCAAATGCAGCTGCCTCAACACTGTAAAAAAAAGGCAGCATCTGCCAAACAGTGTGGCAACTGTGGCAGATGCAGCCAAACAGTGTGGCAACTGTGGCAGATGCCGCCAAACAGTGTGGCAACTGTGGCAGCTACCTCCAAACAGTGTGGACACTGTGGCAGATAGCGCCAAACAGTGTGGCAACTGTGGCAAATGCAGCTGCCTCAACGCTGTAAAAAAAAAGGAAGCATCTGCCAAACAGTGTGGCAACTGTGGCAAATGCTGCCATACCGGCGTGAAAACTGTGGCAGATGCCACCAAACAGTGTGTCAACTGTGGCAGCTGCCTCCAAACAGTGTGGCAACTGTGGCAGATGGCGCTAAACAGTGTGGCAACTGTGGCAGATGCCGCCAAACAGTGTGGCAACTGTGGCAGCTACCGCCAAACAGTGTGGCAACTGTGGCAGCTACCTCCAAACAGTGTGGCAACTGTGGCAGATAGCGCCAAACAGTGTGGCAACTGTGGCAATGCAGCTGCCTCAACGCTGTAAAAAAAAAAAAGGAAGCATCTGCCAAACAGTGTGGCAACTGTGGCAGATGCTGCCAAACCAGCGTGAAAACTGTGGCAGATGCCACCAAACAGTGTGGCAACTGTGGCAGCTGCCTCCAAACAACTGTGGCAGCTGCCTCCAAACAGTGTGGCAACTGTGGCAAATGCAGCTGCCTCAACGCTGTAAAAACAAAGGCAGCATCTGCCAAACAGTGTGGCAACTGTGGCAGATGCTGCCAAACCAGCGTGACAACTGTGGTAGATGCCACCAGACAGTATGACAACTGTGACAGCTACCGCCGAACAGTGTGGCAACTGTGGCAGATGCAGCCAAACAGTGTGGCAACTGTGGCAGATGCCGCCAAATAGTGTTTAACTGTAACAGCTACCTCCAAACAGTGTGGCAACTGTGGCAGATGCCGCCAAACAGTGTGTGAACTGTGGCAGATGCCGCCAAACAGTGTGGCAACTGTGGCAGATGCTGCCAAACCAGCATGACAACTGTGGCAGATGCCGCCAAACAGTGTGGCAACGGTGGCAAATGCAGCTGCCTCAACACTGTAAAAACAAAGCCAACTGAACCAAACAGTGTGGCAACTGTGGCAGATGCTGCCAAACAGTGTGGCAACTGTGGCAGATGCGGCCTGACCATGTGGCAACTGTGGCAGATGCGGCCAGACCGTTTGGCAACTATGGCAGATACTTCCAAACAGTGTGGGAACTGTGGCGGATGCCGCCAAACAGTGTGGCAACTATGACAGATGGCGCCAAACAGTGTGGCAACTGTGGCAAATGCAGCTGCCTCAACGCTGTAGAAACAAAGGCAGCATCTGCCAAAAAGTGTGGAACTGTGGCAGATGCTGCCAAACCAGCGTGACAACTGTGGCAGATGCCACCAAACAGTGTGGCAACTGTGGCAGCTGCCTCCAAACAGTGTGGCAACTGTGGCAGATGCAACCAAACAGTGTGGCAACTGTGGCAGATGCCGCTAAACAGTGTGGCAACTGTGGCAGATGCCACCAAACAGTGTGGCAACTGTGGCAGATGCCGCTAAACAGTGTGGCAACTGTGGCAGATGCCTCATAACTCTTGTGGCAGCTGCCTCAATACAATATAAAAACAAAGGCAGCTAATGCCAAACAGTGTGCCAACTGTGGCAGATGCCGCCAAATAGTGTGCAACTGTGGCAGCTACCTCCAAACAGTGTGGCAACTGTGGCAGATAGCGCCAAACAGTGTGGCAACTGTGGCAAATGCAGCTGCCTCAACGCTGTAAAAAAAGAAGGCAGCATCTGCCAAGCAGTGTGGCAACTGTGGCAGATGCATCCAAACAGTGTGGCAGCTGCCGCCAAACAGTGTGGCAACTGTGGCAGATGCTGCCAAACCATCGTGACAACTGTGGCAGATGCCACCAAACAGTGTTGCAACTGTGGCAGCTGCCTCCAAACAGTGTGGCAACTGTGGCAGATGCCGCCAAACAGTGTGGCAACTGTGGCAAATGCAGCTGCCTCAACACTGTAAAAAAAAGGCAGCATCTGCCAAACAGTGTGGCAACTGTGGCAGATGCAGCCAAACAGTGTGGCAACTGTGGCAGATGCCGCCAAACAGTGTGGCAACTGTGGCAGCTACCTCCAAACAGTGTGGACACTGTGGCAGATAGCGCCAAACAGTGTGGCAACTGTGGCAAATGCAGCTGCCTCAGCGCTGTAAAAAAAAAGGAAGCATCTGCCAAACAGTGTGGCAACTGTGGCAAATGCTGCCATACCGGCGTGAAAACTGTGGCAGATGCCACCAAACAGTGTGTCAACTGTGGCAGCTGCCTCCAAACAGTGTGGCAACTGTGGCAGATGGCGCTAAACAGTGTGGCAACTGTGGCAGATGCCGCCAAACAGTGTGGCAACTGTGGCAGCTACCTCCAAACAGTGTGGACACTGTGGCAGATAGCGCCAAACAGTGTGGCAACTGTGGCAAATGCAGCTGCCTCAACGCTGTAAAAAAAAAGGAAGCATCTGCCAAACAGTGTGGCAACTTTGGCAGATGCTGCCAAACCAGCGTGAAAACTGTGGCAGATGCCACCAAACAGTGTGGCAACTGTGGCAGCTGCCTCCAAACAACTGTGGCAGCTGCCTCCAAACAGTGTGGCAACTGTGGCAGATGCCACCAAACAGTGTGGCAACTGTGGCAGATGCCGCTAAACAGTGTGGCAACTGTGGCAGATGCCACCAAACAGTGTGGCAACTGTGGCAGATGCCGCTAAACAGTGTGGCAACTGTGGCAGATGCCTCATAACTCTTGTGGCAGCTGCCTCAATACAATATAAAAACAAAGGCAGCTAATGCCAAACAGTGTGGCAACTGTGGCAGATGCCGCCAAATAGTGTGCAACTGTGGCAGCTACCTCCAAACAGTGTGGCAACTGTGGCAGATAGCGCCAAACAGTGTGGCAACTGTGGCAAATGCAGCTGCCTCAACGCTGTAAAAAAAGAAGGCAGCATCTGCCAAACAGTGTGGCAACTGTGGCAGATGCCACCAAACAGTGTGGCAACTGTGGCAGATGCCGCCAAACAGTGTGGCAACTGTGGCAGCTACCTCCAAACAGTGTGGCAACTGTGGCAGATAGCGCCAAACAGTGTGGCAACTGTGGCAAATGCAGCTGCCTCAACGCTGTAAAAAAAAAAAAAGGAAGCATCTGCCAAACAGTGTGGCAACTGTGGCAGATGCTGCCAAACCAGCGTGAAAACTGTGGCAGATGCCACCAAACAGTGTGGCAACTGTGGCAGCTGCCTCCAAACAACTGTGGCAGCTGCCTCCAAACAGTGTGGCAACTGTGGCAGATGCCACCAAACAGTGTGGCAACTGTGGCAGATGCCGCTAAACAGTGTGGCAACTGTGGCAGATGCCACCAAACAGTGTGGCAACTGTGGCAGATGCCGCTAAACAGTGTGGCAACTGTGGCAGATGCCTCATAACTCTTGTGGCAGCTGCCTCAATACAATATAAAAACAAAGGCAGCTAATGCCACCAAACAGTGTGGCAACTGTGGCAGATGCCGCCAAACAGTGTGGCAACTGTGGCAGATGCAGCCAAACAGTGTGGCAACTGTGGCAGATGCCGCCTAACTCTTGTGGCAGCTGCCTCAATACAATATAAAAACAAAGGCAGCTAATGCCAAACAGTGTGGCAACTGTGGAAGATGGCACCAAACAGTGTGGCAACTGTGGCAAATGCAGCTGCCTCAACGCTGTAAAAACAAAGGCAGCATCTGCCAAACAGTGTGGCAACTGTGGCAGATGCTGCCAAACCAGCATGACAACTGTGGCAGATGCCACCAAACAGTGTGGCAACTGTGGCAGATGCGGCCAGATCATGTGGCAACTGTGGCAGATGCGGCCAGACCGTTTGGCAACTGTGGCAGATACTTCCAAACAGTGTGGGAACTGTGGCAGATGCTGCCAAACAGTGTGGCAACTGTGACAGATGGTGTCAAACAGTGTGGTAACTGTGGCAAATGCAGCTGCCTCAACGCTGTAAAAACAAGGGCAGCATCTGCCAAATAGTGTAGCAACTGTGGCAGATGCTACCAAACCAGCGTGACAACTGTGGCAGATGCCACCAAACAGTGTGGCAACTGTGGCAGCTGCCTCCAAACAGTGTGGCAACTGTGGCAGATGCCGCCAAACAGTGTGGCAACTGCGGCAGATGCCGCCAAACAGTGTGGCAACTGTGGCAGATGCCTCATAACTCTTGTGGCAGCTGCCTCAATACAATATAAAAACAAAGGCAGCTAATGCCAAACAGTGTGGCAACTGTGGCAGATGCCGCCAAACAGTGTGGCAACTGTGGCAAATGCAGCTGCCTCAACGCTGTAAAAAAAAGGCAGCATCTGCCAAACAGTGTGACAACTGTGGCAGATGCTGCCAAACCATCGTGACAACTGTGGCAGATGCCACCAAACAGTGTGGCAACTGCGGCAGCTGCCTCCAAACAGTGTGGCAATTGTGGCAGATGCCACCAAACTGTGTGGCAACTGTGGCAGCTGCCGCCAAACAGTGAGGCAACTGTGGCAGATGCAGCCAAACAGTGTGGCAACTGTGGCAGATGCAGCCAAACAGTGTTGCGGCTGTGGCAGATGCCGCCAAACAGTGTGGCAACTGTGACAGATGGTGTCAAACAGTGTGGTAACTGTGGCAAATGCAGCTGCCTCAACGCTGTAAAAACAAAGGCAGCATCTGCCAAATAGTGTGGCAACTGTGGCAGATGCTACCAAACCAGCGTGACAACTGTGGCAGATGCCACCAAACAGTGTGGCAACTGTGGCAGCTGCCTCCAAACAGTGTGGCAACTGTGGCAGATGCCGCCAAACAGTGTGGCAACTGCGGCAGATGCCGCCAAACAGTGTGGCAACTGTGGCAGATGCCTCATAACTCTTGTGGCAGCTGCCTCAATACAATATAAAAACAAAGGCAGCTAATGCCAAACAGTGTGGCAACTGTGGCAGATGCCGCCAAATAGTGTGCAACTGTAGCAGCTACCTCCAAACAGTGTGGCAACTGTGGCAGATAGCGCCAAACAGTGTGGCAACTGTGGCAAATGCAGCTGCCTCAACGCTGTAAAAAAAAAAAGAAGCATCTGCCAAGCAGTGCGGCAACTGTGGCAGATGCTGCCAAACCAGCGTGAAAACTGTGGCAGATGCCGCCAAACAGTGTGGCAACTGTGGCAGATGCCGCCAAACAATGTGGCAACTGTGGAAAATGCAGCTGCCTCAACGCTGTAAAAACAAAGGCAGCATCTACCAAACAGTGTGGCAACTGTGGCAGCTGCCTCCAAACAGTGTGGCAACTGTGGCAGATGCCGCCAAACAGTGTGGAAACTGCGGCAGATGCCGCCAAACAGTGTGGCAACTGTGGCAGATGCCTCATAACTCTTGTGGCAGCTGCCTCAATACAATATAAAAACAAAGGCAGCTAATGCCAAACAGTGTGGCAACTGTGGCAGATGCCGCCAAATAGTGTGCAACTGTAGCAGCTACCTCCAAACAGTGTGGCAACTGTGGCAGATAGCGCCAAACAGTGTGGCAACTGTGGCAAATGCAGCTGCCTCAACGCTGTAAAAAAAAGGCAGCATCTGCCAAACAGTGTGACAACTGTGGCAGATGCTGCCAAACCATCGTGACAACTGTGGCAGATGCCACCAAACAGTGTGGCAACTGCGGCAGCTGCCTCCAAACAGTGTGGCAATTGTGGCAGATGCCACCAAACTGTGTGGCAACTGTGGCAGCTGCCGCCAAACAGTGAGGCAACTGTGGCAGATGCCGCCAAACAGTGTGGCAACTGTGGCAGATGCAGCCAAACAGTGTTGCGGCTGTGGCAGATGCCGCCAAACAGTGTGGCAACTGTGGCAGATGCAGCCAAACAGTGTGGCAACTGTGGCAGATGCCGCCAAACAGTGTGGCAACTGTGGCAGATGCGGCCAGACCATGTGGCAACTGTGGCAGATACTTCCAAACAGTGTGGCAACTGTGACAGATGGCGCCAAACAGTGTGGCAACTGTGGCAAATGCAGCTGCCTCAACACTGTAAAAACAAAGGCAGCATCTGCCATACAGTGTGGCAACTATGGCAGATACTTCCAAACAGTGTGGCAACTGTGGCAGATGCCACCAAACAGTGTGGCAACTGTGACAGATGGCGCCAAACAGTGTGGCAACTGTGGCAAATGCAGCTGCCTCAACGCTGTAAAAACAAAGGCAGCATCTGCCAAACAGTGTGGCAACTGTGGCAGCTGCCTCCAAACAGTGTGGCAACTGTGGCAGATGCCGCCAAACAGTGTGGCAACTGTGGCAGATGCCGCCTAACTCTTGTGGCAGCTGCCTCAATACAATATAAAAACAAAGGCAGCTAATGCCAAACAGTGTGGCAACTGTGGCATATGCCGCCAAATAGTGTGCAACTGTAACAGCTACCTCCAAACAGTGTGGCAACTGTGGCAGATGCCTCATAACTCTTGTGGCAGCTGCCTTAATACAATATAAAAACAAAGGCAGCTAATGCCAAACAGTGTGGCAACTGTGGCAGATGCCGCCAAATAGTGTGCAGCTGTGGCAGCTACCTCCAAACAGTGTGGCAACTGTGGCAGATAGCGCCAAACAGTGTGGCAACTGTGGCAAATGCAGCTGCCTCAACGCTGTAAAAAAAAAAAGAAGCATCTGCCAAGCAGTGCGGCAACTGTGGCAGATGCTGCCAAACCAGCGTGAAAACTGTGGCAGATGCCGCCAAACAGTGTGGCAACTGTGGCAGATGCCGCCAAACATTGTGGCAACTGTGGAAAATGCAGCTGCCTCAACGCTGTAAAAACAACGGCACCATCTGCCAAACAGTGTGGCAACTGTGGCAGATGCCGCCAAACAGTGTGGCAACTGTGGCAGATGCCACCAAACAGTGTGGCAACTTTGGCAGATGCAGCCAGACCATGTGGCAACTGTGGCAGATGCGGCCAGACCGTGTGGCAACTGTGGCAGATACTTCCAAACAGTGTGGCAACTGTGGCAGATGCCGCCAAACAGTGTGGCAACTGTGACAGATGACGCCAAACAGTGTGGCAACTGTGGCAGCTGCCTCCAAACAGTGTGGCAACTTTGGCAGATGGGGCCAAACAGTGTGGCAACTGTGGCAAATGCAGCTGCCTCAATGCTGTAAAAACAAAGGCAGCATCTGCCAAACAGTGTGGCAACTGTGGCAGATGCTGCCAAACCAGCGTGACAACTGTGGCAGATACTTCCAAACAGTGTGGCAACTGTGGCAGATGCAGCCAAACAGTGTGGCAACTGTGGCAGATGCCGCCAAACAGTGTGGCAACTGTGGCAGATGCCGCCAAACAATGTGGCAACTGTGGAAAATGCAGCTGCCTCAACGCTGTAAAAACAAAGGCAGCATCTGCCAAACAGTGTGGCAACTGTGGCAGATGCCGCCAAACAGTGTGGCAACTGTGGCAGATACTTCCAAACAGTGTGGCAACTGTGGCAGATGCCGCCAAACAGTGTGGCAACTGTGACAGATGACGCCAAACAGTGTGGCAACTTTGGCAGATGGGGCCAAACAGTGTGGCAACTGTGGCAAATGCAGCTGCCTCAATGCTGTAAAAAAAAGGCAGCATCTGCCAAACAGTGTGGCAACTGTGGCATCTGCCACCAAACAGTGTGGCAACTGTGGCAGCTGCCGCCAAACAGTGTGGCAACTGTGGCAGATGCCGCCAAACAGTGTGGCAACTGTGGCAGATGCCACCAAACAGTGTGGCAACTGTGGCAGCTGCCTCCAAACAGTGTGGCAACTGTGGCAGATGCCGCCAAACAGTGTGGCAACTGTGGCAGATGCAGCCAGACCATGTGGCAACTGTGGCAGATGCGGCCAGACCGTGTGGCAACTGTGGCAGATACTTCCAAACAGTGTGGCAACTGTGGCAGATGCCGCCAAACAGTGTGGCAACTGTGACAGATGACGCCAAACAGTGTGGCAACTGTGGCAGCTGCCTCCAAACAGTGTGGCAACTTTGGCAGATGGGGCCAAACAGTGTGGCAACTGTGGCAAATGCAGCTGCCTCAATGCTGTAAAAACAAAGGCAGCATCTGCCAAACAGTGTGGCAACTGTGGCAGATGCTGCCAAACCAGCGTGACAACTGTGGCAGATACTTCCAAACAGTGTGGCAACTGTGGCAGATGCAGCCAAACAGTGTGGCAACTGTGGCAGATGCCGCCAAACAGTGTGGCAACTGTGGCAGATGCAGCCAAACAGTGTGGCAACTGTGGCAGATGCCGCCTAACTCTTGTGGCAGCTGCCTCAATACAATATAAAAACAAAGGCAGCTAATGCCAAACAGTGTGGCAACTGTGGAAGATGGCACCAAACAGTGTGGCAACTGTGGCAAATGCAGCTGCCTCAACGCTGTAAAAACAAAGGCAGCATCTGCCAAACAGTGTGGCAACTGTGGCAGATGCTGCCAAACCAGCATGACAAATGTGGCAGATGCCACCAAACAGTGTGGCAACTGTGGCAGATGCTGCCAAACAGTGTGGCAACTGTGGCAGATGCGGCCAGATCATGTGGCAACTGTGGCAGATGCGGCCAGACCGTTTGGCAACTGTGGCAGATACTTCCAAACAGTGTGGGAACTGTGACAGATGGTGTCAAACAGTGTGGCAACTGTGGCAAATGCAGCTGCCTCAACACTGTAAAAACAAAGGCAGCATCTACCAAACAGTGTGGCAACTGTGGCAGATGCCGCTAAACAGTGTGGCAACTGTGGCAGATGCCACCAAACAGTGTTGCAACTGTGGCAGCTGCCTCCAAACAGTGTGGCAACTGTGGCAGATGCCGCCAAACAGTGTGGCAACTGTGGCAAATGCAGCTGCCTCAACACTGTAAAAAAAAGGCAGCATCTGCCAAACAGTGTGGCAACTGTGGCAGATGCAGCCAAACAGTGTGGCAACTGTGGCAGATGCCGCCAAACAGTGTGGCAACTGTGGCAGCTACCTCCAAACAGTGTGGACACTGTGGCAGATAGCGCCAAACAGTGTGGCAACTGTGGCAAATGCAGCTGCCTCAACGCTGTAAAAAAAAAGGAAGCATCTGCCAAACAGTGTGGCAACTGTGGCAAATGCTGCCATACCAGCGTGAAAACTGTGGCAGATGCCACCAAACAGTGTGTCAACTGTGGCAGCTGCCTCCAAACAGTGTGGCAACTGTGGCAGATGGCGCTAAACAGTGTGGCAACTGTGGCAAATGCAGCTGCCTCAACGCTGTAAAAAAAAAAGGAAGCATCTGCCAAACAGTGTGGCAACTGTGGCAGATGCTGCCAAACCAGCGTGAAAACTGTGGCAGATGCCACCAAACAGTGTGGCAACTGTGGCAGCTGCCTCCAAACAACTGTGGCAGCTGCCTCCAAACAGTGTGGCAACTGTGGCAGATGCCACCAAACAGTGTGGCAACTGTGGCAGATGCCGCTAAACAGTGTGGCAACTGTGGCAGATGCCACCAAACAGTGTGGCAACTGTGGCAGATGCCGCTAAACAGTGTGGCAACTGTGGCAGATGCCTCATAACTCTTGTGGCAGCTGCCTCAATACAATATAAAAACAAAGGCAGCTAATGCCAAACAGTGTGGCAACTGTGGCAGATGCCGCCAAATAGTGTGCAACTGTGGCAGCTACCTCCAAACAGTGTGGCAACTGTGGCAGATAGCGCCAAACAGTGTGGCAACTGTGGCAAATGCAGCTGCCTCAACGCTGTAAAAAAAGAAGGCAGCATCTGCCAAACAGTGTGGCAACTGTGGCAGATGCCACCAAACAGTGTGGCAACTGTGGCAGATGCCGCTAAACAGTGTGGCAACTGTGGCAGCTACCTCCAAACAGTGTGGCAACTGTGGCAGATAGCGCCAAACAGTGTGGCAACTGTGGCAAATGCAGCTGCCTCAACGCTGTAAAAAAAAAAGGAAGCATCTGCCAAACAGTGTGGCAACTGTGGCAGATGCTGCCAAACCAGCGTGAAAACTGTGGCAGATGCCACCAAACAGTGTGGCAACTGTGGCAGCTGCCTCCAAACAACTGTGGCAGCTGCCTCCAAACAGTGTGGCAACTGTGGCAGATGCCACCAAACAGTGTGGCAACTGTGGCAGATGCCGCTAAACAGTGTGGCAACTGTGGCAGATGCCACCAAACAGTGTGGCAACTGTGGCAGATGCCGCTAAACAGTGTGGCAACTGTGGCAGATGCCTCATAACTCTTGTGGCAGCTGCCTCAATACAATATAAAAACAAAGGCAGCTAATGCCACCAAACAGTGTGGCAACTGTGGCAGATGCCGCCAAACAGTGTGGCAACTGTGGCAGATGCAGCCAAACAGTGTGGCAACTGTGGCAGATGCCGCCTAACTCTTGTGGCAGCTGCCTCAATACAATATAAAAACAAAGGCAGCTAATGCCAAACAGTGTGGCAACTGTGGAAGATGGCACCAAACAGTGTGGCAACTGTGGCAAATGCAGCTGCCTCAACGCTGTAAAAACAAAGGCAGCATCTGCCAAACAGTGTGGCAACTGTGGCAGATGCTGCCAAACCAGCATGACAACTGTGGCAGATGCCACCAAACAGTGTGGCAACTGTGGCAGATGCGGCCAGATCATGTGGCAACTGTGGCAGATGCGGCCAGACCGTTTGGCAACTGTGGCAGATACTCCCAAACAGTGTGGGAACTGTGGCAGATGCTGCCAAACAGTGTGGCAACTGTGACAGATGGTGTCAAACAGTGTGGTAACTGTGGCAAATGCAGCTGCCTCAACGCTGTAAAAACAAGGGCAGCATCTGCCAAATAGTGTAGCAACTGTGGCAGATGCTACCAAACCAGCGTGACAACTGTGGCAGATGCCACCAAACAGTGTGGCAACTGTGGCAGCTGCCTCCAAACAGTGTGGCAACTGTGGCAGATGCCGCCAAACAGTGTGGCAACTGCGGCAGATGCCGCCAAACAGTGTGGCAACTGTGGCAGATGCCTCATAACTCTTGTGGCAGCTGCCTCAATACAATATAAAAACAAAGGCAGCTAATGCCAAACAGTGTGGCAACTGTGGCAGATGCCGCCAAATAGTGTGCAACTGTAGCAGCTACCTCCAAACAGTGTGGCAACTGTGGCAGATAGCGCCAAACAGTGTGGCAACTGTGGCAAATGCAGCTGCCTCAACGCTGTAAAAAAAAGGCAGCATCTGCCAAACAGTGTGACAACTGTGGCAGATGCTGCCAAACCATCGTGACAACTGTGGCAGATGCCACCAAACAGTGTGGCAACTGCGGCAGCTGCCTCCAAACAGTGTGGCAATTGTGGCAGATGCCACCAAACTGTGTGGCAACTGTGGCAGCTGCCGCCAAACAGTGAGGCAACTGTGGCAGATGCCGCCAAACAGTGTGGCAACTGTGGCAGATGCAGCCAAACAGTGTTGCGGCTGTGGCAGATGCCGCCAAACAGTGTGGCAACTGTGACAGATGGTGTCAAACAGTGTGGTAACTGTGGCAAATGCAGCTGCCTCAACGCTGTAAAAACAAAGGCAGCATCTGCCAAATAGTGTGGCAACTGTGGCAGATGCTACCAAACCAGCGTGACAACTGTGGCAGATGCCACCAAACAGTGTGGCAACTGTGGCAGCTGCCTCCAAACAGTGTGGCAACTGCGGCAGATGCCGCCAAACAGTGTGGCAACTGTGGCAGATGCCTCATAACTCTTGTGGCAGCTGCCTCAATACAATATAAAAACAAAGGCAGCTAATGCCAAATAGTGTGGCAACTGTGGCAGATGCTACCAAACCAGCGTGACAACTGTGGCAGATGCCACCAAACAGTGTGGCAACTGTGGCAGCTGCCTCCAAACAGTGTGGCAACTGTGGCAGATGCCGCCAAACAGTGTGGCAACTGCGGCAGATGCCGCCAAACAGTGTGGCAACTGTGGCAGATGCCTCATAACTCTTGTGGCAGCTGCCTCAATACAATATAAAAACAAAGGCAGCTAATGCCAAACAGTGTGGCAACTGTGGCAGATGCCGCCAAATAGTGTGCAACTGTAGCAGCTACCTCCAAACAGTGTGGCAACTGTGGCAGATAGCGCCAAACAGTGTGGCAACTGTGGCAAATGCAGCTGCCTCAACGCTGTAAAAAAAAAAAGAAGATGCTGCCAAACCATCGTGACAACTGTGGCAGATGCCACCAAACAGTGTGGCAACTGCGGCAGCTGCCTCCAAACAGTGTGGCAATTGTGGCAGATGCCACCAAACTGTGTGGCAACTGTGGCAGCTGCCGCCAAACAGTGAGGCAACTGTGGCAGATGCCGCCAAACAGTGTGGCAACTGTGGCAGATGCAGCCAAACAGTGTTGCGGCTGTAGCAGATGCCGCCAAACAGTGTGGCAACTGTGGCAGATGCAGCCAAACAGTGTGGCAACTGTGGCAGATGCCGCCAAACAGTGTGGCAACTGTGGCAGATGCGGCCAGACCATGTGGCAACTGTGGCAGATACTTCCAAACAGTGTGGCAACTGTGACAGATGGCGCCAAACAGTGTGGCAACTGTGGCAAATGCAGCTGCCTCAACACTGTAAAAACAAAGGCAGCATCTGCCATACAGTGTGGCAACTATGGCAGATACTTCCAAACAGTGTGGCAACTGTGGCAGATGCCACCAAACAGTGTGGCAACTGTGACAGATGGCGCCAAACAGTGTGGCAACTGTGGCAAATGCAGCTGCCTCAACGCTGTAAAAACAAAGGCAGCATCTGCCAAACAGTGTGGCAACTGTGGCAGCTGCCTCCAAACAGTGTGGCAACTGTGGCAGATGCCGCCAAACAGTGTGGCAACTGTGGCAGATGCCGCCTAACTCTTGTGGCAGCTGCCTCAATACAATATAAAAACAAAGGCAGCTAATGCCAAACAGTGTGGCAACTGTGGCATATGCCGCCAAATAGTGTGCAACTGTAACAGCTACCTCCAAACAGTGTGGCAACTGTGGCAGATGCCTCATAACTCTTGTGGCAGATGCCTTAATACAATATAAAAACAAAGGCAGCTAATGCCAAACAGTGTGGCAACTGTGGCAGATGCCGCCAAATAGTGTGCAGCTGTGGCAGCTACCTCCAAACAGTGTGGCAACTGTGGCAGATAGCGCCAAACAGTGTGGCAACTGTGGCAAATGCAGCTGCCTCAACGCTGTAAAAAAAAAAAGAAGCATCTGCCAAGCAGTGCGGCAACTGTGGCAGATGCTGCCAAACCAGCGTGAAAACTGTGGCAGATGCCGCCAAACAGTGTGGCAACTGTGGCAGATGCCGCCAAACATTGTGGCAACTGTGGAAAATGCAGCTGCCTCAACGCTGTAAAAACAACGGCACCATCTGCCAAACAGTGTGGCAACTGTGGCAGATGCCGCCAAACAGTGTGGCAACTGTGGCAGATGCCACCAAACAGTGTGGCAACTTTGGCAGATGCAGCCAGACCATGTGGCAACTGTGGCAGATGCGGCCAGACCGTGTGGCAACTGTGGCAGATACTTCCAAACAGTGTGGCAACTGTGGCAGATGCCGCCAAACAGTGTGGCAACTGTGACAGATGACGCCAAACAGTGTGGCAACTGTGGCAGCTGCCTCCAAACAGTGTGGCAACTTTGGCAGATGGGGCCAAACAGTGTGGCAACTGTGGCAAATGCAGCTGCCTCAATGCTGTAAAAACAAAGGCAGCATCTGCCAAACAGTGTGGCAACTGTGGCAGATGCTGCCAAACCAGCGTGACAACTGTGGCAGATACTTCCAAACAGTGTGACAACTGTGGCAGATGCAGCCAAACAGTGTGGCAACTGTGGCAGATGCCGCCAAACAGTGTGGCAACTGTGGCAGATGACGCCAAACAATGTGGCAACTGTGGAAAATGCAGCTGCCTCAACGCTGTAAAAACAAAGGCAGCATCTGCCAAACAGTGTGGCAACTGTGGCAGATGCCGCCAAACAGTGTGGCAACTGTGGCAGATACTTCCAAACAGTGTGGCAACTGTGGCAGATGCCGCCAAACAGTGTGGCAACTGTGACAGATGACGCCAAACAGTGTGGCAACTGTGGCAGCTGCCTCCAAACAGTGTGGCAACTTTGGCAGATGGGGCCAAACAGTGTGGCAACTGTGGCAAATGCAGCTGCCTCAATGCTGTAAAAAAAAGGCAGCATCTGCCAAACAGTGTGGCAACTGTGGCATCTGCCACCAAACAGTGTGGCAACTGTGGCAGCTGCCGCCAAACAGTGTGGCAACTGTGGCAGATGCCGCCAAACAGTGTGGCAACTGTGGCAGATGCCACCAAACAGTGTGGCAACTGTGGCAGCTGCCTCCAAACAGTGTGGCAACTGTGGCAGATGCCGCCAAACAGTGTGGCAACTGTGGCAGATGCAGCCAGACCATGTGGCAACTGTGGCAGATGCGGCCAGACCGTGTGGCAACTGTGGCAGATACTTCCAAACAGTGTGGCAACTGTGGCAGATGCCGCCAAACAGTGTGGCAACTGTGACAGATGACGCCAAACAGTGTGGCAACTGTGGCAGCTGCCTCCAAACAGTGTGGCAACTTTGGCAGATGGGGCCAAACAGTGTGGCAACTGTGGCAAATGCAGCTGCCTCAATGCTGTAAAAACAAAGGCAGCATCTGCCAAACAGTGTGGCAACTGTGGCAGATGCTGCCAAACCAGCGTGACAACTGTGGCAGATACTTCCAAACAGTGTGGCAACTGTGGCAGATGCAGCCAAACAGTGTGGCAACTGTGGCAGATGCCGCCAAACAGTGTGGCAACTGTGGCAGATGCAGCCAAACAGTGTGGCAACTGTGGCAGATGCCGCCTAACTCTTGTGGCAGCTGCCTCAATACAATATAAAAACAAAGGCAGCTAATGCCAAACAGTGTGGCAACTGTGGAAGATGGCACCAAACAGTGTGGCAACTGTGGCAAATGCAGCTGCCTCAACGCTGTAAAAACAAAGGCAGCATCTGCCAAACAGTGTGGCAACTGTGGCAGATGCTGCCAAACCAGCATGACAAATGTGGCAGATGCCACCAAACAGTGTGGCAACTGTGGCAGATGCTGCCAAACAGTGTGGCAACTGTGGCAGATGCGGCCAGATCATGTGGCAACTGTGGCAGATGCGGCCAGACCGTTTGGCAACTGTGGCAGATACTTCCAAACAGTGTGGGAACTGTGACAGATGGTGTCAAACAGTGTGGCAACTGTGGCAAATGCAGCTGCCTCAACACTGTAAAAACAAAGGCAGCATCTACCAAACAGTGTGGCAACTGTGGCAGATGCCGCTAAACAGTGTGGCAACTGTGGCAGATGCCTCATAACTCTTGTGGCAGCTGCCTCAATACAATATAAAAACAAAGGCAGCTAATGCCAAACAGTGTGGCAACTGTGGCAGATGCCGCCAAATAGTGTGCAACTGTGGCAGCTACCTCCAAACAGTGTGGCAACTGTGGCAGATAGCGCCAAACAGTGTGGCAACTGTGGCAAATGCAGCTGCCTCAACGCTGTAAAAAAAGAAGGCAGCATCTGCCAAACAGTGTGGCAACTGTGGCAGATGCCACCAAACAGTGTGGCAACTGTGGCAGATGCCGCCAAACAGTGTGGCAACTGTGGCAGCTACCTCCAAACAGTGTGGTTACTGTGGCAGATAGCGCCAAACAGTGTGGCAACTGTGACAGATGGCGCCAAACAGTGTGGCAACTGTGGCAAATGCAGCTGCCTCAACACTGTAAAAACAAAGGCAGCATCTGCCATACAGTGTGGCAACTATGGCAGATACTTCCAAACAGTGTGGCAACTGTGGCAGATGCCACCAAACAGTGTGGCAACTGTGACAGATGGCGCCAAACAGTGTGGCAACTGTGGCAAATGCAGCTGCCTCAACGCTGTAAAAACAAAGGCAGCATCTGCCAAACAGTGTGGCAACTGTGGCAGCTGCCTCCAAACAGTGTGGCAACTGTGGCAGATGCCGCCAAACAGTGTGGCAACTGTGGCAGATGCCGCCTAACTCTTGTGGCAGCTGCCTCAATACAATATAAAAACAAAGGCAGCTAATGCCAAACAGTGTGGCAACTGTGGCATATGCCGCCAAATAGTGTGCAACTGTAACAGCTACCTCCAAACAGTGTGGCAACTGTGGCAGATGCCTCATAACTCTTGTGGCAGATGCCTTAATACAATATAAAAACAAAGGCAGCTAATGCCAAACAGTGTGGCAACTGTGGCAGATGCCGCCAAATAGTGTGCAGCTGTGGCAGCTACCTCCAAACAGTGTGGCAACTGTGGCAGATAGCGCCAAACAGTGTGGCAACTGTGGCAAATGCAGCTGCCTCAACGCTGTAAAAAAAAAAAGAAGCATCTGCCAAGCAGTGCGGCAACTGTGGCAGATGCTGCCAAACCAGCGTGAAAACTGTGGCAGATGCCGCCAAACAGTGTGGCAACTGTGGCAGATGCCGCCAAACATTGTGGCAACTGTGGAAAATGCAGCTGCCTCAACGCTGTAAAAACAACGGCACCATCTGCCAAACAGTGTGGCAACTGTGGCAGATGCCGCCAAACAGTGTGGCAACTGTGGCAGATGCCACCAAACAGTGTGGCAACTTTGGCAGATGCAGCCAGACCATGTGGCAACTGTGGCAGATGCGGCCAGACCGTGTGGCAACTGTGGCAGATACTTCCAAACAGTGTGGCAACTGTGGCAGATGCCGCCAAACAGTGTGGCAACTGTGACAGATGACGCCAAACAGTGTGGCAACTGTGGCAGCTGCCTCCAAACAGTGTGGCAACTTTGGCAGATGGGGCCAAACAGTGTGGCAACTGTGGCAAATGCAGCTGCCTCAATGCTGTAAAAACAAAGGCAGCATCTGCCAAACAGTGTGGCAACTGTGGCAGATGCTGCCAAACCAGCGTGACAACTGTGGCAGATACTTCCAAACAGTGTGACAACTGTGGCAGATGCAGCCAAACAGTGTGGCAACTGTGGCAGATGCCGCCAAACAGTGTGGCAACTGTGGCAGATGCCGCCAAACAATGTGGCAACTGTGGAAAATGCAGCTGCCTCAACGCTGTAAAAACAAAGGCAGCATCTGCCAAACAGTGTGGCAACTGTGGCAGATGCCGCCAAACAGTGTGGCAACTGTGGCAGATACTTCCAAACAGTGTGGCAACTGTGGCAGATGCCGCCAAACAGTGTGGCAACTGTGACAGATGACGCCAAACAGTGTGGCAACTGTGGCAGCTGCCTCCAAACAGTGTGGCAACTTTGGCAGATGGGGCCAAACAGTGTGGCAACTGTGGCAAATGCAGCTGCCTCAATGCTGTAAAAAAAAGGCAGCATCTGCCAAACAGTGTGGCAACTGTGGCATCTGCCACCAAACAGTGTGGCAACTGTGGCAGCTGCCGCCAAACAGTGTGGCAACTGTGGCAGATGCCGCCAAACAGTGTGGCAACTGTGGCAGATGCCACCAAACAGTGTGGCAACTGTGGCAGCTGCCTCCAAACAGTGTGGCAACTGTGGCAGATGCCGCCAAACAGTGTGGCAACTGTGGCAGATGCAGCCAGACCATGTGGCAACTGTGGCAGATGCGGCCAGACCGTGTGGCAACTGTGGCAGATACTTCCAAACAGTGTGGCAACTGTGGCAGATGCCGCCAAACAGTGTGGCAACTGTGACAGATGACGCCAAACAGTGTGGCAACTGTGGCAGCTGCCTCCAAACAGTGTGGCAACTTTGGCAGATGGGGCCAAACAGTGTGGCAACTGTGGCAAATGCAGCTGCCTCAATGCTGTAAAAACAAAGGCAGCATCTGCCAAACAGTGTGGCAACTGTGGCAGATGCTGCCAAACCAGCGTGACAACTGTGGCAGATACTTCCAAACAGTGTGGCAACTGTGGCAGATGCAGCCAAACAGTGTGGCAACTGTGGCAGATGCCGCCAAACAGTGTGGCAACTGTGGCAGATGCAGCCAAACAGTGTGGCAACTGTGGCAGATGCCGCCTAACTCTTGTGGCAGCTGCCTCAATACAATATAAAAACAAAGGCAGCTAATGCCAAACAGTGTGGCAACTGTGGAAGATGGCACCAAACAGTGTGGCAACTGTGGCAAATGCAGCTGCCTCAACGCTGTAAAAACAAAGGCAGCATCTGCCAAACAGTGTGGCAACTGTGGCAGATGCTGCCAAACCAGCATGACAAATGTGGCAGATGCCACCAAACAGTGTGGCAACTGTGGCAGATGCTGCCAAACAGTGTGGCAACTGTGGCAGATGCGGCCAGATCATGTGGCAACTGTGGCAGATGCGGCCAGACCGTTTGGCAACTGTGGCAGATACTTCCAAACAGTGTGGGAACTGTGACAGATGGTGTCAAACAGTGTGGCAACTGTGGCAAATGCAGCTGCCTCAACACTGTAAAAACAAAGGCAGCATCTACCAAACAGTGTGGCAACTGTGGCAGATGCCGCTAAACAGTGTGGCAACTGTGGCAGATGCCTCATAACTCTTGTGGCAGCTGCCTCAATACAATATAAAAACAAAGGCAGCTAATGCCAAACAGTGTGGCAACTGTGGCAGATGCCGCCAAATAGTGTGCAACTGTGGCAGCTACCTCCAAACAGTGTGGCAACTGTGGCAGATAGCGCCAAACAGTGTGGCAACTGTGGCAAATGCAGCTGCCTCAACGCTGTAAAAAAAGAAGGCAGCATCTGCCAAACAGTGTGGCAACTGTGGCAGATGCCACCAAACAGTGTGGCAACTGTGGCAGATGCCGCCAAACAGTGTGGCAACTGTGGCAGCTACCTCCAAACAGTGTGGTTACTGTGGCAGATAGCGCCAAACAGTGTGGCAACTGTGGCAAATGCAGCTGCCTCAACGCTGTAAAAAAAGAAGGCAGCATCTGCCAAACAGTGTGGCAACTGTGGCAGATGCCACCAAACAGTGTGGCAACTGTGGCAGCTGCCTCCAAACAACTGTGGCAGCTGCCTCCAAACAGTGTGGCAACTCTGGCAACTGTGGCAACTGTGGCAAATGCAGCTGCCTCAACACTGTAAAAACAAAGGCAGCATCTGCCAAACAGTGTGGCAACTGTGGCAGATGCTGCCAAACCAGCGTGACAACTGTGGTAGATGCTACCAGACAGTGTGGCAACTGTGGCAGCTGCCTCCAAACAGTGTGGCAACTTTGGCAGATGCCGCCAAACAGTGTGGCAACTGTGGCAAATGCAGCTGCCTCAACGCTGTAAAAACAAAGGCAGCATCTGCCATACAGTGTGGCAACTGTGGCAGACAGTGTGGCGACTGTGGCACATGCCGCCAAATAGTGTGCAACTGTGGCAGCTACCTCCAAAAAGTTTGGCAACTGTGGCAGATACTTCCAAACAGTGTGGCAACTGTGGCAAATGCAGCTGCCTCAACGCTGTAAAAAAAAAGGCAGCATCTGCCAAACAGTGTGGCATCTGTGGCAGATGCTGCCAAACCAGCGTGAAAACTGTGGCAGCTGTCTCCAAACAGTGTGGCAACTGTGGCAGATGGCGCTAAACAGTGTGGCAACTGTGGCAAATGCAGCTGCCTCAACACTGTAAAAACAAAGGCAGCATCTGCCAAACAGTGTGGCAACTGTGGCAGATGCCGCCAAACAGTGTGGCAACTGTGGCAGCTGCCGCCAAACAGTGTGGCAACTGTGGCAGATGCCGCCAAACAGTGTGTGAACTGTGGCAGATGCCGCCAAACAGTGTGGCAACTGTGGCAGATGCTGCCAAACCAGCATGACAACTGTGGCAGATGCCACCAAACAGTGTGGCAACTGTGGCAGATGCAGCCAGACCATGTGGCAACTGTGGCAGATGCGGCCAGACCGTGTGGCAACTGTGGCAGATACTTCCAAACAGTGTGGCAACTGTGGCAGATGCCGCCAAACAGTGTGGCAACTGTGACAGATGACGCCAAACAGTGTGGCAACTTTGGCAGATGGGGCCAAACAGTGTGGCAACTGTGGCAAATGCAGCTGCCTCAACGCTGTAAAAACAAAGGCAGCATCTGCCAAACAGTGCGGCAACTGTGGCAGATGCTGCCAAACCAGCGTGACAACTTTGGTAGATGCTACCAGACAGTCTGGCAACTGTGGCAGCTGCCGCCGAACAGTGTGGCAACTGTGGCAGATGCCGCCAAACAGTGTGGCAACTGTAGCAGATGCAGCCAAACAGTGTGGCAACTGTGGCAGATGCCGCCTAACTCTTGTGGCAGCTGCCTCAATACAATATAAAAACAAAGGCAGCTAATGCCAAACAGTGTGGCAACTGTGGAAGATGGCACCAAACAGTGTGGCAACTGTGGCAAATGCAGCTGCCTCAACGCTGTAAAAACAAAGGCAGCATCTGCCAAACAGTGTGGCAACTGTGGCAGATGCTGCCAAACCAGCATGACAAATGTGGCAGATGCCACCAAACAGTGTGGCAACTGTGGCAGATGCCTCCAAACAGTGTGGCAACTTTATCAGATGCCGCCAAACAGTGTGGCAACTGTGGCAAATGCCGCCAAACCGTGTGGCAACTGTGGCAAATGCAGCTGCCTCAACACTGTAAAAACAAAGGCAACTGCCACCAAACAGTGTGGCAACTGTGGCAGATGCTGCCAAACAGTGTGGCAACTGTGGCAGATGCGGCCAGATCATGTGGCAACTGTGGCAGATGCGGCCAGACCGTTTGGCAACTGTGGCAGATACTTCCAAACAGTGTGGGAACTGTGGCAGATGCTGCCAAACAGTGTGGCAACTGTGACAGATGGTGTCAAACAGTGTGGTAACTGTGGCAAATGCAGCTGCCTCAACGCTGTAAAAACAAAGGCAGCATCTGCCAAATAGTGTGGCAACTGTGGCAGATGCTGCCAAACCAGCGTGACAACTGTGGCAGATGCCACCAAACAGTGTGGCAACTGTGGCAGCTGCCTCCAAACAGTGTGGCAACTGTGGCAGATGCCGCCAAACAGTGTGGCAACTGCGGCAGATGCCGCCAAACAGTGTGGCAACTGTGGCAGATGCCTCATAACTCTTGTGGCAGCTGCCTCAATACAATATAAAAACAAAGGCAGCTAATGCCAAACAGTGTGGCAACTGTGGCAGATGCCGCCAAATAGTGTGCAACTGTAGCAGCTACCTCAAAACAGTGTGGCAACTGTGGCAGATAGCGCCAAACAGTGTGGCAACTGTGGCAAATGCAGCTGCCTCAACGCTGTAAAAAAAAGGCAGCATCTGCCAAACAGTGTGACAACTGTGGCAGATGCTGCCAAACCATCGTGACAACTGTGGCAGATGCCACCAAACAGTGTGGCAACTGTGGCAGCTGCCTCCAAACAGTGTGGCAATTGTGGCAGATGCCACCAAACAGTGTGGCAACTGTGGCAGCTATCGCCAAACAGTGAGGCAACTGTGGCAGATGCCGCCAAACAGTGTGGCAACTGTGGCAGATGCAGCCAAACAGTGTGGCGGCTGTGGCAGATGCCGCCAAACAGTGTGGCAACTGTGGCAGATGCAGCCAAACAGTGTGGCAACTGTGGCAGATGCCGCCAAACAGTGTGGCAACTGTGGCAGATGCGGCCAGACCATGTGGCAACTGTGGCAGATACTTCCAAACAGTGTGGCAACTGTGACAGATGGCGCCAAACAGTGTGGCAACTGTGGCAAATGCAGCTGCCTCCAAACAGTGTGGCAACTGTGGCAGATGCCGCCAAACAGTGTGGCAACTGTGGCAGATGCCGCCAAACAGTGTGGCAACTATGGCAGCTGCCACCAAACAGTGTGGCAACTGTGGCAGGTGCCGCAAAACAGCGTGGCAACTATAGCAGATGCCTCAAACCTCTTTTGGAAGCTGCCTCAAAACTGTGTAAATAGAAAGGCAGCTGCCGCCAAACAGTGTGGCAACAAAGGCAGCTGCCACCAAACAATGTGGCACTTGTGTCAGATGCTGCCAAACCAGTGTGGCAACTGTGGCAGCTGCCTCCAAACAGTTTGGCAACTATGGCAGCCACCTCCAAACAGTGTGACTGTATTAAAGGCTTTTATTTTGAAGGTGCGTTTTAGGGAAGTGACGCGATCACCCCCTGTGGAGCAGTGAGCGGCACAGCTAACAGTCGGGCTGACGGACTTTTTTCTCCTTTTCTCCCTCTTTTACACCTTAACACACCTGTGGGGACCTTCGCCTGTAATTCAGATTGTTTTCTGTTTGGAGAGTGTATTTATTGTTTTACTCCAATTGTCGAGTGGATGCACAAAGTAAGTGTTGTTTTTATATTGTGTTTATCAGCACTTAACTTTGCGTTAACTTTCATGTGTGCCATGTGCCATTGTTTATTTAATGCCCTGTTTGGCCAATGGATGGAGCCATTGGACCAGTTAGCTTAGTATTGAAGCTAATATGTTTTCTGTTGGGTTATTTATATTATTACTGTTGTTTTATAGGAACAGGAGAGTTGTGCATTTTTTTCTGTTTATGTAAGCACATTTATTATTATTGAGATGGTAAATGTGATTTATCATTATTATTATTTTCAGAAACTGTTACAACACTGAGTAGACAATAAAGAACTGCAGTCCTCAGAACTGACGGCAAAGGAATCACATCTATTGTCATCATTCCTGAG
This sequence comes from Paralichthys olivaceus, assembly GCF_024713975.1. Classification (NCBI taxonomy): domain Eukaryota; kingdom Metazoa; phylum Chordata; class Actinopteri; order Pleuronectiformes; family Paralichthyidae; genus Paralichthys; species Paralichthys olivaceus. Next base: position 370,107 of record NC_091111.1, on the reverse strand, counting down.
AGAGATATACTTAACACCTTTCGTCAAAAAGTGACAGTTTTACGACTTTGAACTTTTAACTAGTGAGGTCACGAGAAGAGGGGGGGGGGGGAAAGAGGGGGGTGAGAAGAGGGGGGAAGAGAAGAGGAGGAGGAGGGGGGTTTAGGAAGTGTGGGGTCATAAAAAAAAAAAATATATATATATACAAAAGTGAGGGGGATTAAAAACCAGATACGGGGTGAGGTCAGAGAGCGCACTTTGCTGCAGGAGAACTCAGTATGTAAACATCCAAAGAATAACAACAGGTGTGATTGTATGGCTCCTCTCTCACAGACAGAGGCCCAAATGATGCAGAAAAATAAAAAACTAAATGGGTAAAACAGGAACAAGGGTCCAAGTTGACTTTCTTTGGCTTTGACTGTCTCAGATTTGGTCAAGCTTGTCAGGGTGTGTTATCACAGATCAAAAATGTTATGACTTTTTATTTTAAGGCTGAAGGTTCCCTATCTATCTATCTATCACAAACTGAACTAAATTCTCAAACACTTCCTGTGTGCTCAAAAGTCCTGTTCGTTTAATAGAGTCTAGAGCTCTAACTACTACCACAAACTAAATCCTCCAGGCTGCTCGTTTACCAGCCAGCTCACAGTATGTAATGTGTAAATCAGACAGTGTTAGAGTTTAAAAAAAATAAAAAATATTTACACTATGTAGCTAGGCTTGCAGTTCCAGTCTTTATGGTGTCAAAGCTTATCATATCCTAGACCTGACACTGTTTGATGCACAGAGCTACAGTATCTTCTCATGTGAGTGACGTTGCTGCAAACTAGTACTTTTCCAAAGCTGTCCGTGATAATGTGGGGTGCAGTGTCATACTGTGCACTTCGAGTATTCTCAAAATAAATCCACTCAATTTACCAAAAATCTGATGAGCCATCAAATGCACTCATCAAACAGAATCAGAACAAGAGATTGATGTATACACAATGTATTTGTATCAGACAAACTGAAAGGACATTTTGTTACTTTCTAAATATATACTAAAACATTACACAGCCTTTTATCACTATACTTTGCTCTTAATTTCATATTGTTTCAAATAATTGTATATTTTATTTTCAGATATGTTGAACTGTTTTCTATTATTATTATTAACAACATTTTTTTTTTTGTGCTAATTAAACTCATGGATCTTGTGAAAGATCATGCTGCTTACAGATAACCCCCTTCTGATGTATGTAGCAAAGGGCCAGGAGTGATTAGGCAGCCAACTAGTGTGGGAAAAGCGGTGACTCACAGGTTATGCAACTGAAAATCACCTGAAGTAGTGGTTTGAATATGATTATATATGTTATCTAAATTAATGGGACCTCTAGTCTGAGTTATTCTTTGACCCTACATAATAATAAACCAAGGGCATGGAAGTGCCTAATCAATGATTAACTTATTTTAATTTTACTTTTACTTTAAAATTGATCCTTGAACACAACTTTTGTTCCAGGTGAAGACTCAGGTACAGTTTAAGCTAATTAATTGATTTTTATAAGGACATAGATTTTTGTCTGTGAGCACTGGATGTGTGCTAATTGTTATCTTGGGTTTCAATGAAACCTTATTAAACAATTGGACAAATGAAGTCTTATATTTATGTAACCCAGATCTCCTGGGCCTGAGTTTGTAAACACAAAAAAATGAATATGATCTCAGAAGAATATTTGAAACGAATCTTATCTTTTGTTTAAATTCCTCTAGTTAATATTAAAGACCACCACAACTGTATTTTAAAAGTCAAAACCTTCACAGGTGTTTATTTACAATAGGAAATAAATGAAAAGGCTGTGAATTCCTCTCAGGAAGTAAAATATTTACAAAACAAAATAAATGCACAAAATAAAATACAGGGTCTCTTTAAATTGTTTAAACTGTTCCTATGACTTCTCAATTTACCCTTTAATTCACTGGTTAAATAAAATCTTTACCTTTCACAGGTCTCTGAATAAAAACAAACACAATTCCTATCAACTGTAAATTAACTCACAAACATCACATGTGGGCCCACTTCAGAAATGATCAACTTGAAACTTAGTTGCAGGCCTGTAGTGATGCTTGGGTGCGGTGAGGCCTGAAAACTGAGTGGCCATTTCACTCAATCAAGAGCATAAAATAAAAGCACGTGCATTGTCATATCAGTTCGATACTCACAGGTCCAAAACGAGGAGCAATGGGGCAACGACAGTCACAGAAAGGGGTGATGGCAGTCACAATCCGAACACAGGCAGCACACACAGTGGCGAAAATCCAGGGAAGAATAAAACAGCAGGGTCCATCCACCAGCAACCATCTCAGTTTCTCTCTCTCTTCACAGACGTCTGTCTCCTTTAATTACATGAACTCTATTGAGCCATAATATCATCACGCTAAATCGTACTGACTTAACGTTAGCCCGTTTTAGCATTGAAAACAACAGTGCTAAAGCTAAGATATACAGACACGTGATGCTATGCTAGCGGGTGGCTAATCACATTACACCTCGGTCTTTCTCACTACAACATTAAGTTACAGCTCACAATTTAAGGCACACACATTATATTTACCTTTGGCAGGTTACATAGAAGAGTAATATACAGGACCACGAGTAGTCGACCTCGAATACACCTCTTAATTGTTTCCCACAGCACTATACTGTTCCTCAGGACTCCGGACTCTATCTCTCTCTCTCTCACCTGTTTAAAGCATGCTGAACCACACCCTGCACTTCATGTCCCGCCCCATACAAGACGGATGACTTGGATTGGCTGTGACTTTGCTACTACCCAATGATAAATACAGATACTGAATGACTGACACACAACTGAGAAAAAGTTAGATTTCACATTAAAAGCACTCAAATCAATAAGTCTCTTGTCTTCTCAATCACAGAGCCTTTTAACCACACATCTATTTATTGATTTACTTTTTAACTGTAAATAGCTAAACTTATTAACTGTACTGTTAAATGTGATATGTGTGTGCGTCCTTACTCATTGTGTCCTGCAGAGGGTAATGTTCACGGTGCGTCATGGACATGACGTCACTACCTATGTATCTGTTCCGGTTGTGTTGTGAAACAGAGCGGCAGCTCATTGCATCTCCCTGTCTGATTGATTAAATATGCCTAGAGGAGGCTAAAGATAATTCTGTTATCTGAGAGTTTGAATCTCCACCGCAAGGCACTCCGCTCAACAGGTTATGGGCCCAGGAACGCAGGCTTAGAGCAACGAGTAAGGTAACAGAAGAAATTAACTGTTAGCCTATAGAAGCTACTAGCTTGGTTTGAGTGAAGACGGCGCCGAGAGTCTCACGCGGAAACTAAAGACAATGAGGACACGGACATTCTACAAGCTGTGCAGCCCAAATTTTTGGAGATAAAGTGAACTTTGGAAAGAGAACGTTAAAATGGCCACAGCAGGAACGCCCCAGCAGATTATATTCGACGGAACTGAATATAAGTATGATCTGTGGGAGACAAGATTCCTTAGCCGTCTACACATTCTTAAGCTAAAAGACACCATACTGCGAGTGCCCACGGATGAAAAGGTGAAACTGTTACTGATTACATGATAAGGGCTGAGAATATTATTTCAGCTCTTCGTGATGCAGGAGAGAACATGAGTGATGGGCTGCTTGTAGCCACTATTCTGAATGGACTGCCAGACTCATTCAAGCCATTGGCTGTCCATGTCACACAGAATGAGGACAACGTGACATTCACAGACTTCAAGAGAAGACTGAGAGTCTATGAGGAGTCTGAGAAGATGAGGGCAACTGGTTCTGCTGACAGTGTGATGAAGACTAGCTCAAAGCAAAGCGGACAAGGCACCAAAATACACAAGAAGGATGGGGATGCCACTCTGACGTGTTACAAGTGTGGACAAAGAGGACACATCAGAAGCAAGTGCTACCAAAAAGTGTGGTGCAGTTGTCATGGTTGTAATAGTGAACATGATAAGCTAAGGTTAACCAAGAGCTTATGACTGAGTAGAATATGTTCATGATTTTCATATGCTAAGATAGCAGTTCATTAGAAAGAGTGAGTTGAAAAAGAATAATAATTAATTGTTTTCAAGTGTCTTGAGTTAAAAGAGGTTAAAATGATGATCGATCATCTATTCAGTGTTCAACTGCTTTTGCCTCGCAGGTATTGAAACAACAACAGAGACAGGACAGCACTTATAGATAAAATACTTTATTTTATATCATTTTGTTTACAACTTTGTACTTACCTTTGATCAAATTTGACTTGCATAAGTATTTCTGTAACTGCAATTGTGTTTTTATTTTCTTTTATTAAGTCCGTGGCGAATGTGCTGCACGGCGATTGATTGTTGATGTCTGTTCCCGTGTTGAAGGAGAAGCAGTATGGCTGACTGACGAATACACACTGGTTGCTAACTCGTCGTGTTTGTGTAGTTTCTTTCCACCTTTTTTACTTTATATTTTCCCCGGCAACGGGGCGTAACACAGTCACTGCAAGAGCAACACACATGCAGAGTCCATATGCAGGAAAAAGGGAAAAGCAGATGGAGCCAGGAAAGTTGCCGAAGAAAAAGAAAGGGACATCGACGACACGGACCAGTGCTTCACGGCCCAGCATACCAGCAGCGAGAGACCATCAGCCAACGTAAAGAAGAAGGGGATCATGGTGGACGCTGGAGCAACGTCTCACATTGTGAATGACATCACCAAGCTACCAACAGTAGCACTATCTACCTGTGAGGCAGAATATATGGCCTTAGCCTCAGCTATACAGGAGTGTATGTACTTACAACAACTACTCAAGGGAATTGATAAATATCAGTATGCCCAAACCAAGGTGTTCGATGACAACCAAGGAGCAATTGCACTGGCCAGGAACCCAGTTAACCGGCAAAGGTGTAAACATATTGATATAAAATATCATTTCATTCGTGAAACTGTGAATAGTGGGAGGATCTGTTTAAAGTATTGTTCCACTGACAACATGGTTGCTGACTTGATGACAAAACCAGCCACAAAGCTAAAACTCCATAAGTTTGCACAGTATTTGTTTGGCACATAAAGTGCAAGAAGAATGTGCCAATATGTTTTTATTTACTTTTGCACTGAAGACCAAAGGGAGAATATTTTTGTTTATTTTCTACCACTGAATGTATCACAATAAGCAAAGGTCGAGTGGGGGTGTTAAATGTGATATGTGTGTGCGTCCTTACTCATTGTGTCCTGCAGAGGGTAATGTTCACGGTGCGTCATGGACATGACGTCACTACCTATGTATCTGTTCCGGTTGTGTTGTGAAACAGAGCGGCAGCTCATTGCATCTCCCTGTCTGATTGATTAAATATGCCTAGAGGAGGCTAAAGATAATTCTGTTATCTGAGAGTTTGAATCTCCACCGCAAGGCACTCCGCTCAACATGTACATATTATATTTATTACATTTTATCTCGTATTTAACCTTATTTTAACTCCTATTTTTAATAATATGAACTTATCTAATTATCAGGAACTTTCTATTTTTATACAACATTTGTTCTGCTATTTTGAGATTCATTTTATGCACTGTATCCTTATGATTTTTATACAGGGCTACATTTATGTTTTTGTTACATAGCCAATGTTAGCATTAGCAGCTGTCGACCTATCACTATCTTTTAAAACCTGAAAGTTCAGCATCAAACTTTGTCCCTTTACTTACAAAGGTCTGTCTCCAGCAGTGGAAAGCAACACCAATGTTAACTTTCATTTTGCTTATTTTTCTATCACTCCTATATGAACTGCAATACCGATCAACTCCGCTATAAAGCACTGGGTATAATTTCACACTCACTCAGGCATTTGAGGTGATATGTTTCTCATTATCCAATTTATGTGGATGTGAACAGAATTTATAAAAGCAAATCTGAACAAATAATTAAAGATATAAATTGACTGTATATTTATTGTGATAATATAATTTTGTATCTGTACTATATGCAGTATATGCATTCTGGAAGGTCCCAGCAGCTGCTTTGGTAAATTTCACTGTTGACTTAATAACATACTTTCAGTAAAAATTTAAATGTGCCTTGATTTGTTCATGTAAGTGCATTTAGCAATTAAAAATTCAGAAAGTTAGCAAACACATGCAGAATATAAATGTCCATTAGAAATGTAAAATAACGTGGGATCTGTCACATGTTTAATGTCACATTTAAAGTAAATGGCGGTAAGTTGTCCTGATCATGGGAAGCTATGGTGGAGGGGTAGAGCGGTTACCAGAAGGGTAGCAGTTCAATCCCCAGTTTGCCTCATCTGCATGCTGAAGTGTCCTTGAATAGAAAAAAAAAGTTCTGCTAATAAAAGCACTGTATGAATGTGTGTGAACGACAATGAATGGCAAACTGTAGTGTAAAGCGCTCTGAGTGGTCATCAAGACTAGAAAAGCTCTATATGAATACAAACCATTTACCATCACTTGTCATCCTCTCCCTGTCAGAGGCCAGAGAGAAGTGAGGAAAGGCATGGGCACAATAAAGATAGGCATGCTGCAGATCATTGCAACCAACCTCCACCACCATGGTAGTCAATAATTACCATCTCTCCTGAAGTACTGTGGTTTCATTTCTGTACGGGTGTATTTGTCAACCTAAATGAGCTGAAACCAACACCAAGGTTACTGGCAGCACTGCTTGCACACAGCAACACAGCCATTCACCCAATCAAGTTTACCTGGGTTTTAGTCAAGGTATATATGCTTCAGTGGGATACAGCTGACAGGCCTAATGGTCAATTCCTTTTGAATTGACCAATTGACCTTAGGAACAAATCATTTAACCAGTACTTCACATACTGTGAAGTAATACTATGAACTGAAAAACATTAGATGCACAAGTTACCATGTAAAATAAACACTATATAACAAGAAAACAATGGTAGCCTTGTCATAGCACCACATTACACCGCTTACTCTGTGGTGCAGGTGAAGGTGCTCTCTCCGCCCCTTCACCTCCACACACATATATAAAGTTTTACCTTAAACAGACCATTAGTTTTAGCCATTAATTTTCAACAATATTTTATAGTATTAAACAGTATAGTAGATTACATACAAATCATTAAAAAAAAACAGTAATACAAAATCTGTCTGCAGGCGGAGCATTAATCATTAATCATTAAGGAATGATAAAGGAATGATAAAAGAAATGTAAATGTTTTCTTTCCAGTCACTGTGACCTTTGGCCACTGAAATCTAACATATTCATCTTTGAATCAAAGTGGATCAAATAAATTAACTCTTGAGTCCAACTAAATGTGAAATAATTCCCTCAAGGTGTTCCGGAGATACTGTGTCATGTTCACAAAATAATTTGCTTGTGAGGCTACAGTGACATTGACCGTTGACCACCAAAATCTAATCAGGTCACATTTAAGTCCAAGTGAATGATCTGTGCCAAATTTGTAGAAATTCTCTCAAGACGTTCTCGACATATATGACAAGAATGGGAAAAAAATACCTAAAACTGACATTGGCTGTCAGGACAGGAAAATAGAAATCTGAAGCTGTGAGATGGTCATTATTTATGAAGCATCAAATGGCATTAAAATGACATTAATTATCCCTTCTATGTAGTCTTATGTTTTGCTTTATATGTGGGTTTTAAGATGGGAGATGTTTGTACATAAATTTGCAGAGATAATAGTGTAACTTAAAAGATTACATGAGCTAGTCCATTCATGTGATAGATAATAAACTCTAGAGAAACTCAGACAATTCCCTTGAGTTTCAGTTCGTCTTCAACTCGGCTGAGGTAATCAGGATCTGGGTATCCATAGCTGCAAAGACAATGACAGAAAATAAATGACTTTATATGGACAGTTTCCTATCAATGAAAATCTGTACGCATGATTGGTGGTCATTAGCCCTGTAGCATGCTGCCAGCAAAAACACAAGACTTGTGTACAGATGATTACATTTAGGTCACATGAATAAGTTTCTCTTTTCACAAATACACAGATTATATACATTTTATTATATACATATTTTATATGTGATTTGCGGCTGTGGCTGCAGGGGTAGAGAGGTGGACCTCTAACCGGTAGGTCGGTGGTTCTATCTGCATGCCATACTGTCCTTGGACAAGATACTGAACCCAGAATTACACACTCATAGAAAAAGTGCTGCCCATAGATGCAGTGTATGAATGTGTGAATGGCAATAAATTGTACTGTAAAGCTCTTTGAGTGGTCATCAAGACTAGAAAAGCTCTATATAAATACAGACCAATTACCATTTCTGTCACAGCCCTCTTACTTAGGCTCCGGCCATAATGAACTGATTACAGGGAAGGCCGTTTTGTTCTTGTGAATGTGTCTGAGCAGAGAATCTCCTGCTACGTTGTTTATATGTGGAAAACAAACTGGGGAATGTCTTTGCACATTCAAAGTGACAGTCTTGTGAAAACACCTCCTACTTTTCACCATCGCTGTTGGTCGTTCGTAGTATTATAAGCAACCAAGTGCGGAGTAGACAATCTACTTCCTGTTCACACTGGCCTGGTGTCATGATAAACGTTTTTGTACCAGTCAGATACAGGCTACTTAACTGTTGTTAAATGTTTAAGATAAAAGTACTTGTTTGACCTATTATTCTATCATTTTATTCATCATTATGAAGACATTATCAGACATATGAAGGTTCTGACCGGCGGCCCACGATGTCATGTTGACGGCCCTCGGCCGCGAGTTTGCGAGAGTGGAAGACGGCAATGGACAAACCAAAGCGTAAACATAAAGGTGGAGCTGAAAAGCTCAGGGCCAAAAGGCTCAAAAATCTAGCCGCAGACGCCGGAAAATGTTCTAAAATAACGGACATGTTCAGTGGAGGTGTTTCGGGAGCCCCCTCCACCTCAGGTGAATCAAGCACCACCAGCACCATTGGACAGGGCGAGGGGGCTAGCTGTAGCGATCCACCCATGGAGACAGCACAGATGGTGGAAGAGGGTGACGCTAGTACTGGCCATGAACAGGGAGGAAGAGATGATGAGTCCGAACCCGAGGGTCATGGACTGAGTGAGCCGCTGCCGGTGCACCAGGTAAGCAGCTATTAACATAAGGATAATACGTTTAGATGATGGATTTGAATTTAGCCAGCCGCAGCGATATGAAAATGATGCGTAATAGCTGTGACAAACGGCTATGCTAATATGCTAATGAAAATGCTAGATGAATAGTCATGCTGCACGCTATCATGCCTGACGGATAAGCAAGCACACAGCATAGCCCCACGATACACACGTCTATAAAATTGCATTTTTAAAACTTGGCATATTTTAGAGATATCCTACAGTGTTCTTAATATGGGTAATTTAAAGATATTAAAATGACTTAATGGAGATGAATACAGTATAACTTATTTGGATATTTCCAAATAAAACATAACATTTAAGCATTAATGTTACTACAAATAAATATACATTTGGATATTTAGTTTAAGTATTATTTGTAATTAATAATTGATCCCTCTGTTCTTTTCTAGTCAAGCAAGACTGTTGAGGCAGATGTTGACTACTTTTGCCGTCCAGACCGTGCTACACTGCAAACTTTTTTGAACCACCATCCAAAGCAAGATGCTCCAAACCCAATAGGAAAGGTCTTCACAAACAAAGAAGGTACAAGCAGGAAGTGGCTGACATACTGTGATCAACGTCCTGCTTTATTTTGTTTTGTATGCTTGGCCTTTAGCAAGCCCTCTGATAACAGTGTATTCATTACTGGAATGTCTGACTGTAGACATGCTCACCAGAGAGCAGAAGAGCATGAAAAAAGCATGGCACATCGAGCTTGTGCTGAAGCTTATTTTCTAAACTGCTCAAAATCTGACATAAACAGCCTGCTTAGAGGAAGACAGCTAACTGCTCATAGAGAGCAGATCAAGAAAAGACGGCAGGTGTTAGACCGTGTGGTGGAAGTGGTCAGAGTGATTGGAAAGAGGGGGCTAAGCTACAGGCACGAAGACAATGAGGCTGCTTATACTCTAGAGGACAGCAGCCTTGATCATGGCAACTTTTTGGAGATGATACTTTTGCTGGGGAAATATGATGTGGCATTGAAAGAACATCTCAGTGACATAATTCATAAAAGCAAAAAGCTCCATGAATCTGCATCAGGCTCAAGAGGCAGGGGTTCCCTTGTCACTCTGCTGTCTAAATCGACTGTCAACTCAGTGATTGACACAATCCTTAAGATGATCAAAAAAAACATCGGCACGGAAATTCAAAAAGCCGGCATGTTTACTTTACAACTGGACACAACACAGGATATCACAGCACAAGACCAGTGCTCAGTTGTGCTTTGGTACGTCACTGATACTGTACACGAGAGGCTTGTTGCTGTGGTAAGGTGCAGTTCATCCACAGGAGAGGCCTTTGTTCAGTTGTTGAGTGATGTGCTTGATGGTCTGAACTTAGACAAAAGCCTCTGCATCGGAAATGCCACAGATGGAGCTGCCAACATGCAGGGAAGATACAGAGGCTTCTCTTCACTCTTGTCATCACAATCTCCTCACCATGTCCATGTGTGGTGCTACTCTCATGTGCTCAATCTCGTTCTTTCTGACACCACTGAAATTGTGATAGAGAGTGGATCTCTTTTTCATCTCCTGAATGACATCGCTGTGTTCATCCGAGAATCTCATCAGAGAATGAACGTATGGGAGAAGGAAAGCCACAGCAGCAGGCACAAGCGCATAGCACCCATTGGAGAGACACGCTGGTGGGCAAAGCATGATGCCTTAAAGAAAGTGTTTGGCTCATTTGGGAAACCGCAGGACTGTCTCTACATTGATGTTCTGTGCACCCTTTCAGCCATTCAAGACCAGACGACAGTGAAGTCAAATTTAAGATCCAAAGCAAGGGGATACAAAGATGGCCTTCTCAGACACGAGACCATCCTGACCGCACAATTATTCTTGCGGATATTTGAGAAGACCACCCCACTATCCAAATACCTCCAAACAGGCGGGATGGACATCCTCTCTGCCCACAGGATGGTGATGTCCACACAAGAGGCCCTTAAGGAGATGGGAAGAGATTTCCAGACAGTCAAGGATGCAACAGAGAGTTTTGTGAAGTGGGCAAATGACAAGCTGGAGGAGCAGGATGAGGAGATGGGCATGGAGGTGGAGGTTTCACTACCGCAGAGGAGGCAAAAGAAGAAGAAGTCCATGCCAGGAGAGATGGCCCAGGATGAAACTTCCAATGACCCAAGCAAGACGTATGAGGTTAAAGTCCATAACCAAATTATGGACACCGTTATTGAGGCCATGCAAAGACGATTCCTCGATAACGGCAATCTGTATGCGGACCTCTCAATTCTGGACCCCCAAAACTTCCCAGATATCAAAACCAGTGGTCTTCCTGAGTCTGCACTGAAAGACCTAAGCAGATGTCTCATCAAATTTAACAATTCGGCAACCATATCAAATTTACAATCTGAACTTGAAAGCTTGGCAAGCCATTAGCGGAGCTCATATTTGTGCACCTACCAGATAAACAGCAAGGTCCGACTGCTGCTATCTCCAGGGGGCCACACCCTAATCTACAGGGGGGCACGACCCTAATCTACAGGGGGGCACGACCCTAATCTACAGGGGGGCTGCATTTAAGAACCCCAGGATATTTAAGTGTCAGTGTTGTGAGATGAGTTTGTATGGCAAGTGGAATCATACTACACTTTAACTCCGTTACACTCCCCCCTACTGATCTCCACTTGCCCATACGCCCCAGACCAAAATAAAAAAATAAAAAGCAAAAACAAATAAATAATGATACCGGACTGTACATTACTTGACCCACAAACCTACCAGGCACCAACAAGATCATATCAAGAGGAGGACATGGGTAGTAAAAAAAAATAATAATAATAATAATAAAAAAAAAAAAAAAAATATATATATATATATATATATATATATATATATAAATAAATACACAGGGAATTCCAAAGTGAACAGTGCTGCTAATATCACAGATACCAAATACTCCAGTCAAAAGACCATTCCTTAAGAATCAGAATGAAAAAGGGTTGCAAAGCCTTACAACACTCATAGGAGAAACATGCCCACATACATGTTAAACTACTCGGAAATCATGTTAGTACAACAGCACGCAAATCCACAACCTGGACACACCTATCCAGTGGCCACACACAGGTGTCAAACCATCACAGAAAAGAAAACAAACAAACAAACAAAAAAACAATCAAAAAAAAAACAACAACCCCCCCCCCCCCCTTAAAAATTGAAGGAACTATGGGCTATATATGAACCAATAACCACACACACATATGTAAGGCCAATACATGAAATAATACTAGCGACCTGCAAGAACTTTCAGATGCATGTTCTGAATAAGTCTGAGGACCGGTCTAACAACCCTACCATACCTCGTCCGTATCCTCTGCAAACTGCCACTGGAAAAGTTCAACCCTGCCTCTGACGCAAAAACAGAACCAGCATCAAAAGGCAACATGCCAACAGAAAGAGCAGAGTCAGCAGGTCGAGAGTCAGGTAAGTCAACAGAACAGTCAACATCAACAGCAGGACTACAAGGGTCAGACTGGTCCAGTTTGTCAGATCTGGTCTCGTCAGAACTGTCAAGTCCACCGTCACCGTGAATGTCAGGATCAATCTGGTCAGGCGAGTCAGATCCTATTCGGACATGTCCATCCACATCACCCACAGTAGATGAATGATCTCCCGTGGAGACTGGAAGCTGAGAGATCCAAAAAACAGTCCTATCCTCAGGTCCACTGCCAGGAAGAACAGTTGAATCATTCTGTTCAGCATGCCCCAACGACTCATCCACAGCCTCATCAGTCAGGGAACCGTCAAAGGATCCGTCATCCTCCAGATCAGCAGGGACAGGTAGGAAGTTCACAGGCATAATGAGGTTCCTGTGGACCACTTTCTCCTGATTCGTCGAACAGTTCCTGAGTCTGAAGGTGTGAGTGTTATCCTGTTTCTCCACAACAGTGTATATGTGACCCTCCCAGCGATCAGCCAGCTTCCTCCGACCTCGTCCTCCTTTGTTGGCCAACAAGACTCTGTCGCCAACATCCACAGACGCACCCCTCACCTTGCGGTTGTAAAGCTCAGTCTGCCTCTCCTGTTGTTTTGCGGTTGAAACCTGAGCAATCCTGATAGCCTCCGCCAAGTCCCGTCGGAGACACTCCACATAAACATCATAATCCACCACTTGCTCATTCATGAGCACAGACTGAAACAACATGTCCACAGGCAACCTGGGAATCCTGCCGAACATCAGTAGAAAGGGTGCAAAACCCATGGTTTCATGGACCGTTGCATTGTACGAGAAAGTGAGTGAACGCAGGAATTGGGGCCATTTCTGTTTGGCTCTGGGTGGAAGAGCTCTGATCATGTTCCCAAGGGTGCGATTGAACCGCTCAACTGATCCATTGCCCATGGGATGGTAAGGTGTCGTATGAGATTTCTCAACACCAGCGACTTGGAGCATCTCTGAAATCAGGCTGCTTTCGAAGTTTGCACCTTGGTCTGAGTGCACTCGCTCTGGGAAGCCATACACACAGAAGAAGTTGTTCCAGAGTTGATGAGCAACAGCTTTAGCCGACTGGTTGGGACAGAGATATGCCTGAGCTAGCTTAGTGAAATGATCAGTCACAACGAGTACATCTAGAGACTTGTTGGATGAGTCTTCAGCAGACCAAAAATCAATGCAAACCAACTCAAGAGGTCTAGAGGTCTTAACACTCTCAAGTGGTGCCCTGGCCTCAGGTTCAGGAGACTTACTGACCAGACAACGGCGACAACGCTGCACATATTCCTTGACATCCCTCTCCATCCCGATCCAGTAGAACCGCTGTCTAGCCAAGTAGAGCGTCCTCCTCTGCCCTTGGTGACCTGCCTCATCATGGATCCCTCTCAGGACCTTATCTTTCAGGTGAGAGGGCACGACATACTAACATACTACGTAAGTCTTTTTCTTTGTTACAGCATCCTTCGAAGCGCGATACAGAACACATGTTTGATGGTAAGTTGTTCCCAATGTCGGAGCAGCCGCAAGGCTCCAGCTGGCTCATGTTGGCGTTCTCGTCTCGACGGCCGTCTCTGACGTTCCACAAAGTAAAGCACCCGACCCAAGCATGGATCAGCACGTTGCAATGATGTCAGTTTGTCCTTGGGCAAAGGGCGGAAATCAGACAGCTCCGAAGGTAGAAGAGATTGAGTGAGCTGCGGCAAGCAGAACGCATATGAGGGCAAGCAGTCTTCTTCTAGGGAATGTTCCAGAACAGCAGATACTGCCTTCGAAGAGATAGGTGGATGCTGAGGCACTGCCGCTGCACTGTTGAAGGCCACAGACAAAGGGCGGTACAGCAGGCGGTTTAGAGGATCACAGGACAACCGAAAAGCATCCTGCACACAGACAGGCTCTAGGGCATTCGCTTCCTCCAGAAGGGCACCATAGGGAACTGTTGTGAGTCGATGGAGAATACTAGGGCGCACAAAGGGTTCACGGCTGAGGGCATCTGCCACCACATTTTTAGGACCAGGAATGTACTTGATGTCAAAGTCATACGGGGCCAGTTTTGATACCCACCTCTGCTCACAGGTGTCTAACTTTGGTTTACTAAGAACATAGGTGAGCGGGTTATTATCGGTCCATACAGTGAATCGCTGGCCTCTTAGCCAGTGGCTGAACTTGTCGCACACAGCCCACTTAAGTGCTAGGAATTCCAGCCTATGCGCCGGGTAGCGAGACTGGGCATAATTCAACGACTTGCTGGCAAATGCTATGGGCCGAGCAACATTATCACCATCAGCCAGCTGAGAAAGCACAGCCCCGAGGCCGTTGGAGGAGGCATCAACCGACAGGAGAAAAGGCCTACTGAAATCGGGATTGAGCAAGAGTGACATTGTTTAGCAAAGCCTGTTTCAGCTTCCTGAAAGCCTCGCTGCATGCAGGAGTCCAATCAATAGAACAGAGGTCCCGAGACATAAGCTGGATCTTTTTACCCTTAGTACATCGCGGCCTTTTCCCACCTGAAGTCAGCGCGAACAAAGGCTTGCTAATACCAGAGTACCCCTCGAAAAACTGCTGATAAAATCCAACCATCCCAAGGAAGGATCTGATTTTGGTGGGAGCTGGGATGTTAGTGCCCTCTACCATTAAATCCTTCTCCTGCAGTGCAACAACTGCTCTAACTTTCTCCGGGTCAGTTGAAATCCCCCCCTTAGTTACGATATGCCCCAAAAACTTTACTGAAGGCCTCATGAAATGACACTTTTTGGGAGCCAGCTTTAGGTTGTGCACCTTTAACCTCTCGAACACCATCTCCAATCTCTGCAACGCTAGCTGTTCATCAGGAGCAAACACAAGGATATCATCAAGATAACACAAGAGGCTCAGAAAGTTTTGATCACCAAAGATAGCCATCATCATCCTCATGAACGTGGCCGGACTGTTGCAAAGTCCTTGCGGGAGTCTGTTGTACTCATATAACCCAAATGGGGAGGTGAATGCGGTGAACTTTTTGTCCTCCTCATGGACCTCCACGTTATAGTACCCAGAGGTCAGATCCATGGTCGAGAAGAATGCATTCCCCCCCAGGGCGGCTAGGGCGTCAGCCTGATGAGGCAAGGGGTGTGCATCACGGAAAGTGCGCGCGTTCAGCCACCGAAAATCCGTGCAGAGCCGCAGGTCGCCATTCTTCTTCCAGACAAGAACAAGAGGTGATGCGTATTCGCTTGTAGATTTCCTAATGATGTCACGCTCCTCCATCTCATTTAAAGCCACCCTCAGTTTCTCATAGTGAGATGGGGACAGTCGGCGATAGGGAAGTCTGAAGGGCTTGCTGTCACTTAGTCGGATGCGGTGGACAAAGTCTTTGGCTTTACCACAGTCCAGTCTGTGGCGAGAGAAGATGGACTCATATTTAGCCAACAGGTCAACCAACTTTGCCTTCCAGAAGGGGGACAGGTGAGTCGTGTCAATGTCAATGTCTTGCAGTCCCAGGTCAGAGAGAGTGGGACTCAGAGTCGGTTGAGCAGTACAGTCCGAGTCAACAGTCAAGCTCTTTTCACTGGCTGTGTCAGATTTGTCAGCTATCTTTGTCACAGAACATTTCACTTCATCAGGTGAGTCAGTCACATAAAAGTAGTCAGTGTCAAAGTCTTCCAGTGCTACACATGTTGACACGTCTGCAATCTTGCAGTTGCGTCTCAAAGACACTGGTCTAGGGGAGGGGTTAATGACCCTCACTGGAACCCATCCATCGCCCCACAGCGGTGTCACAACACGGCCCACCATCACTGAACGCAGCACTGTTCTTGACTCACTTGGCTCCACAACCACCGTGCTGCCGGCTGAAAGACATAGATGAGCAGGTAGGCGACCCCAAACCAAATGTTCTGTCAAAGGCTCCAGGGTGACTGCATGCTTGATTTTAACAGTCCCCACCTTATCGGGACACACATCCCCTCTCCATGTCTCCACTGTGGTCAACAGCTGCAGCAGGCTCCCCTCCTCCCCCGGAACCTGATTGGAAGGAGACACTTTCTCCCCGAAGCCTCCAGAGTGCATCAGCACCCGAATAAGGTGTTTCATGACATTGCTGCCAAGTATCAGGTCATCACTTTGGCCCTCCACAATAAGCGTTGGAACAGAGAACCCACAGCCAAACACCCTCATCTGCAACTCACACACACCAACAGGATTTGTTCTTGAACCTCCACACCCAACAAGGACAACTGAAGTGGGGGAAATAGAGTCAGGCGAAACAACATTGTTCTGCTTCAGTAGAGGGAGAACACGAGAGCTCAAGGAACAGGCCATAGAGCCGCTGTCAAGCATAGCTCGAAGTTTGACAGTATCTTGGATCAGCACATCAGTGTGAAAAAGGTCATCAGTTGCAGACAGTCTTTGTGTATTTTGAATAATTACAGTCGAGTTATCACCTGCTACGGAGCAGAACTGTGACTCTGGGTGACTCAAGATCAACATTATCTGGTTCTTGTGGGGAATTGTCATCTAGCCCTACACTACTCCCCTGCTCATGTGGGCCAACTAGTTTCCCTGCTGGTTGGAACCTCCAGGCTGAACAGCAGGCAAGCCAGAAGGAGGAGCACTATGACAGGTCACAGCCTGATGTCCAGTAGCATAGCAGCGAAAACAAAGCCGCTCTCTCCTGCAGTGAGACATGGTGTCATGGTCGTCACCCCCACAAACAGAACACGGACCCCGAGACCTGCCACGGCCGCCAGCACCCGACCTCGGCATCCTGGAGTGCCAGGAGGCCTCTCGTTGCAGCAGCCGCTCAAGAAGAGTGATAACATGGTCAAGCGACTGCCCCTCAGACTGCGACATCCTGCCGGCTGCAACCGGTTGAGGGGCCGGGGCCTCTCCTGCAGACTGGGCATGGCACTGCAAAACGTTCACAGCCTGGCTGGTTTGCAGGCTTCCAGCTGGGTGGGAAGATTGACGCTGCTGGAGGCACTTCTTCCGGTGGTGTTCATCCAACCTCACCTGAACATCAGTGGCAGTCCACTCCTCCAGCGGCTTGCAGCCAAAGATTAGAGACAGCTCTGTGTCCGGACAGTGAGTGAGAAACATGACTGTCACTTCACGAGAAGGATTGTCGAGGGTCTTTCCCTGTCTCTTTAATCCGTCTACAGCAGTGTCAATGGATTTGTTAAGTCAAATCCAATAGTCAACAGCAGTCTCAGTAGGTTGAGGCTTTGTGTCATAAAAGTCAGCAAGAGGCATAAAAGAGGTCACAGAGTCACTGAAGTGCTGCTTAAGTATGTCAAACACAGGTTGAGGGCCTGACTTTAAGTCTAAGGAGGGTCGACTGCGAAGCCCAATGGTCACCACATCACGTGCCCTCCCCCTAAGCTTGCCCAAAACTTCATCCACCTGGTTACAAAGCTCAATGCCCCTCTTACACAGGTAAAGCCTCATAGCTTCCTCCCACTCAGAAACTGGAATCCTATCAGTGTCATCTCCCCTGAAAGGATGTGGCTCATAACTATCATGGTTGATTGTCAAGTTAACCTTAGAAAAGTCAGCTGTGGTTGACTGGGTCATGTTAGCATCATCAGCTGGAATGGACTTAAGACATGAAACAATGTTCTCACCTATACTGGTCCCTATCTGTTTCACAAGTTCACTGAGAACATGGACATCTCGACCAGAAAGTGCAGACTCACCATCCACCCCAGCACCTGCAGTGGCACTATCCCTCCCAGGACGACTGTGAGGAGTAGATGTAACATGCCTGTCTTCACTAAGCCCACCCAGAGTAGGAAACTGATTAAACCACAGCTTAGAACCCCTACCAACACTTGAGACATTATGTTCATCCATTTTCATTAAAAAAAACAAAAAAACAAAATTGAAAATATACAAATATACAGCAAAGAGTCTGTTACCCTATGCAGCTTTAAAAAAATTGTTTTCAGTTATTCCAAACGGAGAGAGAATATAATTTTTTTTCTTTCTTTTTAACCTTGTCGGATTCACACATTAAAACACATCACATTATATATTACAATCCACAAAAAAAAAAAAAAATATATATATATTTTTTATTTATTTATTTATTTTT
Organism: Paralichthys olivaceus; assembly: GCF_024713975.1. Taxonomy (NCBI): domain Eukaryota; kingdom Metazoa; phylum Chordata; class Actinopteri; order Pleuronectiformes; family Paralichthyidae; genus Paralichthys; species Paralichthys olivaceus. Next base: position 351,493 of record NC_091111.1, on the reverse strand, counting down.
TTTACTGTGACACAGACAGGCCACTCTATAACACAGAAAACACAGTCCAAACCCGGGTGCTAAAACCAGACTTCAAGGGAGTGAATAAAGCACCGGTGAAGCAGTCACGTGAAGAGTAGAGCTTGCGAGGTCACCACGGCCACGAACCCTCGTAGTTGAGAACGGGTCACGGCACCATTGTAGCGGCTTTGTACTCCTCCGTTGCGTTGTGTATTTCAAAGAAGTAGACCGTCACTTTTGGCAACCATGCCTTTTATTCTTAATATCTGGCAGAAGGATCGCACACAGTTAGTCCGGGTTTCCTCACACACACACACATACAATTGATCATCAGATAAACAGCAAGGTCCGACTGCTCTAATATTAAAATGAACATAACAGAGCTAACACAGCGTAATGTACCTGGCAGAAGGATCGCACACAGTTAGTCCGGGTTTCCTCACACACACACACATACAATTGATCATCTGAAAAATGTAAAATGGAAAGGAAGTGCGGGTTAGCTAACACATGCCACACTAGCCATTTTATAAACAAAGAAAACAAAACAAGGATCGGCTCAACTGTTTAGGAAGTGTATGTTAATGCAGTGCAACTTAAACCATGTTTTAGTATTAAGTTACAGTTATTAATATAAAACATTAGCGGAGCTCATATTCGTGCACCTACCAGATAAACAGCAAGGTCCGACTGCTGCTATCTCCAGGGGGCCACACCCTAATCTACAGGGGGGCACGACCCTAATCTACAGGGGGGCACGACCCTAATCTACAGGGGTGCTGCATTTAAGAACCCCAGGATATTTAAGTGTCAGTGTTGTGAGATGAGTTTGTATGGCAAGTGGAATCATACTACACTTTAACTCCGTTACATAAACATATAAACATATACACATTACCACAACATAAAAGTGTTACAAATCTGATGTTGTATGTGCCTAACATCAGAGTGGGTATGTCCCCCCCCCCCCCCCCCCCCCCCCCCCCCCCCCCCCCCCCCTCTGTGTGTGTGTGTGGCTATCTGTAGGTTTCATGAGTGTTTGATTGACTGTAGTGTGTGTGCCCAAAGAGCTGATTGGAACTGAAGAGCGCAGACAAGGCTATGCACCAAGTGAGTAAATATATCCACATTACCACGACATAAAAGCGTTAAAAATCTGATGTTGTATGTGCCTAACATCAGAGTGGGTATGTGCCCCCCCCCCCCCTCTCTCTGTCCAAGGAGCTGATTGGACTGAAGAGAGCAGATAAGGCCAGTTCATCGGCAGTTGCCAGGGGCTCTCTTCTCTCAACGTCCAGGTTTTCTGCCAGCTATCATGACAAATTTATAGATTCATTTTAAATAAACAATTGAGTGTGAAGTCACTGCACATTTCCTGGTGTTTTTTTGGTACCTGAAAGAGAGTTTTTTAGTTAAATTGCGCATCTTTTTCACTAGGCCAGAACGTTTGTACATTTAGAAGACATAAGTTACGTCAATTTAATGGCAGATGTGCTCAGCTAATTATGTGGGACGGTCTGAGCCAAAAAATGCCGGGGCCGTTTTGTTCTCCCAGTCCAGCCCTGCCTTGAGGGAATCATTTCACATTTATTTGGACTCAAGAGTTAATTTATTTGATCCACTTTGATTCAAAGATGAATATGTTAGATTTTAGTGGCCAAAGGTCACAGTGACTGGAAAGAAAACATTTACATTTCTTTTATCATTCCTTTATCATTCCTTAATGATTAATGATTAATGCTCCGCCTGCAGACAGATTTTGTATTACTGTTTTTTTTAATGATTTGTATGTAATCTACTATACTGTTTAATACTATAAAATATTGTTGAAAATTAATGGCTAAAACTAATGGTCTGTTTAAGGTCAAACTTTATATATGTGTAAGCGGTGTAATGTGGTGCTATGACAAGGCTACCATTGTTTTCTTGTTATATAGTGTTTATTTTACATGGTAACTTGTGCATCTAATGTTTTTCAGTTTATAGTATTACTTCACAGTATGTGAAGTACTGGTTAAATGATTTGTTTCTAAGGTCAATTGGTCAATTCAAAAGGAATTGACCATTAGGCCTGTCAGCTGTATCCCACTGAAGCATATATACCTTGACTAAAACCCAGGTAAACTTGATTGGGTGAATGGCTGTGTTGCTGTGTGCAAGCAGTGCTGCCAGTAACCTTGGTGTTGGTTTCAGCTCATTTAGATTGACAAATACACCCGGACAGAAATGAAACCACAGTACTTCAGGAGAGATGGTAATTATTGACTACCATGGTGGTGGAGGTTGGTTGCAATGATCTGCAGCATGCCTATCTTTATTGTGCCCATGCCTTTCCTCACTTCTCTCCGGCCTCTGACAGGGAGAGGATGACAAGTGATGGTAAATGGTTTGTATTCATATAGAGCTTTTCTAGTCTTGATGACCACTCAGAGCGCTTTACACTACAGTTTGCCATTCATTGTCGTTCACACACATTCATACAGTGCTTTTATTAGCAGAACTTTTTTTTTCTATTCAAGGACACTTCAGCATGCAGATGAGGCAAACTGGGGATTGAACTGCTACCCTTCTGGTAACCGCTCTACCCCTCCACCATAGCTTCCCATGATCAGGACAACTTACCGCCATTTACTTTAAATGTGACATTAAACATGTGACAGATCCCACGTTATTTTACATTTCTAATGGACATTTATATTCTGCATGTGCATGTGTTTGCTAACTTTCTGAATTTTTAATTGCTAAATGCACTTACATGAACAAATCAAGGCACATTTAAATTTTTACTGAAAGTATGTTATTAAGTCAACAGTGAAATTTACCAAAGCAGCTGCTGGGACCTTCCAGAATGCATATACTGCATATAGTACAGATACAAAATTATATTATCACAATAAATATACAGTCAATTTATATCTTTAATTATTTGTTCAGATTTGCTTTCATAAATTCTGTTCACATCCACATAAATTGGATAATGAGAAACATATCACCTCAAATGCCTGAGTGAGTGTGAAATTATACCCAGTGCTTTATAGCGGAGTTGATCGGTATTGCAGTTCATATAGGAGTGATAGAAAAAGAAGCAAAATGAAAGTTAACATTGGTGTTGCTTTCCACTGCTGGAGACAGACCTTTGTAAGTAAAGGGACAAAGTTTGATGCTGAACTTGCATGTTTTAAAAGATAGTGATAGGTCGACAGCTGCTAATGCTAACATTGGCTATGTAATAAAAACATAAATGTAGCCCTGTATAAAAATCATAAGGATACAGTGCAAAAAATGAATCTCAAAATAGCAGAACAAATGTTGTATTAAAATAGAAAGTTCCTGATAATTAGATAAGTTCATATTATTAAAAATAGGAGTTAAAATAAGGTTAAATACAAGATAAAATGTAATAAATATAATATGTACAGTTAATAAGTTTAGCTATTTACAGTTAAAAAGTAAATCAATAAATAGATGTGTGGTTAAAAGGCTCTGTGATTGAGAAGACAAGAGACTTATTGATTTGAGTGCTTTTAATGTGAAATCTAACTTTTTCTCAGTTGTGTGTCAGTCATTCAGTATCTGTATTTATCATTGGGTAGTAGCAAAGTCACAGCCAATCCAAGTCATCCGTCTTGTATGGGGCGGGACATGAAGTGCAGGGTGTGGTTCAGCATGCTTTAAACAGGTGAGAGAGAGAGAGATAGAGTCCGGAGTCCTGAGGAACAGTATAGTGCTGTGGGAAACAATTAAGAGGTGTATTCGAGGTCGACTACTCGTGGTCCTGTATATTACTCTTCTATGTAACCTGCCAAAGGTAAATATAATGTGTGTGCCTTAAATTGTGAGCTGTAACTTAATGTTGTAGTGAGAAAGACCGAGGTGTAATGTGATAAGCCACCCGCTAGCATAGCATCACGTGTCTGTATATCTTAGCTTTAGCACTGTTGTTTTCAATGCTAAAACGGGCTAACGTTAAGTCAGTACGATTTAGCGTGATGATATTATGGCTCAATAGAGTTCATGTAATTAAAGGAGACGGACGTCTGTGAAGAGAGAGAGAAACTGAGATGGTTGCTGGTGGATGGACCCTGCTGTTTTATTCTTCCCTGGATTTTCGCCACTGTGTGTGCTGCCTGTGTTCGGATTGTGACTGCCATCACCCCTTTCTGTGACTGTCGTTGCCCCATTGCTCCTCGTTTTGGACCTGTGAGTATCGAACTGATATGACAATGCACGTGCTTTTATTTTATGCTCTTGATTGAATGAAGTGGCCACTCAGTTTTCAGGCCTCACCGCACCAGAGCATCACTACAGGCCTGCAACTAAGTTTCAAGTTGATCATTTCTGAAGTGGGCCCACATGTGATGTTTGTGAGTTAATTTACAGTTGATAGGAATTGTGTTTGTTTTTATTCAGAGACCTGTGAAAGGTAAAGATTTTATTTAACCAGTGAATTAAGTATTTTATTTTGTGCATTTATTTTGTTTTGTAAATATTTTACTTCCTGAGAGGAATTCACAGCCTTTTCATTTATTTCCTATTGTAAATAAACACCTGTGAAGGTTTTGACTTTTAAAATACAGTTGTGGTGGTCTTTAATATTAATTAGAGGAATTTAAACAAAAGATAAGATTCGTTTCAAATATTCTTCTGAGATCATATTCATTTTTTTGTGTTTACGAACTCAGGCCCAGGAGATCTGGGTTACATAAATATAAGACTTCATTTGTCCAATTGTTTAATAAGGTTTCATTGAAACCCAAGATAACAATTAGCACACATCCAGTGCTCACAGACAAAAATCTATGTCCTTATAAAAATCAATTAATTAGCTTAAACTGTACCTGAGTCTTCACCTGGAACAAAAGTTGTGTTCAAGGATCAATTTTAAAGTAAAAGTAAAATTAAAATAAGTTAATCATTGTTTAGGCACTTCCATGCCCTTGGTTTATTATTATTTAGGGTCAAAGAATAACTCAGACTAGAGGTCCCATTAATTTAGATAACATATATAATCATATTCAAACCACTACTTCAGGTGATTTTCAGTTGCATAACCTGTGAGTCATCGCTTTTCCCACACTAGTTGGCTGCCTAATCACTCCTGGCCCTTTGCTACATACATCAGAAGGGGGTTATCTGTAATCAGCATGATCTTTCACAAGATCCATGAGTTTAATTAGCACAAAAAAAAAAATGTTGTTAATAATAATAATAGAAAACAGTTCAACATATCTGAAAATAAAATATACAATTATTTGAAACAATATGAAATTAAGAGCAAAGTATAGTGATAAAAGGCTGTGTAATGTTTTAGAGTTTAATATTTAGAAAGTAACAAAATGTCCTTTCAGTTTGTCTGATACAAATACATTGTGTATACATCAATCTCTTGTTCTGATTCTGTTCGATGAGTGCATTTGATGGCTCATCAGATTTTTGGTAAATTGAGTGGATTTATTTTGAGAATACTCGAAGTGCACAGTATGACACTGCACCCCACATTATCACGGACAGCTTTGGAAAAGTACTAGTTTGCAGCAACGTCACTCACATGAGAAGATACTGTAGCTCTGTGCATCAAACAGTGTCAGGTCTAGGATATGATAAGCTTTGACACCATAAAGACTGGAACTGCAAGCCTAGCTACATAGTGTAAATATTTTTTATTTTTTTTAAACTCTAACACTGTCTGATTTACACATTACATACTGTGAGCTGGCTGGTAAACGAGCAGCCTGGAGGATTTAGTTTGTGGTAGTAGTTAGAGCTCTAGACTCTATTAAACGAACAGGACTTTTGAGCACACAGGAAGTGTTTGAGAATTTAGTTCAGTTTGTGATAGATAGATAGATAGATAGGGAACCTTCAGCCTTAAAATAAAAAGTCATAACATTTTTGATCTGTGATAACACACCCTGACAAGCTTGACCAAATCTGAGACAGTCAAAGCCAAAGAAAGTCAACTTGGACCCTTGTTCCTGTTTTACCCATTTAGTTTTTTATTTTTCTGCATCATTTGGGCCTCTGTCTGTGAGAGAGGAGCCATACAATCACACCTGTTGTTATTCTTTGGATGTTTACATACTGAGTTCTCCTGCAGCAAAGTGCGCTCTCTGACCTCACCCCGTATCTGGTTTTTAATCCCCCTCACTTTTGTCTATATATATATATTTTTTTTTTATGACCCCACACTTCCTAAACCCCCCTCCTCCTCCTCTTCTCTTCCCCCCTCTTCTCACCCCCCTCTTCCCCCCCCCCCCCCTCTTCTCGTGACCTCACTAGTTAAAAGTTCAAAGTCGTAAAACTGTCACTTTTTGACGAAAGGTGTTAAGTATATCTCTCTTTCCTGTGTCCTGACCGACACCGCATCTTGTCGGCTGTAAAACCAAACGAACTAGCCTTCATCCTTGCCTCACAAACATTGGTCCTTCGAACCGGATATAGCCTTCAAGATGCAGTCAGATGAAGAGCTCTTCGCTGATGTGAGACCCAAGCGTCAGACACGTTTATTTGCCAGGCTCCAGGATTATGAGGTGGACCACATAAGAGACCCATCACGGTGGAGACCACCACTTTCTCCCCCTCCCCCAGAACAAGCTACATTCACCTCAGCACATTATCAGTCCATCCATACTACTCCTTATGACCAGGCCCTGCCTCATCCCTTGCTGCAGCCCTCTCAGTCACCCTCTCACCCTGCTCCTGTCTACACAGGCTCAAGACCCCCAGTATTGTCACAAGCGGCACCCCCCCCCCAACAGCCACCAGGGTGACGCCCAGCTCTCTCCCCACAAACCGCCCTGGACAAGCTCTTGTATCAGAACTGGTGTATCGAGGCCCCAAACCTACAAGCCCCAAGCTCGTTCAGCCAGATACCAGTGAGTTCGCTAGACTCTGCCTTGCCTTGGAGAATCTACTCCCCCCAGACTCTACAGAACTCTTCAGGTTCCAGATCCTTGTGGATCACCTGAAATTGGAGGAAGCTAAGCTAATAGCGGATGCTTATCTAAATTCCCCCACCCCCTACACTGACACAATGAGAGCTCTGTACGACAGATTTGGACAGCCTCATCAGCTAGCTTTAAAGAAGATAGCTAGTGTCCAAGAAGCCCCAGAAATCAGGCGTGGTGACTCTGCAGCATTTCAGAGGTTCTCTCTTCAGATTCAATCCTTAGTGGGTTTACTCACGACCTTAGGCCCAGAGGGAGAGATTGAACTCAACTGCGGCTCCCATGTAGCCCGTCTCCTGACCAAGCTTCCAGCGGAACAGAGAGCTGACTTCCGTCGCCATTGGTTTAAGCAGCCTGGGACCTCACAAATCCTGCATGATCTGTCAGAATGGCTCAGCTATGAGTCCTGGTGCATGAGCTTTGACAGCCAAGTCAGCGCAAGAACCCACAAAGAAAGACAGTCTCCTAGGTCTGATACTCGCCCTGGGAAACACATGGTGACAGTCCTACACGTCTCGGAGAGCCGACTGAGGATGTTTCTACGTCCAATCCTGTGAAGTAAATACCCCTGAGGAAAGCTTATTGTGCCTACTGTCAGAGTGGCGACCATTACCTCAGTCAGTGCAGTGAGGTTGCCAAACTCTCAAAAGAGCAGCTCAAGGAGTGGATTCAAGTTAACAAACGGTGCTGGCGCTGTGCGCGGAACCACCAAGCAGCTCAGTGCACGCTGAAGAAACCCTGCAGCATTTGCCAAGGGAAACACCTCTTAGCCCTTCATGAGATAAACCTGAGGCCTGAGAGAAGCAATAAGGAGGCTGTAAGGAAGGAAGAGAGCTGCCTGACCACCTCTGCTTCTGACTCCCTCTACCTCGACCGACCTGGAGTCAGCAATCGGGTCATGTTAAAGGTCGTCCCGGTGCTTCTACATCACGGAGGGCGTAGTCTCAGCACCTTTGCTCTGCTGGATGATGGTTCAGAGCGGTCCATGCTGTTACCAGCTGCAGCCAAATCATTGGGTATAAAGGGGGCCCCAGAAGATCTTCCTCTGCGGACAGTCCGGCAGGACATACAGGTGCTCCATGGACATAAGATATCCTTTCATGTTTCTCCAGCTGCAAACCCTAAGGTTAACTATAAGATTGACGGTGCCTTCACAGCTAGCCGACTCAGCTTAGCCCAGCATACTCACCCCATAAAACAACTGCAGAAGAAGTATAAACACCTCCGTGGCCTCCCCATACCTGCCTTGAAGGATGCCAGGCCATCGCTCCTCCTCGGCTCTGATCAGTCACATCTCATCACACCGGTGGAACCAGTGAGACTTGGACCACCTGGTGGCCCTGCAGCAGTCCACACCCGGTTGGGATGGACCCTCCAAGGTCCTGTCTGTTCCATGGGGCGGCCAGCTGATTCAGTGCAGTGTTTCTTTACCTCCCTCCCACCAAAGATGGATGAGCTGTACCGCCATGTTGAGAGGCTCTGGCAGGTGGACAATGTACCTCACCGACCAGAAAGAGAAGTGATTAGGTCATAACAGGACCAACAAGCGGTTGCATTGTTAGACACCAAGACAGTCCGTACTGAGGTCAACGGAGTGAGGAAGTATGCTACGCCCCTGCTACGTCATGCGGCCATGCCTCTATTGCAAGCACCAAAGGAGTCAGTCATGGCTCTTCTTCAGAGTACGGAGCGGCGACTCCTAAAGGATCCTAAGCAAGCAGCGATCTACAGAGCAGAAATGCAGAAGCTCATTGAAGCAGGGGCAGTGCAGGAGGTTACCCAAGAGAAACCACCTGATGAGTGTTGGTACATTCCCCATCACCTAGTCACTCACAATGGGAAGAATCGGCTTGTTTTTAACTGCTCTCACCAATACCTTGGACAAACTCTGAACCAGTACTTACTGCCTGGCCCCACCCTTGGAGCTTCCTTGGTGGGCGTCTTACTGAGGTTTCGGGAACATCCCATCGCAGTAAGTGGAGACATCAAGGGGATGTTTCATCAGGTCCGCCTCCTCCATGTAGATCGCCCTCTACTGAGGGTCCTGTGGCGTGACTTGAAAGTGGATGAGCCCCCCAGAGTATTTGAGTGGCAGGTCCTGCCCTTTGGTACAACCTGTAGCCCCTGTTGTGCTACGTATGCACTGCAGCGCCATGTTACCGATCATTGCCAGCCTGAAGACATCCTGAGGTTCTCTGTCGACCACTGCTTCTACGTCGACAACTGCCTACAGAGTGTACGTACTCCAGAGGAAGCCAAACAGTTGGTGGATCGCCTTAGAGATCTTCTGTCCTCAGCAGGCTTCGAGCTGTGGCAGTGGGCCTTTAATGAGCCCCGTGTCCTGGATCACCTGCCACAAGAGGCCCGGTCGCAGAGCCTAGTCCTGTGGTTGGCACAAGACAAGGACAATCCTCAAGAGTCGACCCTGGGTCTCAGTTGGAACTGGGAGAGAGATTCCCTGACTTACGAGCACAGGCCGTCGTCTTACGGTGCTCCGACCCTGAGGAACATCTATAAGGTCCTAGCTTCGCAGTATGACCCTTAAGGTTACCTGTTGCCTTTCTCCACCAGGGCAAAGCTCATCATCAGGCAACTGTGGGATAAGCAGCGAGGTTGGGATGACCCGAACTTACCTGCAGATCTGCTTCAAGCCTGGTCCAACTGGGAGGATGAGCTCCAGGTCTTACCTCACCTTACCTTTCCTCGAGCATATGTGCCCGCGGACTTTGACGATGAGGCTGTCACTCGTGAAGTGCACATTTTTGCTGACGCTTCAGAGCAAGCTTACGGAGCTGTAGCCTACCTGAGGACAGCGGCCAAAGAAGGTCGGTTTCACCTTTCTTTCATCCTCCAAACGCGTACATTCCATCCCACGCCTGGAACTGTGTGCTGCTCTTGTAGCAGCCCAACTCGCCAGTCTCCTTACCAAAGAACTCACCTTGGAAGTGGCTCACATCACCCTGTGGTCTGACTCTACCACAGTTCTTACCTGGCTCCATTCTCAGTCCTGTCGCTTCAAGGTGTTCGTCGGGGCAAGAGTGGCGGAAATACAGGACCTTACGGAGGACTGCACCTGGCGCTATGTGGACTCCAGGAGCTTAAGGACCTAAACAGGTGGTCCCATGGACCTCCCTTCCTGCTACGGAGCCCTGACAGTTGGCCAGAGAGGCCCAACGCTGAACCCCCAGAGGATCTCACAGAGCTTCGAAAGACTGCCTTTTGCGGAGCTACAGTCACCTCACCTACTGACCCTGGGCCAGATGATAAAGGATATAGTTCCTGGCAAGAACTCATGGACGACACTGTCAAAATGCTACAGGGAGCAACCCCCTCTAGTACCCCACCCACAGCCGAGGATTATCAGCAAGCAGTTGAAGAGTTGGTGGTCGGCTCAGACGGTTGGAAGAGGTTGATGTTCCCCTACACCCTGTTGTCCTTGATGCCTCTCATCCAGTGACCCATCTGCTCATCCAGAAGTATGATAGTGATCTGCATCACCCAGGTCCTGAGTGAGTCTTTTCAGAGCTGAGGAGATCATTCTGGATTATCAGAGGGCGAGAGGCAGTCCGTAAACATCAACGGGCCTGCGCTGAGTGTCAACGTTGGAGGGGCCAGCCTTCTATTCCCAGGATGGCTGACCTTCCAGAGGCTCGCCTCAGATTACACAAACCCCCCTTTTACTCCACCGGTGTGGATTGTTTTGGGCCCATGATGGTAAAAGTAGGCAGATGTCAAGAGAAACGCTGGGGAATCATCTTTAAGTGTTTGACGACAAGAGCCGTCCATCTGGATCTCCTCCAGAGCATGGATTCTGACGCCTATTTGATGGCGTTGAGGCGGTTCATCGCCAGAGGAGGGACTCCTGCTGAACTGTGGTCAGACCAAGGGACCAATTTCAAAGGAGCCCAACGAGAGCTCAGGGAAGCCTATGAGAACATGGTTCCAGCATTGCAACAGCAGCTTGCCCGTCAGAAGATCAAGTTCCACTTTCACCCTCCCGCTGCTCCCCATTTCGGTGGAGTATGGGAGCGGGAAGTTCGGTCAGTCAAGTCAGCACTTTACACGTGTGCCGGCTCACAACCGGTTCCTGCAGAAGTGCTACTCACTGTGCTTCTGGAAGTCGAGGCCATCCTCAACTCAAAACCATTAGGTTATGTATCAGCTGACATGGCCGACATCGATCCTGTGACACCAAACAGTTTGCTCCTGGGGCGGCCCGATGGCTGCTCCCTCAGGTGGTGTACCCGGAGACTGACATCTTGAGCCGTAGGCGCTGGCGACATTCCCAGATCCTGGCGGACCAATTCTGGTCCAAGTTTATCAAAGAATACCTACCTGGTCTTCAGACGAGACAGAAATGGCAGTCCTCTCCTCCTGAGCTGCACGACAAGGCAGTCATCATGTTGGTGGAGCCACAGCTACCACGAGCCCAGTGGCCAGTTGGGCACGTGGTCAAGGTTCATCGCAGTGATAATGGTTGTGTCAGATCCGGTCACTCCGTCTGGTCCAGCTGCCTTCCTGGGGTTCACCGCCCTCAGTGTGCACTTCACCTCATGTTCCTGCACCCTGAAGCTGGAGCTGCTACATTCCGGTGGTCGGGGTATAGCTGCCTCAGATCTTTCAACCTCATGTGCAAAGAAGTGGTTCAGCTCCTCTGCTAGCCCAGCATTTCCCTCAGCCGCTGTGGTGTTGTCAGACTTATAGTTGGTGAGTTGCTGGACTCCCTGCCACGCATTGTTGTTGTTGAAGTGATCCTCCACCTTTCTCCTGTATACTGCCTTGGCCTCTCTGATGCCTCTCTTCAGGTCTGCTCTGGCTGCGCTGTACTTGGCACCATCACTGGACTGGAAAGCAACGTCACATTGCGTGAGCAGGACCTGGACCTCCTTGGTCATCCAGGGTTTCCGGTTGGAGTACACCTGGAGAGATTTAACAGCAGTAACTGTGTCTACACAGAAGTTGACGTAAGAGAGCACAGACATGGTGTATATCTCCAGATCCTGGTGTTCGAATATACTCCAGTCTGTGCTTTCGAAACAGTCATGCAACTGAATTAATGCGCCCTTTGGCCATGTTTTTATGGTTTTTGTAACTGGTGGGGTTCTCTTCCTGATGGGGGTGTATGCAGGAATAAGCAATATGGACAAGTGGTCAGAAAGACCCAGATGTGGTAAGGGCAAGGCCGGATGAACCATATGGGCAATTGGGCAATTGCCCAGGGGCCCTCGACCTCTAAAGGGCCCAGGGCAGTGAGGGCAAAAGCAAAATATCTGTTTATCTCTCGCTTATATGTTAAAGCCGTTGCGCTGCATCTATTTAGTCTATGCGCTGCACAGAATCCCTGCCCCTGGCTGGCTGTGACTGTGACCGTGAGCTGTGAGTCACAGCATGCTGACCAATGAGGAGAGGGTCACAGGCCTCGCCTCATTGGTTAGCTTATGAGGCGGGTCAAAGGTGACGCCAATCAACGTGCACTGAGCAGGTTGCGTGATGTCAAGCGCCTATACACAATTTAAAAAATGCAAACATGGAGAAGCTAAGTGGGAGCGCTAAACGAAAATTAAAAAAGGCGAAGGAAATCAGAAACACAGAAAATTTAAAGTATTGTAGTGGTACGAGGCATCACCATCGTACCTAACTCAGCTGCTGCCCTATTTGGCTTGTCTGGCAATCACCAGGCAGGCCGAAGGAATAAAAGTAGGCCATGTGTGTGTGAGAATCTACAAAGGTGCGGTGTAGGTTTGTTTATTTCTTATTAGTTTGGGTTGTTTATTGTTTTGTTTAGGTATTGTTTATTTTGGTTTATTGTAAATATTAAATCTTCAGTTGGGAGGTAAAGGCCTTATTTTAAACCCTCCCTTATTTGTATTTAATTTGAGCAATTATGGTTTATTGAGTTGGTATCTCTGACCAGAGACTAATTTTCTTTTTCTTTGTGTGATTTCTGATTCATTTCAATACTATTCTTCAGTTAAATTGATCAGTTGTTAATTTGCTTTGTTTGTTTTCGTTATGGGATTTGGTTTGGTTGTTTGTGAGCCCCTTTTAACAAGTGTTTGATCTCCCCCTAGATCGGAAGGCCGACGTTTGTGGTGGTGGTCCCCCCTGGGTGGTGGCGATCCCTTACGTGTGTGTCTGTGTGATTTCCCCATTTAAGATTTCCTTTATGCACGTCACGTTTTGCTGTGTGAGTGCGGTGTTCTCCTTTCCTTTTGGACGTCACTCTCCTCGATGACCCCTCCTCCAGCTGGTAAGCCTTCATCAATAAATCCCCCCCCTTTTCAGTTGGTCTCCTTATTTTGTTTCTTTGTGCCAAACCTTGTGCTCATTTTAACTAATAAAATATTCTATGTTATTTTTGAACTCCGTCTCCTGCTGTCCCTGAGTGAACAATCCTGAGTGTCCTTGTGTAAAGGTGATCATTGACCTTAAGTACGGGTCCTTGGGCCCTAACCCAAGGTGGCGTTGTTGGTATTTAAAAAGAAAGATCCTCTGATCCAAAACTTAAACTAACTTAATAGTGCTTGTGCCGCCACAGTATAAATCAAAAATAGGTAATTTCTTCACTCCGGTAAATGTTACCAACTGTTCTGCTAAGGCAGCTTCTATCAACAAGGACAGCGCAGCTAGCCAGGAAATTTCTTCACTGCCGGCGCTAGCTAACAGCCCGGAGAGTGAAGAGCCCCCGGCATCTTCAACCGAACGGGCCGGATTCTGCTGCGAGTGCGACCAGTGAGGGGAAACGGTGATGGGCCTCGAGTCTCACCGCCAATGGAGCCACTCATCGATTCTGCGAGTATCCCCTGTACCTCAACGCTTCTACTACTCCCTGGGGATCCCGCACTGTGGGGGCTGTTTACGGAGCAGCTCCGGGAAGAGGCGATCTACCGGGGGCCTGCAGCTTTCCAGAAACCGGGCTGCCAAGTATCCGACATCAGTAAGGGAGTCCAGACTTGGGAGTTGGACACGCTCCCTCACCAACGAGGTGCTTAATTGCCATCTCCCTAACAATTAAATTGTGCCAAGGGAATGGCTTCTTTACTCGCCATCAACTGGATCAGTTTATTGCTATGCCTGCAACTCCTGTCATCCCAAAAGCATGCATTTATCATCGGATTCTGTGATTGGAAACATCCAGAGAGGACTAGTGTTCATGAACAGAGTGCAGAACACAGACAAAACATGCTTTCTTTATTGCACAGGTCTAAATACGCATGCAGAGTTGACACTTCTCTTGCTCGACAGTGTGAGGCAGAACAGCAGTACTGGAAAGAAGTCCTAAGACGTGTGGTTGCCGTTATTACATTTTTGGGAGTGAGAGGACTGCCATTTCGAGGCGACAACAACAACGAACAACGAGGTAGGCCATCTTACATGTACTCAACTGTGTGTGAAGAATTTATTTCATTAATGGGTGACAAAACTAAGTAAGTGATAGTAGAGGAAATCAGAAATATTTCTCTGTAAACGTTGACTCAACTCCAGATTTAGCACACATAGATCAGCTCACATTTGTTTTTCGTTTTGTCAGTGCAGATGTCAGAGTAGTGGAAAGATTCATTTGGTTTGAGCCGATCCACAGCCACACAGGTGCAAGCCTAGCTGAATCCGTGATTGAGATGGCGCGAGGCTTGGGGTTAGACTTGTCAAACTGTCGTGGCCAAAGTTTCGATAATGTTGGCAATATGTCTGGCGAATACAGTGGGCTCCAGGCGTACTTGAAAAAACAAAACCCATTAATTCATTATACACCGTGTGCTGCCCATTCGCTGAACTTCATAGGCGTTAACTATATTGATAATTGCTGTGAGGAGGTTAACTCCTTTTTTGAACTGTTGCAGTCCCTGTATACATTTTGCAGCGCAACAACACATCGCTGGAATACAGTTTTCCATAACAGCAAACATTACATTAGATACACTCTAAAATCCCTCAGCAGCACTCAATGGAGTTGCAGAGCAGACTCCACAAAAGCTCTCAATGAAAATTGCGGGGCAATCAGAGATACATTAGCCAAAATAGCTTCAGACTGTGATGAGAAAACACAAACCAAACTCGTAGTTGCTGCATTGGTAACAAATCTTGATAAACTTGAGACAGTAATGACTATGTTGTGGAACCGGGTGCTGCATAGATTTAAGGCAACAAGTGACCAACTCCAAAGAAGCGATGTAGATTTAGCTAGTGCTCTTGGCCTTTTGCGGTCACTACATTCATATGTTGGCACTCTATGAGAACAGTTTGGAGAGCTCGAAGAATCTGCACGCACAGTTAGTGCCACACAAAACTACCAGTTTGACACTCAACGTGTGAGAAAAAGAAAGAAATTTGCAGACGAGTCTGGTGATTACAGTGAAGTAGCTTTTACTGATAGTAGTCAGAGATTTAAGGTAGAAACATATTATGTCATCATTGACAGACTTTGTTCGTGCCTATCCAAGCGCATTGAAGCCTACACTCATATGTGTGACCTCTTTGGAGTTTTATTTGAGAGGGACTGGAATGATTGTGATGTGCGTGAAAGAGCTGCTAAGCTGTGCTCCACTTATCTGACAGATCTGGATGGTTCCCTGTCAGACGAACTTATTCAGTTCAAGCACTTTGTGCAGAATGAGACTTCACCTGTACAACTGCTGCAAGCTCTTTAGAGACATGGACTTAAGACAACGTTTCCAAATGTTTATGTTGCACTAAGACTGTTTTTAACCTTGCCTGTGTCTAACTGTGAGGTTGAGAGTTCGTTTTCTGTTTTGAAACGAGTTAAAAATTAGCTGAGGACCACAATGTCACAGACACGGCTCTCTGCAATTTCTCTCTTGGCCATTGAACATGAACTTGTTAGTGCCCTTGATTTTGAAGATATTGTACACAAGTTTGCACATTCAAAGTCCAGAAAATTGCCGGTGTAAGATGTGTTTGCCAAATGAAATCAAGCATTTCAAATTTAAACATGCACTTCCCCATTATTTAGGATTAAAATTGTGAATTTTGCCAGATAATGTAGCATTTCTTTTTGTCTTGTCTAATTGAGAGAAATTGACAGATTTCCAAATGTTTATCTTGCACTAAAATGTTTAACCCTTGCCTGTCTTGTTGAGTTCTGATGTGACAGGTTGTTTTCTGTTTTAAAACGAGTTAAAATTATACAGATGATACTGCATTTTATTAATTTTTTCCCTGTGGTGGCTCCATGAAAATGCTGTAAATTATTTATTGTTGTTAAAAGAATACAGGTTGTTATATTGCTCTATAACTTCATTATCCTTGTCTTGTTTGTGGACTTCCTCTGTGATGGTTCTATCAGTTTAATATATTTGTGTTGGGAATAGGTGTTGTTAAATAAATATTGTATAATTTGAAAGTGGTTGCTCTTTTTTTGTGAAAATGGAGGACACTTCTTTCCCTCTCTATGTAGTGGGTCAATTTTGCCAGATTATACTGATGCTGATGTGTTTTGTTTTCATAACATCATATGTGAGTGAGTGGCCTTGACAAGAGGACATAGTGGTGCATTTGTAGTTCTATGAGCATTTGCACATCTGTACATCAAAATGCATTTGATGACAGTTAGTTACTGAAGTATTGAGTATATTTACTGTATATTACTGTAATTTATTGTGTATTTATTATGGTGATCCCGGGGTCATGATCATGGGGCCCTTGAATATTGTTGCCCAGGGTACAGCGAAGTGTTAATCTGGCCGTGGGTAAGTGGGTTGCCCTGTAGCCTTTTGGGATGTTACTATTCGCTTTGTCCAATGTGTTTACACCCCTAGTTGCACATTTAATATGTTGTTCAAATCTGGGGAGCACTGACTTTATTAAGTCAGCATGAAAAGTCCCCCAATATAATGTGCACAGTGTCAGGATAAGAATTCTGATGGCTGCTCACTTCTTTGTGCAGCTCGCCCAAGGCTATGTTAGCATTAGCATCAGGTGGTATATACACGGCCGTTACCATGACGACGGTAAATTCAGGGGTTAGATGGACAGGTCTGCATTTTACAATCAAATATTCCAAGTTCGGGAAACAATGGCTGTCTACAGTGTTAGCATTATTGCACCAGCTGTTGTTGATGTACATGCATAACCCTCCTCCCTTACTCTTACCGGAGGTGCCGTTTCTGTCGTAGCGGTGGATCGTGCGGCCTGCTAATTCGATAGCTGAGTCCGGTATGTATGGCTGGAGCCAAGTCTCTGTGATGGTTAAAATGCAACAGTCCCGAAACCACTTGTTGGCCACAATCTGTAACTTCAGTTCGTCGATCTTGATTGTTATGGATCTGGCGTTGGTGAGGAAAATCTGTGTGTTGTGTGGTTGTGTGCTTTCTTTAGCCGCGCTAGAAAGCCGCGCTAGAAAGCCGCCCCTGCAGCCGCCCCTGCAGCCTTGCTTTTGCTTCCTTTGTTTACGTCTCCTCTTGGGCCTTCCCCTGGGGAGGGCACTCCACGTAGACCCCAGGGTTCTGATAATGTCCTCTGGTATGTCGTGGAAATGGTGATAGTTCGACGTAATCGCACTTTCAGAGTGGAATCCAAAGCTCACAAAAAGTGTTGCTGATAGCACTGAATGATTGTGTGTGTGAATGGGTGAATGGAAAACTGGACTGTCAAGCGCTTTGAGTGGTCATCAAGACTAGAAAAGTGTGTTTAATACAAACTATTTACCATAGGCTCAGTGTTAGTATAATTTGATACATTTCATTTGAATAAAAACATGACACATAGTCTGTTCATAGCATCTTTATTTTCTGAGTTGGGTGTATAAAATATTTGCTTGACTTATTCTGTTTCGTTTTAGTTTGTGTAGCAGGATGAGCACTTTCCCTTTGCTCTACTCCTGGTGTGGTTCCGTCCCTTTAATTGAGCCCCAGTGTATAGAAGAGGGAGGGACCCTTAGTGCTGCCCTTTCTCTGGCAGCTGGTGCACACTTCCTCTTCCATGTGACCTGGTCTCAGATGCTGCAGACGCTCTGCACTCCTCTCTCCTCCGCTGTTGCTCATTCACATCCGACAGCTCAGACGCTGGCAGTGTCCGAAATGTTTGTTGGCTCCCTCTCTCCTATTGGTGCCTCAACCACACAACGCTGATGGGGTATGTAAATGTTTGTCCGGGCCCTCATCAGCTATAGTCATCCAGTTCCTAATTTAACTGTACTCACTTTACAGATAGGCCGAAGTCTCGGCACCTAGCCGACACGAACCAGACCGCTCTGCACTCGGGACCGCTGCTGCTTTGTGGAGCTTCAGCATGCTGCCGTGTGGAGCCTGTTCTTTTGCTCCTATTGAGGAAGATTTAGGAAATTGTTTGTTTTAAAGCTGCCCTGTGCTGATCAGAGCCTATTTTCTTTGTTTTGAGTCTAGGTTAACATGATTTTTGTTTCTTTGCTTTTCATAAGCCAGCGTTAAAGTGTTTCTTTTTGTTTGGTGCCTTATTTATTTGTACATGATTTTGGATTCAACACTGTGTGTATCACAAAGTTTTGATTTATTTGTTTTGGTTGTTTATTGTTAGTGTTCTTTTGGTCTTCTATTCACCCTCCTTGTTTATTTTCTTTCATTTGATTATTTTTCTGGGTTATGTGCTCCAACCTGAGCCTGCAAGAGCTACACTACTGGCATTTCTTTTAGTGCACCCGTAGCAAAGAGGAGGGGGGTATTTTGATTTTCTAATAGAGATTATTTGTGTGTTCGTATCATTTTGATATTTGTTATATTTTGAGTATCATGTTTGTATATGGTTTTATGCTCCACTAACTGTTCCTCTCTGTCTGCATACTTCCAGGTGCTGAGGGCCTCACTGGTGACTTGCCCCTGTATTTCGGTGATGGTGTCCTATTGTGTGTAGTGTCCTTCCACTCCTTTTTGGCTTTGCCCTTGTGTGTGCGTGTGTGCTTAGTGTTTTACCTGTGGACTGTGGTGCTCCCACTTTAGTTAACACCTGCACTCCCTCCTCACTCACCTTAACCATAGCGGACCCAGCCCTGGAGGAAGCCCAGTGTTTTTGGTATTAAGTAACAAGACTCCATTTTAGGGTAAATTCCCACCGTTAATATTTATGAAATAAACTTTTGTACATTTGATTGGAAACACGTCTCCTGCCTTCTCAGTATAACAAACTTGTGTTGTCCTTGGTTTAGAATATTTTAGTTTATTGCTTTCCTTACACATTTACTTGTTCTTTTCTTTTTTTTGTGGCGTTGTTGGTTTTGGTTATTTCTTGATTTTAGTTCAATTATAATTTAAGTTCTCCCTCGCTTGCCACATTTGCAATAACACTTACCCTTTGTTTGCATCAAGCTCCCCTGGCAAAAGCTCTTAAGCCTGCAGGAAGTGGAGGAGACCAAAGCATGACTGAAGAGGGGGGGTATTAGATTTAGAAAGGGTTGAAAGTTGTTGTTGGTGGTATCTCGGTATATATACCCCGTGTGTCATTTATGTTTGGTTGGTTAGTTCTGTTGAAAATATAGTTGCCTTATTGTTTAGTTGACCTCTTTAAGTTTGAGCCCTGATTTTGAAGTTTAATTTCTATTTTTGTAAATTGTATTGATTTAGTTGGCTGTTTTTTCTGGAACTGTTAAACTCTGGAATCAAACAAACACTGAGTTACTTCATGTACTGATCAGGTAGGTCCTGATAACTAGTGATGAGTGATTATTAGTTATAGTGACAGCAGGTCAGAGTGGAGGAGGAAACAGAATTAACTAGTGATGAGTGTTTATTTGTTATAGTGAGAGCAGGTCAGAGTGGTGGAGGAAACAAAAACTCCAGCTCGATACAAACCAACTGCAGCTTCAGCTCTGATCATGAAGCAGCTGATCACTGAGCAGTTGTGATCAGAGAGAAACTGTGTTTTACTGTTCTTCAAATAAGTCTCTGACCTGCTGCTTCATGTGAACGAGCTCTGATCTCACTCTTTGTGTCGCTCTGAGCAAGTGAGTGGGGGAGGGGGAGGGCCTGTGTGTGTCTGCATTGTCTTGGAGCACACACAAATACATTTTCTCTCACTCCTGGTATTTCACATGATGGCCTGATACAATGCTGATTTAAAAAGTGAACGTGTGTGACGTTCACTCAGTTTGCTAGCTACACTACAGGGAAGATTCGCTAGGAATAGATTGCTTCTGTCTGGATTGCTAAATTGCTCAATCCTGCTTAAGGATTGGTTAATTGTTTTGGCTATTGATCCGATGAGTCTGATTTGTAAATATCTTTCCCAATTTACTGCAATCATTTTCCTGTTGTCATCTGCTTGCTGCAGACATTTCCTCATTTCAGCATACCGTTATAACGAGAAATTTGACATAGTATAATGTGATCAGTAAAACATTATTAAAATGTTTAAAAACAACCCACGGTTAAGAACAAAGACATAGTTAAGATCTGTTGATATATTGATAGTAGGTCACGAGTAGCAGACATACAAATGGGAGGACTGAATGCTGAGACCCATGTTTGTTGTTTATCCAGAATGTATGAATGAGTGTGGAGATCCAAGGTGGATCTGTAGTGTTTAATGGGAGCAAAATTGTGAATAGATTGATTGTTACTGTGCATTGGACTTGTTGGTTTAATATGTTGGGTTTGGATGGTTTAATATGGAAGAGGTAAGTAAGTCATCACATGTAATCAGTTAACATTGGGTGAGTCCATTGTAATGGCCCAGGGCTTTTGAAAAATATAAACTGATGGCCCCATGTCTAAACAACTATAAAAACAATAGTTTACAGATGCTATGAATGTGTTGTTAATTTCTGACACTGTGCATAATATAAACATATAAAATATATTTAATACTGTAAAATGTTATATTTTAAAATATAAAAGTGGAAGATTTGTGGCATAAATCGTCCTTGTAATAGAAAAAAACATGTTTTATGTAGTTTACTAAATATATTGCGATTATACTGCTTAATTAATTATTACTATCCCACCATCAAGATTCATGTACTGTAGATGTGTAACAGGGGTGTGGATAAGGGCATGGAAGAAGAGAACTCACAAATTGTTTCCCAGCATTTATTTATTATAATATATTAGGATGTTTTCAAAAAGCATGAATTTTTTTTTTTCAAAAGGATGAACAGTTACATCTACTGGTCAGATTAAAGAAAGTGCACAGAGTAGGGTAACTATAGACATATAGGAAACTAAAACATTTAACGAAGGAAAACATACCTGCAAGGACAATATAAAAACATAAATACCCTTCCAGTACTTTCTGTTTTTACAATTTGCTGATGATTCTGTGATAGTTAGTCTCCATGCTGATGAGAACAACCACAATCCTATTGTGGATGAATCTGTTGATTTGTGTGATTGGTATGATTTTTACAACTAAATGTGACAAAAACCAAGGACATGGGTTTTAGGCACCATCAGGGACATAGTCATCAGAAGAGAAGATGTTCTAAGAGCGGAAATTTTTACAACAAAGAATTTAAGAAAGGAATCACAGAGGTCAGGTGTGGGTTGAATAGGAGTAGGATTACGGGGTTCGTGAGAGTATTAAATATATTTAAAAAAAACTTAAGGCCTGTGACGGTTTATGGAGATCAAGTTGGATATAAACTCAGTGTTTGCAGATTTAAGGCTTTCTGATAACCACATCACACACGGTCCTGTAACATTTCATATGATACTCTGAGGTTGTCCTTTTTCCACCTTCTCGCTGCTTGCATACATGCACGTCTGAGGGTGCAGGTATGGTCGTTTTACCATGGCTCTGAGAGTGCTTTACAGTGTTTCAAGCTCAAAGGAGCAACAGAGTCCAAAGTGCTTGGGCAGGTTGAGTTAAAGAGAGATATAAGCGCATCGGCACTAAGAACATAACTACCATACAAGTTATAGAGTACAAAGTATTTAAAAACAGCAGAGAAATGCAAAATTGGTTTAATTTCACAGCATACATGTACATTGAAATCATCACAAATTAAAAGGTGTTCATAATCCATTGAAATACCCGCTATGAAGTCAGCAAACTGAAATATGCATTTAAATACAGTGGGTACCCCCCCCCCCCCTTTTACCAGTGGTCTGAGGAGTGCTGAAAAAAGTACAGTCCGGAGGGAGAAGCGGTCGACCGGTTGGGATGAGCAAAGAAAAATGGGAGGAGAGGAGAAATGGGTGGAAAAGAGGGGAGAGAAGAGAGTGATATGGGGAGGGGGAGAGAGGCGAGAAAGACCGGGAACACTTGAGCACCATCAGGTATCATATCTGACTAGTTAAAATGTAAACAGTAACAGTGTAAAGACTATTAACTATTATTGATAACAGGCACATTTCATATAATAATTAATTACTGAAATATTGTAATTAATAATAGTTATAATGGTAAAAGTTGTTGTCCTGAGATTCCGGGGTCAGAGATACCTGAAATGAGAGAGAAAAAGAGAGATACTATGGGAGAACAAAGAAATAGTCATTGGCATGTATTTAAATAAATAAATGAATGAATATAGGGGGCAGAGAGAAAGAGAGAAGTGGAGAAGTGCTCTGTGCATGATGGGAGTTCCCCCAGCAGTCTAGACCTATAGCAGCATAACTAAGGGATGGTTCAGGACCCACCTGATCCAGTCCTAATAATAGGCTTTATCAAAAAGGAATGTTTTAACTTTAACTTTGAATGCCAAATGAGTCTGCCTCCTGAATCCAGAGTGGGAGCTGGTTCCACAGGAGAGGACCCTGGTAGTTGAATGCTCTACCTCCTGTTCTAAACTTACAGACTCTTGGAACCACAAGAGAGCCTGTGTTTTGTGAACGGAGTGATCGATTTGGATAATACGGTGTTATCAGGTCCTTGATGTATGATTTTTAATGGCTTTAAATGTGAGGAGCAGGATAAATCTATTCTGAATTTTACAGGGAGCCAATGTAGAGAAGCTAAGACAGGAGTAATATGATCTCTCCTTCTAGTTCCTGTCAGTACTCGTGCTATGGCATTTTGGACCAATTGGAGGCTTTTTACAGTCTTCCTGGGGCATCCTGATAATAAAGAATTACAGTATCTAGTCTAGAGGTAACAAATGCGTGGACTAGTTTTTCAGCATCCCTCTGAGACAGGATGATTCTAATTTTCTTTATATTGCGCAGGTGGAAGAAAGCTGTCCTAGAGATTTGGAGACCTAGCATTAATCAGAGCCATGTGAGAGTAAGTTCCATGTTGTCTGGCTTTAAACTGCAGCGCAGCGTGCGAAGATTGTTGAGGTTCACACCACGCCGATCATCACAAATAGGGTGCTCTGGGATTAATCCTGACAGGAATGTGGTGTGGGTGATGATATACTGCAAGCAGTACTGGAAATTGTCCATAGGGGGGAGCTAGTGGCTGTGTGGGGGCATGACTGTTTAAGGTGGCAGAAGAAGAGCGGGAGTTAGCAGGTGATTCAAGCATGCGACTACCCTGCAAGCTTGGATGCAGACCATCTCATGCAAACAAGAACCAAGGTAAAGCAGAATGAATCCATGCTTCAAGATGCATGCCAACCCTTCCCCAGACACCCATGGAAAGGATCTAGTGGGAAAATGGAGAGTGGTTCTTCATCCTCCTCCTAATAAGAGCTGTTCTGGTTGTTACAGCACCTAGAACAGGCCTTTCCACCTATATGAGATAGAGACATTTGATATGATTTAATTGAGTACATAATCATACATAATAATAGTACAAAGTACATAATCTCCTACATGAAAGGCAGGAAAAGTTCGGTTGATGGTTTTGCAGTCTGCTTGATATCTGTAAATGGTTTAGTTTAGTTTTATTAACATACTACCACATATACCCATCTACCCACCACATAAGTCCAGAGTATTTATGGGGTGTCAAAGGTGGGCTTGCACTCGGTGTGCTTTGAATGAAATAAACACATCTGTGGTCATCATTGTTTTGGTCAGTGTTTCTTTTATTGTTGATTTCATTCTCTCACCCTGACCTGAGCTGTTTATAGAGAAGAAAGCAGTTTTAAGTCATCCACTTAAGGGCACCTAACAACAATTCATTTTCTCCTGTCTCCTAGTTGGGAAAGTGTCAACCTGGTTACTAGCAAGTATTTGTAGCTCTCACAACTTTGCATATGTACTAAATATAAATTTCCATATTCATAAAAGGACCCGATTAATTTGAAAAATTATCATGTTTAACTGTGCTGTACTTTCTCCTCGTTTGCTGAAAAATAATGTATTTTTCCATTAAAGTGCACGAAACATGTGTGATGTCTGGGGCAAACTATTTGGATCTTTTTATCTCATTAATCCCTACTTTTTCCACCTGTGATGAGCCGTGCATGACAACAAACAAAAACGATCAAAGACAGACTGGACAAACTCTTTATAGTTTACTAAAATCAAAAGCACATCTAGAAAATGCATGTTCCTGAAAGGGGGTACAATACACAGAGGTAGCAGAAGTTCCAGAAGGTAACACTCATGCTAATACTTTTTATTCTGTTATTACAGCGTAATAATATTATGTTTTAATTCTATCAGACGGCCTGCTGACTGACCCATCCATGTACAGAATCAAATCTGAATTTGGTATCGGTGTGTCTGCAACAAATTTTATCCCTGGTAAATAACCACAACACAGTTATGTTCATCATTTTCATCTATCATAGGAAGAAGAGTATCTGGGTTTAGAAATGGTAAGCGATTTCTAAATTTAGGTGCAGGCTTATGAATGATCAACTAATAGCCAGATTGACAAGCAGCTGCCATGTGCTCAGTAACAGAAATATTCAAAATATATGCAAAACTGAATGGGGAATATGAACCACATAATCAAAAACAATGGGTGAAATTTGTTTTCGTCTTTTGTTTTTCTTTTAAAATCTTAAGAGCAACAGGCGACTACAGCCCTGAGACAGCCGATATGCAACAGGAAACAAGCATGAAACAGGACGGTAAATGTTACTGTGGTAGTGTTACTGTCTAGGGTAGTGTTCCGAGCATTTTCCTGCAGTCTGACCAACTCCGTTATTGAAAAACGAAACATCTTAACAATTGTTGTAAATATAGCTTTCTCTGGGAACTGTTGGTTTATTTATATTTAATATGATTTTAGGGTCCTGACCTTCTATATAAAGTGCCTTGAGATAATGTATATTATGATTTGGCGCTATACAAATAAA